>NC_044384.1:33396503-33737574 GCF_006542625.1 Nomascus leucogenys
CCCATCTCCTATCCCTTCCACCTGCCCAGTCAAAGCCCAGTACACCTGGAGGGGGTGAGTGGTAAATGCCTGCACGAGACCTGATCCTGAGGCCTTACCGGGATATTTCATTCTAACAGAAGACCAAGCGGGAAGATTCAAATGGTGGAATGGCAGGATTTTGCCATTAGGAGTCCAATGATGGGGCTACTGAAAGCCGACACAATTTAGGCTATTCAGACCTAAGGAGACAACAGAGCCTTCCCGACAGGCTATCTGAGTCCGAGCCCACTACGCTGAGAGGCACACTGACACCCGGGAACATCCTGAACAGATGGAGACCTGTGAGAACGGGGGAGTTCTGACTGCCTAGAAACCGCCCTAAATAGGTGCGGGTGTTCCCTGTTTCTCTTCTCCTTCTCTGTTCCCCAAAGCACTTAACAGAGGATAGAGGCAGGTCACACAGTCTTATGAACTGCCCGTTACAGACTGAGGGTCCCCACTGGATCTGAGTTGAAGAGGTGATGGGGCCATAATGGCACTCTCCCAACGGCCAGGAGGGAGACATCAGAGCGCTTAAAGCCACATCTATGCACTGGGAACCTGCCGGGTGTCCAATCCCTGTTCTGGGGGACACAGAAATGAACAATCAGGTTCCTGTCATCACTGCAGGACACTGGCCAAGCCCAAGTGAAGAGAGTCCCCCGGGCCTACCCACATGGCCAGGGTGAAAGGCTCAGAGGAGGGTATAGGAGCAGAGCCCATGAGAGGGGTGACCAGCATGAGGGTCAGGAATATCCAGCCCAGCCTTAGAAACAAGGCCTAGAGCTGGAGCTGGAGGAGCAGGACACCCCAGCCAGGAGAAATGAAGCCAAGCGATGGGTAAGAGGTACCTTGGGGGTCCCGGTGCTCCAGGGACCAGAGTGCCCAGCACCCCAGGGGCCCAGAGGCTGAAGATCAGAACACCTGGGGTGTGGCCCCAGCTTGCACCTCACTAACCCTGAGCCACTTGCCCTGATCACCTTGCAGGGTTTCATGTGAAGATGCACACTGAAGTGCTTTGGAAAAGCCACCTGCCATGTGGTTTTTGAGGGGCCACCCTCAGGGAATTAGAGAGAAAATCAGAGAAACAGCCAGACCTGAAGGAGAAGAACAAGAGCAGGGCCTGGTGAGGGGAGGAGGATGGCACAGACTCTGGGTCTGCTCTGAAGAAAGGGCAGGGCCTCTGGCCGGACACCATCCCCCTCTGCCTCTCAGTTCCTCACCTGTGAAATGAGATGCCTCCCATTGCTACAGTCCACAGCTCCTAGACGCTGGTGGCCCCAGCAGTAAGAGGGCAGGCCTGGCCAGGCAGCACTGGACACTCATTGCCAGCCCACCCTCCCATCATTGCCTCACCGTTTTCCCATCAAAGCCCACTCATCCTGCCCCGGCCCCCTGACTCTGTTCTCCACCACGTCGGTAACCACAGCAACATGAGCAAATCCCATAAAACAGGCTCCTCACAGGAGTTCACGTGCCGAGGCCCCGTACAAATGCACACATTCCCTGGAGGCCCCGTGGCCTGGCCCAGCCTAAAAGGGGGCGTGGGGGACACATGATGGAGGGAAGGGGCCAGCACCCCCGCATCCTTTGATGCCCGCGCGATCCCCGTGCAAGCACAGCCCACGTCCAAGCTTTGTCCTTTTGCCCAAGCTGCCAGAGCACTACCCTGGACATCCAGAGCCCCAGTCCCACCCCCACCGCCTGTGTGACCCTAAGGAGACCTTCTCCTCGAAGGCTTCACTGTCCTCACCCAAAAGATAAGCACAGCTACCTCTGCTTGGCCAACCTCGTGGGCAGCAGCAAGTTCTCAGGAGAACCTATAGGTGAAGGCATCTTGTCAGTCATAGAAAAACGACAGTTTCTCCTGACCTCCTGGGACCATGTTGAACTGCAGACTCCCAGGTGTCGCGGTAACTCACAGAATCAGGATCTCTGGCGGCCACACCCAGGAGCCTGCCCTTTAACAAGAGCTCCCTGGGGATTCTGTGGCACAGTGAGGTTTCAGAACCACTGCCCTACATGTGCATCCTAGACAATGACTAGATGTTGGTGACATGTCTCATTTGAGATAATGACCAGACGAGAGAGGGCAGAAGCCAGCAGGTCAAAGGACAGTAACCACACCCCACCAGGAGCACTGAGCCGTGAGGGAGGAGTCCGAGTATTTGGGATATCTGGTCCCTCCTGTCACAGGTGCCAGGAGCTTTAAGGGCACTGGTCTCACAGAGCCTGTGGGGCTAGACCCTGTGCTCTCAGTTCGGCAGCATGGACCCCTGCAATTCAGACCCACCAACCCACGGTGTCAGCCCAACTCCAGCCCTTCTCTTCCCACTCTCCCTGACCTCCCACCCATGAGTTCCTCCAGCACTGAAGTCCCGGCCACACTCTCTGATGTCTCACTGGACACTGTCCAGAATTGCTGGCCAATTGTCTCACCTATGTCAGCTTCCTGTCCCCACCAGCAGGCACCTTGGGGGTAAGGGGCTGGGTTTCTTCTGCCAGACCCTCCATAGCCCTGACGAAGGCTCAGGGCACTTAATACACACTTCACTTGCCGTCCAACACCTGCTCGCCTGGTGTCGCTCCCCCTCCCTACCTGCTTCCTTCTTCCTGCCCTGCAGCCTCACTGTGACCACACACACCACATGCACACACACCCTCTCCCCCAGCATGATCACACACACCACACCACATGCACACACACCCTCACACCTCAGCATGAGCACACACACCCTCACACCTCAGCATGAGCACACACACCCTCACACCTCAGCATGAGCACACACACCCTCACACCCGAGCATGATCACACACACACACACCCTCCCACCCCAGAATGACCACACACACACACCACATGCACACACACCGTCACACCTCAGCATGACCACACACACACATACACACCACATGCATACACACCCTCCTACCCCAGCATGACCACACACACACCACGTGCACACACACTCTCACACCCCATCATGATCACACACACACACCCACATGCACACACCCCCACCCCAGCAATCACCACCACACCCACACACCACCCTCACACCTCCGCATGACCACACACACACACACACCACATGCACACACCCTCCTACCCCAGCATGATCACACACACACACCACATGCACACACACCCTCACACCTCAGCATGATCACACACACACACCACATGCACACACACCCTCACACCCCAGCAGGGCCACACACACACACACACCACACACACACACCCTCACACTTCAGCATCATCACACACACACACACATACCCTCCCACCCCAGAATGATCACACACACACCCCACATGCACACGCACCCTCCTACCCCAGCATGATCACACCACACCACATGCACACACACCCTCACACCTCCACATGACCACACACACACATACCACAGGCACACACACCCTCACACCTCAGCATGACTACACATACATACAGGCACCCTCCCTGTTCTTAGTGACTGATATAATCTCTGCTCTGTCACCCACTGAGAAACCACACACACTGGTCTTGTATTTCCTGATCTGGAAGGAATCTCACTTCCCCTCCCACCCCCCGTCCTCACTCCTGACCCTAGGAAAGGCTGAAGAAGGGATGAGAGAGAGGCATGACATCTACCTAAGGCCGACTCTCTTCCTCCAAGCTGGAGCGCAGAAAGAGGGGACGCCTCCGGCAGGGCCTTCCCAGCCAACACCAAGCCTGGGTTCCAGGCCGGGCCCAGGGGAAGCCAACCTCACGGACTCCTGACAGAAGGCAGCTTCCTGCTTCTAAGAATCTGGGCCACCCCCGCACAGCCAGCACTGCTGTGGAAGGGAGCCGTAGGCCACCCTTCCATAGCGATTGGGCTTGCAAAGGAAAGGGGAACCCCCCCCAGGCTGCCCAGACACCGCTGGATGTGACTGAACTGAGCCAGTTGGACAATCAGCAGAAAATCCACCCAACACACATCATGCCAAGAACTTGGGAAGAGTTTCCAGAGATAGGGCCCCACCACGCCCTTCCTTGGATGCCCTGAGCTGTCCCGACATAGGTGTGGTGCACATGGCCAGCACCAGGAAGGCTGCTGGTGTCCCTTCTCTGCAGTCCCCTATCAACTGTGCCTAAGCTTTGGTTCATGGTCCTGACAGCCAGGCCAAGAAGTGAACAAAATCTCTGACTCCCTTGGATTCAATAGGGCTGAGCTCAGTGGACAGTAGATACTTACCAAAGACTACTGAAATCAAGTTACACTGAATTGAGTTCAAGAAAACAAATTGAAATAATTTCACATTTACCAACTATTATCTGAAAAGCTACTGTGTGCCAGGCACCTGCTGGGTCTTGGGACTCAGGGATGAATAAGGCCCATACTGTCATGGAGTTCACCATCCTGAGAGGTGACAGGAGACCTGCTCTGTGTCTGGGCAGGTAGAATGTCTCTGCAAGAGCCTGAACCCACTAACGCTTCCCTTCTCTCTCTCACTGATGGGCCGTGAGCTTCCAGGAACTGAGCCAGAAGACCAGATGAGCACTATGAGACAACAACTACAAAAATGGCCTCCATTCCCTCCTCTTCATTTCTGCTCCCTTGCAATGTGACTCTGCAGCTCCCTCAGTCAAGAGGTAGAGTCTATTTCCCCATCATTGAATGTGGGCTGGCTTTGTGACTTGCTTTGGCCAATAGAAGAAGGTGGAAGTGACTGTTCTAGCTCCAAGCCTAAGCCCCAAAGGGTCTTGCATATCTCTCTTGGCCTTTCTGTCTTTGAGATTCCTGCCGTTGCTATGTGAGCAAGCTGAGCTAACCTGCTGGACCATGAGAGACCACAAGGAATAACGCCAAGTCCGTCTGGTCGTTTCAGCCAAGGCCATGTGACAGAGCCCAGCCAAGAGCAGCAAGTCACACGTGCCTGAGTGAGCCCCAATGAGCCTAAATGAGATCGGAAGAACTACCGGGCTTTCCCATAGAATGTTGAGCAATAATAAGTGATTGTGGTTCACTACTCAACTCCTTCCTCCCATCACCACCTGGTCCCAGAAAGCTCTGGAAGTAAGAGAATTCTTAGGCTGAGACCCTTGCATTGGGCATGACTATTTGTTCACTTCTCCCAAACCCAAGCTTAGGCATTTTCCCAGGTGAACACCAGCTGAGATCCTGGGCTCCTTGGAGCTCTAGACAGTGAATGAGATCTTATCCCCTGCAGCAGGAATTATGGTAAAATCCTGGACTTTGGGGCCATACAGACTCAGGTTTGAGTCCCAGCTACTGCAGATGAGTTACTTAACGTCACTCAGCCCCAGCAAACTCATCCTTAAAGCAGAGATGACAATAAAGCTGATTCTTCTAAGGGCTGCCATGAGGATTACGTGTGATGATATACGCACAGAAGTAGTTCTCAACAACCAGGGCAGGGATGCTACTAGCATCTAGTGGGGAGGGGCCAGGAATGCTGCCAAACACCCTACAAAGCATGGGACAGCCCCTACAACAAAGAATCATCCTGCCCAAAACGTCAGTAGTGACAAAGTAAAGAAATCCAGTCTCTGGGCCAGTCCCTGGCACTATGGTAAGCAGCCGTGGAGATGGTCACCCAGTCCCCTGGAGACGTGGGCTCAAGGACCCCTGCGCCCTTCCTGGGAAATCCGGGGGAAAGTACTAATAGCAAACGTGGTACTGGAAATAACTGGTTCAACTTCCATCTTTTAATCCCTCCACCCCATAGCTCCATAAAAGGGGAGTCCAGCTAGTGAGCATTGACTTCAGGCATAAGCTTGAGCTCCAGCGAGGAGAGGGGGTGCTTGTATGACACTTCTGAGTTTCTGGCAGATTCTTGGTCCGAAAGAAGCTGTCTCCACAAGCTACATGAGGCTTTGCATGGACATTATAGCACATTTAGAGCAAAGCCTCACATATGTGAAAGTTCATATTAGTCAAATGTTCCAGGTTTGCAGAGTTATTCTGCATCCTCTACCAGGGCATCTATTTTCAAAGAACTAGCCTGTAATAAAATACCTGCAACCTTCCTTTGTTTATTCAGGAAGCCTTTGGTTCCTGCAGAAACACACTCGGGACCATTATTAGGATCCACAGTCGTCCTTGAACAGTGGTGCAGACATGAAGGAAAGCTGTGGGTTTCCTGCTTGTTTGGAGGAGTCTATCAGAGCCAATTTAGAAGTAACCTTGCCAGGGTCGTTAGTTTGTTATGAATGTATTTCGAACCAGGGGAAACTGTATTCCATTTGCCCAATCTGGGCCTCAGCAGAAACCTCCCCTCTGTGGCTATGTGAGCAGAGATGAACTGAATGCTAAATGAGAGTGGGCACTCAGCCTGGCTGGGGGGAAGGTGGAGGATGGAGACTCGTGACCCACAGAACTGCACATCTCCAGAGATGCCTTAGGCATCAGGCAGCAGACAGTTCAGGAGGAGGGGGAGAGCCCTGTCATCTCCGAGAGTGAACCCCGTCACAATTACATTTCAGGGACACATGGCAAGCTAGGAGGGAGCTCTGTCTTGGGCAGAGGATGTGACCAGTGAGCTGGGACACAACTAGAGATTCCCAGGCCAGGGCTCTCGCTTTTGCCCCAGAAGGATTCCTCTGCCATGGTGAAATCAAGGCAGGCACCTTGTCCCTTCAGGCCCTTGTTTTTGCCCTGTGTAAAGTCTGTCCCTCGGCAGGGGACCCCATCTGTCTCATCATCCCTAGCCACTTGCATCCAAGTGAAAAGGCTCTGGAGGGAGGAAATTAGAGTCTGGTGTGTGGCAGGATTTCTGGTACCCGAAGGCAACAGGAAGCTAACAGGGAAGGTTGGGGTTACCTAAGGTGAGCTGCACCTGCTTCCCATGATGCCAGGGGCCAGCCCCACTGCATCCTTCCTCCGGAATCCCGCAGGATCCCCACCAGGCAGTGGGCACTATTCTAAGACTCACATCAACTAATATTCAGAAGGATTAAGTAACCACAGAGCCAGGAAGTGGCAGAGGCAAGCTTTGAACCCAGGTCTGTCAGACTCCAGAGCCCAGCAGAGCAAGACCCCAGTGCTCATGACCTGCCAGGCTCTCCAAAAGGTGAGTCCACCATCTTTCTACTTACTGGTCTCTCTCCCCACTGGCCTGCAGAGTAGCCAATGTCCCTGAGTATTGGGAAATGACTTCCCTGGGTGGAAGATTTCAGGCATGTGGAAGATACATCAAGGTTTGAGAAGAACTGGGGGTGGGGTGACCTTAGACCTTAGTGGTCTAAAACCTCACACTTTGCTGATTAAACAGCATAAGGGCCAGCTCCAGTCCTACGTAGATTGGGTGGGGTGGGGGCGGGGGGCATCCAGGCAGGGTATGAAGCTCTGGCAGAAAGAAGGAAGCCTCCCAGCCCCATTTCTAAAGCCCTGGGCAAGAAGGGGAAACAGCGCACCCTTCTGGCGTCTGCCCTCAGGCCTGCCACCTACAGAGAGCTCGTGGTCAGTGGGAAGGTGTCTGCCTGTCAGGCAGGGCCTGGCCAGATGCACCCCACAACTCGAGACTGCTCTCCACCAGCCCAGAACAAGAGCTGGGAACAGTCACCCCACAAAGTTTTCCGCAAACTTAACTGGATATTGTCAGGATGAAACCAGTGGTCATATCCTCTTGGCGAAGTTAGAATTCATATCACAATGCCCTTTCTTGGTGTCGCTTTTAAAAACATACCCACGATGTCAGTAAATCTGATCAGAAGAAGTCTGGATTTGTGAAGCTCAGACAGCAGGATGTGACTCCTCACACTGCGAAGGACTCATCCTGCCACTAAGTAGCTGTGTGCCTGTGAGCAAGTCCCCAGGCCCCTCTGGGTCTCTGCAAAATGAGATGAGGAGGCTGCCTTAGGGTCTCCGATTTCCCTCCCAGGGTGCTGTTTCTTGGGTTTCTGGAGCTGGAACCCAGAGGGAAGCAGGATTAGGAGTCACTCCCCAAAGACCAGGAGGTCATCTCACTGGGGGTTCCAACTCCACCCAGGCGTGTTGTCCTCCGGGGTGCAGGAGCGGTGCCACTGCGTGCATGTTCCTCACACAGGCCCCGTCCGGGCTGAGTACCTGGCGGGGCACACTGAAGAACTGAATCAAGGGCCCTGGCACCCAGAGGGGAGAGACTGACAAGGCACAGGACCGTGTCACCCTCAGCCCGAGGCTGGCCCAGCGTCCCCCAGCCTTGGCCTCACTCTGTGGGTCTTCCCCATGAACTGACCCATCACCCCGGACAAGGGCTCCCCAGATCATCTCCTCCTGAGCCGTGTCCACTGACCTGGCAGGACAGGGGCTCTGGCCACAGGGAGCCTTCAGAGACTCCTGGAGTGGCTCTGAGTGCTGGCAAACAATAAAATACGGAGTTCTTGTCCATTCCCGCCAAATGTGGTCAGCAAGCCACCAACAGAGGGCCCTGAGGGCCTTAGCCTGGGGGAGCTTACAGGGTGGACACCAGGACAATCTGCACAGCAAGGAACCCTGAGCTGAATCTAATTAAATGTTCCTTCAAGCATTCAGGGAGAGGGGTCGACATGAGCGGGAGGCATCCAGGTGTCTTTGGGCAAGAGGCGGATCTAAGGTGAAGGCCAGGTAAGGTGACCAGGTGAGAGGGGAAAAGGATGGGGACGAGTTGGAGGCAAGGATGGCCGTAGTATGTGTGTGCATGTGTGTGGTACGCGTGTGTGGTACGCGTGTGTGGTGTACATGTGTGTTTGTTGTGTATATTGTGTGTGCTGGGCACAGTGTGTGTATGTGTGGTGTGTGTGTATGTTGTGTGGTGTGTATATTGTGTGTTGTGTCTGTTGTATTATGTGTGGTGTTGTGTATGGTGTGTGTGTTGTGTGCATGTGTATGGTATGTGTGTATGTGGTGTGTTGTGTATGGTGTGTATTGTGTCATCTGCATGTGTGTTTTGTGCATGGTGTACGTGTATATGTGTGTGTTGGTGTGTGTAGTATGTGTGTGTGCTGTGTGTATGGGTTGCGTATGGGGGGTGTATTGTGCAGGGTCTGTGGTCTGTACATGTGTTATATGTGTGTTATGGTTGTGTGTTATGTGTGTGGATGTATTGTATAGTGTGTGTGTGTATGTGTGTGGCACAGGGTTTGGGAAGGGTGAGTGAGCAGAGGATGCTGACTGGAGATTGACATGTCCCAAGCCCTTTACACCAGGTAAGTGGTGTGCAAACATTTGAACATGTCACCAAACCAAGCAGAACAGCTCAGGGTGAGGGAAGGTGGGAAAGCCTGGCTGTGCAAACTGCCCTGCCCGACCAGGGCCTGCCCCGCCCTGGTCTTAGGAGCTCCAGGCTTCCCACAGCACATGGGGCTGCACAGAGTGGGTTCAACACACATGACGGATGAGGACACTGAGGGTGGAATAGCGGCAACCACAACTGTAGTGTCCTTTCCCTTGGTCTGAGAGCATACCGTGAGCCCAGCCCCGTACTAGGCCTCACCTCTGATTCCCAGGACAACCTGAAAGAGCTGTAATGTTGTCCCATTTGGCCAACAGAGAGCCCATGGGACAAAGTGGTTCAGGTGCTGAGTCTAGAACCCCAGCCTCCCACCTCAAGACTAAGCGAGATCACTCATGTGAAATGCAGCCCATGAGCAAGTGCTCTGTGACCCATAAACTGTAAGTGATGAATCGGGAAGTGGTGAACCCTGTTTATGGAGGCGATTGGTGCCATTTTGTCCTCAGACCCATGGGATAGGAACTCTCTCCACAGCCACCCAGCCAGCAAAAGCAGAGTTCAATTCAGACCCAAGGGCAGACTTTTGCATCATTATTAAATGTGCAGAATTTCCATTTCACTTGCTGTTTTCAAGAATTCCAATGACCACCCTTTTATAGATGGTGGAGGTGCAGGTCAATAAATATCCCATTTGGTAGAATAGTTGCTCCCATTTTCTGAGTGCTTCCTCAAGTGATTTATCCATTGTTTCATCTGATCCTCACACCCCGTGAGGCATTAAGGTCCCCATTTTACAGACAAGAGAATGAAGCACCAAGAATAAGGGTGCCCAGCTCAGAAGTGGTGCAACTGGAACCTGAGCCCAGCCCAGTGTAGGATTCCGAGCCATCGCCTTCCCACATTTCCTTTGTATCTCCTTAGACTGATATTCCACACCCCATAAATGCTGCTGAATGGGGCTGATGGACTAACTGTCCTACAGAGAAAAGAAAAGAGAAAATGGCTTATTTCTATCACTCAGAGAAGGGTTAGTGTTTTGTTTCACACAGAGCTGGAACTCCACAAGCTTTAAATATGAGTTCCACTGAAAATAGATAGAATATATATGCCTTTCTTCTGAGAAATGAGTCACACTACCCGAAGACATAGAAGCAGTGACCTGTCTTCAAACACCGTCATTGGCTGTCAGGCCAAGGATGGCTGATGAAGTCAGCAAAATTTCCTTCAAGCCCCCAACTCTGGCTTAATCTCCACAGTGCCCCATTCCTGCACCAACACCCAGCAGGCAGGAAAAGTCACAGGGTCTGGAGATGTTGGGGATGGCTGTGAGGCTTCTTCACCACCTGGAAACATGGGGTGATTTAGACAGTGATGGGAAGGAGGAGCAGGACATCCTAGGTGAGGGTCCCAGCAGGAATCGGCCCAGCTCCCACCTGACTTGCCAGCCTGGCTCATCCCACAGGGGTTGGGGTGGGGAGGTCAGGAAGAGGGAGAAGAGCATATTTGCAGAGGGCAGGGAAGCTGTTTTGCCAAAAATAAAGTATTGGGGTTCACCCTCAGTTTTGTGAGGCCTTAGCAGCAAATGCCAAGGCCCATCAGTCCAGGGGCAATGTTCTCAGGGGAATGCTGTTAGCTACCCACCATGCCAGGATTTCTCTTCCTCTGGTTGCCTCGTTGCTTACACTGGCGAGGGAGCTGAATGAAAGCCTTCTCTGCACATACAAAGACCTGTAGACTGTCCGACACCTGTCTACTCTTTAATCATCAGCATTGTCATCGTCGCCTTCATCTCTGACATTTGTACAAATCTGATGGCTTACCAGGTACCATCAAATATATAGTCATTTCATTTGAGACACAAACTCAGGGGAAGTTCCATTTGAAGTCTTCATTTGAAGACCCAGGGGAAGAGTTGAGGAACAGAGCCTCTGGTCACTGGTTAGAAATGACCATTTCATGGTGGCTCACGCCTATAGTCCAAGCACTTTGGGAGGCCAAGGTAGCAGGTCAGTTGAGCTCAGGAGTTAAAGACCAGCCTGGGCAACATGGCAAAACCCTATCTCTACAAAAAATACAAAACTTAGCTGGGCATGGTGTCACATGCCTATAGTCCCAACTACCGGGGAGGGGGAGGCTGAGGTGGGAGGATCACCTGAGACTGGGCAGTCGAGGCTGCAGCTAGCCAAGATTGCACCACTGCACTGCAGCCTGGGTGACAGTGTGAGACCTTGTCTGAAAAAAGAAGGGAAAGAAATGACCATTTCACTTCTTGGAGAGAGCTGCTCTGGCTTGAATAAAATCTAGTAGGGGCCTAAGAAAGCTCCCGGGTGGTCCCAAGTCCCTGAAGTCTGGAAGTCTAGGTTTGGAGAAGCAATGAGGGATGGGCTGGG
Source organism: Nomascus leucogenys (assembly GCF_006542625.1). NCBI lineage: Eukaryota > Metazoa > Chordata > Mammalia > Primates > Hylobatidae > Nomascus > Nomascus leucogenys. Next base: position 33,408,098 of record NC_044384.1, read on the forward strand.
GAAAGCATAATAATCCACCCCCACGGTTGCCCCTGAAAACAGCAAACTCTAGACTGGGGTGGGAGACTGTCTCTGCTCTCATCAGCTGTGGGCCTTGAGCCAGGGGTCCCTCTCACTCCTACATATACTTCCATGCCTACAAAATGGAGGGATTGAACTAGATGACCTGACACTCTTTGTTTCCTATAACAGTGTGAGTCTGTCCAGTGGGACTTTATCCAGTGTGTTTAGAACTTACAGTGATGTTTTATTTATCAGCATTGTTGGGAAAGATGCACATAAGTGAATTTTCCCTATAACAGAAATTTACCCATTGAATCTCTATCTTTCAGTTTGGAAACCTTTCCTAAATGCTCGTGCACTTAACTTTCCTGGTTCCTTCAGCGGTGACTAAATACAATGGATGATTCTCTGTTTCCTTGTGGTCCTCACTGCCTGATGGTGACTTATGAGACGAGATGGGTACATGCCCACTCCTCTCAGCTATCAGCTCTGTGGTCCCTAAGCCTGTCTTCCCCCTCCAATGGTTGTTCCCAATCTGTTGTGGACCTTGAGCCAAGATAGAACCCTGATTCTGGTAGAATTCCTCATGAACCAAGAGTCAATAAGCTATGAAAGAAATCCAATAAACAGCCACAGAGTTAAGTACATGAGCTTCATGACAATTGCTTCAATGTTTCGTGTCTTTCTTTTTCTTTATCTCTGCATTCTTAGGTCTGTTTTTAACCGCCCCTAAGTGGGGTGTGAAATTTTCACCCACACCCACCTCTCCACAAAAGCACACCTCTGAGTTCTCTACGTTTACACCTCACTAGGGAAATGGAACTTGCTTTGATTTATCCTGAGCCCACCTTCTGAAAAAGCTGCTTTTTCCTGTTGTCTAGGATTGGTGAGTAAACCCATGCCCAACCCCAAGCCCCTTCTTCATGACTTGAAGAGCCTAAAACTCCTGAGTGAAAAGAAGTCATAGAGGTCCATCGCTCCTCAGATCCCGATTGAGGGCAGCTTGGTTCAGTGCCAATCCCATGTGCTTCCTGCGCCCTTGATCATGGCCAAGGTGCACCACAAAAACAGACTTGTGTGTGTCTTGCTGCTCGATCTCCTGCTAAACGTGCAGGTCCCAACATGTGTTTCAGGAACAAATTGTTCCACAGGATTGAGCAGCTGCTAGGTCACTGAAGGGTCCCAGGATCAAATGTGGCTAAGAAGTGCATGGAAACATCATACAGTTGAAAAAGTTAAACAAGGTTTTTGTTTTGTTTTGTTTCCTGCCAACTTCTCCAGGTTTGCAACCTTTCCAAGTCTTTAGCATACTGTATGAGTGGTGAATCTTCGAGTTAGAGGTGGTATTACATACAGGATTTCTCAAACTTACTTAGCCAGGGAACCCAAGCACCCCTTGAAAATGCCACCTTACTATGTAGCTATCTCCCTTCACCTCCCAGCTGTAATCACAAATCAACATGTAACCTTCAGTAAGCCACTTTCTCTCTCTCAGCTTTATACTCTTTGTGTGTCAAATAAGGGTGTTCATCTAGATGGAGAACGGCAAAGAGGCCTGCTTGGAACGCAAGTGCCAGCTTGAATCTTGGAAATCCCCAGCCTGTGGGGATTGTTCAGAGGAATTCTGATGCTGCCTGTAGGCTTGAAGGAACAGCTGCCACGGTTGATTAGGCGTGACTGCCCCAGTCCCAAGAGCTGGACTGGCAGCCTGCGTTGCCCTGCATTGGCTGTCCCTGTAATAAATAACCGCTAAGGTCACCTTCTGCTTCAAGAGGCTGCTTTGGGTGCACACAGATCCCTGAGCTGACCCTGGGATTTCAGCAGTCCTCGATGATGAAGACTGGAAGCTTCTCCCCTCCCAGCGTTTGACTTCCAAACTGAAGCTGTCCTATGGTTTCTGCTCTGTTCCCATTCAGGGGCCCTTGCACCCTGCATGGGTCTGTACGCCCAGCTCTGGACTTCTTCCAAGTGGGGAATGTTTTTCTTGCTTCCCGCCCTCCAGAGCCACACCCAGGTGGTGCCGGGAAGCACAGGGACTTCCACATTTTGCACAGCCTGGAGGGGAATTTGGCACTAAAGTTGGGACAAGTTTCTCCCCTAGTCCTGGAATATTGCAAGTTCTGCACACATTTCTTGTCCTCAGAGCTAATGCTGTTTTTGTGCTGGATTCATTCCCAAAGTCCTGCACTGTCCAAAGGAAAAGCTGCTTTCCTTACTTCAGAGTGGTTCCCCAAGCTCTGCATTGGAATCACGGAGGATGGGGGCTTGTTTTAATGCAGATCCCCAACCCCCTCGCCCACTTGCTGAATGGGACTCTCTGGAGGTGGGGCCTGGTTATCTGCCTTTTTTTTTTTGCATGCCTCAGCTGGACATTGAAGTTTGAGAACAAGTCATGAAGAAACTTGTCTGCTAAGCTGGACAGACTGTAGCCCTCTGTTGACAAACCATGTCAGAGTGTCACTGCTGTGAGACCACCAAAAATCACTGCTTCCCTGGCCTGGTGCACTCTCCCCAGCCTCTTTACCCAGTCTGTCTACTGCCCCTCAGAACTGTGTGAGGAATGAATTAGATGAGAGTGTTGGCCAAGTGCCTGGTTCAGCAGCGGCACGTAGCAGTGCCCAGGAATGTCAGTGTCCCCCGCCAAAAGGAGTAGCTGCTCCTCCGCCACCCAAACACTGCCCATGATGCCAAAGGTGCTAGAAATCAGAAAATGGGGGACTCCCAAAATGACCTAAATCCTGTCTTCTGTGGGCAGAAGGAAGGAGGAAGTGATGAGAAGTGAAAACAAAATGTTCCTCTGAGAGCCGCATGTCTAGCTCCCCAGTTCTTCCTACCTATGAAGACAGCACCATGTCCCAAAAAGAGAATCTCCACTGAAAGGACAGCTGCCAGGGACAGGGAAAAGATCCTGTTTTGTTCACTACTCTATAGCTATCTACATGGTTGGAATGAAATGAGCACTTAATAATTATCTGCCAGATGGAATGATGGATGGATGGGTGGATGGGTGGATGGGTGGGTGGATGGGTGGATGGGTGGGTGAATGGATGGATGGATGGATAGATGGATGGGGGGTCAAGACATAAGATAGCTTAGCAAAAGACCTGGATTCTAGTTCTGGCCCCAGTCCTTACCAGGCCTTAGGAAAAAAAAATTGATATTAACCCCTCTGCCTCTGCTTCCTATAAAACAATGAAGTTTACACCTGCCCCAGCTCCACCATAAGGGGAGTTTGTGTCTCAAATGAAATGACTATATATTTGATGGTACCCGGCAAGCCATCAGATTTGTACAAATGTCAGAGATGAAGGCGACGATGACAATGCTGATGATTAAAGAGTAGACGGGTGTCGGACAGTCTACAGATCTTTGTATGTGCAGAAAAGGCTTTCATTCAGCTCCCTCGCCAGTGTAAGCAACAAGGCAACCAGAGGAAGAGAAACCCTGGCATGGTGGGTAGCTAACAGCGTTCCCCTGAGAACATTGCCCCTGGACTGATGGGCCTTGGCATTTGCTGCTAAGGCCTCACAAAACTGAGGGTGAACCCCAATACCTTGTTTTTGGCAAAACAGCTGAGAAAGAGGCCCAGATGGCTGGAAGCAACTCCCTTCCAGAGACAAGGGGTTCATGGAGCCAGAGCATCAGAACCACCAGACACCACCATGAGGTCATCTAGCCCCATCCCCTTATTTTATGAAGACAGCATTACAGTCTTCTTGGCATGTATTAATAAAAGCAACTCTTCCAGCCCCAGATACCTCATGAGGCTCAGCTGAAACACTTATCACTTACAGAGGGGGAAAAAAATCTCTTTTCCAATGTAAAGGCAAACACTGATTTATTAATTAATTGCCTCGAGGGGGTCCTGCCAAAAGTGCAGGCTTGGAGCAAGAGGCTGGGGAGAGGCACAGAAGCTCTGGGAAGAGCTGGTGAGGGCTCAGTTCATGCTTCAAAGGGTGACAGCTGACACTTCTAGATCAGGGGCTGTGGGGCTTGTGTTAAGATTTTCTGTCTGTGAATTTCAAAGTAAGTCTTATTCCTGCTTCTACCTATCAGCAGACAGGAGCAGAATCTGGGGGATTTGGAGCTCCAGATCCTGTTCTCTGTCCACTAGAGTCAGCAGAGCCACCCTGGAAAAGCTCCTGGGTTTCAACCTGGACATCCTTGTGCAACACTGTCCTCTTCAGAATCCCTCCCTGCACACATATGCACACGCACACTCACACACACATGCATAGGCACATGCAAGTCCTTCTCTCTAAACAAAACAATCTGTTATCAGTCATTTACACCCACTTGTCCTCACAAGCCACCACTTACATCTCCCAGGAGAGCTCTCATCTCTGTGCAATTAGATTTGAGGCCCAGGAGGCAACCCTGTAATTGGTGAGGCAGGACAAGATTCCCCTGGCCCCTGACATCACACCACCCAACCAAACATATTCTCTAACCCAACAGACAAGAGCTGGCACCAGCATGGTAAGCAGGATCTCTGAGAATATATGCCAGAGTTGGCTGGACCATCTCGCATGGAGATGTCAAAAGGTTTGCCAACTGAGAGGGAGCCCTGCACACCACTCTGGAAATCTTTGAGGGGGAGGGAACAGAGATACTGTCTACGGGCACAAAGGTGACCATCAAGAAGTGAGTGGAGCTGAACCAGCTGTGTGTGTGCCCTGGCTCTGGGCTGTATCTATCAGGGAAAAGGCAGGACATTTTCTTATTCTATTTTATATTTAATTTTGTTTTATTTTATTTTTGTAGAGACAGGGTCTTGCTATTTTGCCCAGGCTGGTCTCGAACTCCTGGCCTCAAGCAATCCTCCCACTTTGGTCTCCCAAAGCACTGGGATTACAGGCATGAGCCACTGTGCTTGGCCATGATGGGCCATTTTCTAATTCATGCAAGAGTGCAGAATGGGTTGGCCGTGGTCCCAAGTGGAAAGAGGTGGGAGGTAGGGAATGAGTCCCGTCTCTGTTGGGAGGCTTTGCTGCTTCTCCAGGGAATCTGAGTAGGTTTGGGTATATGGGAGGCAATATGTGTGTGTCTATATGGCATGGGTGGAAGTGGTGTGTGTATCATGCGGTGTGTATCCATGGGAAATATTCAAGGAAAGGGCAAGGGATTCAGGGAAGGAAAGAAAGACGCCACCAGATATATTTTAAGAAAGAGGGGTCTCCTAAGTCCCAGCTAGGGGCAGATCTCTGAAGAAGAGCATCTCTGCGCTAAGAAGGAAGAAGTATCGAGAATCCCCCACATGGACACATACATGTACACACCAGCCTGCGTGTCCTCGGGAAGACTGGACACTACGGGGAGCACCAGGTGAGGCCTTGGGCATCCCAGCCCTCTGGGACTCCAGTGCCCAAGTCGTCTTAATAACCAGAGTGGAATTTTAGATGGAGGGAGGGGTTGGCCCAGTAGATGAGGTTGGGCTGGAAGCAGGGCCAGGGGCAGTGGTCTTGGACAGTAAAAGCCCTGCTGTACCAACTCTGTCTTCACCATCTCTGTCTTGAGCTCTCTGGCTAGAATCCCACAGTTTCACCCCCTGACTGCCTCTGTCTGCTGTTAAGAAAAAATGTCCAAAACTTTGAAATAATACAGAAAGAGGACTGTGTGTCCTTTTAAAGTCATGTTACAGCATTGTCTGACAGACCTCCCTAAGAGTCACTGGCCTTACATGGCAACGTATAACTTCATCAGACTGACTACTGAGCAGAGCCTGGACTCCGTAAAGTTAGTTATTATCATCATTAGAAAACCAACATGGTGGCCAGGCGCAGAGGCTCACGCCTGTAATCCCAGCACTTTGGGAGGCCAAGGTGGGCGGATCACAAGGTCAGATCAAAGCCATCCTGGCTAACACAGTAAACCCCTTTTGTATTAAAAATACAAAGAATTAGCCGGGCACGGTGGTGGGCGCCTGTAGTCCCAGCTACTCGGGAGGCTGAGGCAGGAGAATGGCATGAACCCTGGAGGCGGAGCTTGCAGTGAGCCGAGATTGCGCCACTGTACTCCAACCTGGGGGACAGAGTGAGACTCCATCTCAAAAAAAAAAAAAAAAAAGAAACAGAGAAAACCAACATGGTGCCAAGGATTTTTGTCCAATGGAGAATATAATACCAAAGGTTATGGTTTTACTGTCCTGCTAGACATTAACTAGTCTTGTGTCTAATTTAGCAGCATTAGTTTTCCCATTAACATGTGTGCGTGTATACATTTTTTATATATACATATTTTTCCTTACATCCCCTTTCGAACCAGGTGCATCATCCTGCTGGTTCCCTCATTAGCAACTTAAATAAATCACTAGATATTTGTAGAAAAATTATATTTTTCACATTTTGAAATTTTGACTTGATGCCATCTTGGACTGACCCTCTCTGTCTTCAGCCCCCAACACCCACTGCCTCCCCTGGGTGGGAAGGGCCTGACGGCATCTCCCTTTTTGGAAGCCATGTCTGCCTGAACCAACCAGCACCTACCCCGGCCTAGGCTAGGCCCTTGGCCTGCTCCTGGCCCAGCATGCTGAGAAGAAGGCAGGCATGAGATGGATGCCATGATCTGGCCAAGCTGGCCCAGCAGGCTAGGGGGTGCATGAGGTTCCAGACCCAGGGGGTGGGGGGAGTGAGTATTAATATGTGCCAAGAGGAGTGTGATGTTGTCTTCATAAAATAAGAGGATGGGGCTACATGACCTCATGGTGCTGTCTGGCGGTCCTGAGGCTCTGACGGTCCAGGAGGGATGGGTGCTGCCAGTGACCAAGCTGCTCAGATGCCAGACCTTGCCGTGTTTGAAACCTGCATAGTCCTCTAATTTAAGAACCCAGGCTTGGCCCTCAGTCTGCTGCCTCTTCACCCAGAGAGGCATTCCATGAGCCTGTCTTTCTTTCCCTGCACACAGAGGAAATCTCATCTGCCTAACTTCACAGGGCTGTGGTGGACATCAGAGGAGATGGACAATAGACAGAGGGTGGTTGGGAAAATGGGAAACTTAAGTCATGCAAGGCTAACTGAGCCTGCTGGGATTCACGGGGCAGGTAGGGTTTTACTCTCAGTAGTAAGTAAAATAAGCAGTGAGAAAATAAGAGACTGACACTAGATGAATGTATTGATTTTTAAAACATTCATTGCATATAAGGGGAGGGATTCCTCTTTGTGATGAAAAGAAAATGGTAAACAACTCATTTCCGAAAACCACAGGTTTGCAGACTCAGACCCAGCCAGGACCAACCCAGGGCTCTGAGCTGTGTAGTAAATCTGAAGCTGGACAGAGCCTGTGGGCCATGAGGGTCTGACAGCGTGGGCCAGGCACGGGCTCCTGCACTGCCTGATTTCCTCCCCAGATGCAGATCTAAGCAACCCCTGCCTCCATGGGACCTGTCCTCAGCAGGAGGGGAGGATGACAAATGGTCCAGGAGGGATGGGTGTTACCAGCAACCAAGTGTTCAGATACCAGACCTTGCCATGTTTGAAACCCTCATAGCCTCTAATTTAAGAGCCCAGCCCCCAAAGCCAACCTGGCTCTACAGATGCCCAGGCTGAGGCAGGAGGGAAGAGGGCCTGCTCCAGCTGCAAAGTTCCATCTCCTGGCACTGCTGCGGGGCTCCTGCAGAGCATCTCACCCCTGAGACCTAAGAGAAGGGAGGCCCTGCGGGTGCTTAAGCCAAAGCCCGTGCCAGAGAGCAAGGGAGTCGCACATCTCTCCAAAGACACCTGCTTGCCGGTGGTGCCTGAAACCCCACCTTTGGAGTTTTATTCCTGAGCATCTTTTTTTTTTTGAGACAGGGTCTTGCTCTGTCACCGAGATTAGAGTGCAGTGGTAGAATCCTAGCTCACTGTAGCCTCAATATCCTGGGCTCAAGCAATCCTCCCACCTCAACCTTCAGTGTAGCTGGGACTACAAGCACTTGCTATTAAGCCTAGCTAATTTTTTTTATTTTTAGTAGAGATAGGGTCTCACTATGTTGCCCAGGCCGGTCTTAAGTTCCTGGGCTCTAGCAATCCTCCTGCCTCAGCCTCCCAAAGTGTTGGCACTACAGGTGTGAGCCACTGCCCAGGCCACCTGAGAGTCTTGAAGGATGTTTTTCCCTCCAGGAGGCTTCTCTGGAAATAGAAGGACCGTGAGAAGGATCACACAGGGACTCAATGGATGTCCCTGAGAGCACTGGGTGAGCAGTAGATGGTGATCAACTGGGACAGACACGGGCTCTGACTGCAGAGGTGAGGCCCAGGAAGCAGGGAGGGAGCAGAGAAGCACCAAATTCTCTTGGCATGGGTCACTGTTTCTTGCGGCTGAACCTGCTCTTGTGGCCCCAAATAGCAGAACCTGACTCCTCAGAGACCACGGAGGGGACAGCAAGTCTGGATGGAAATCAGGCTTTGGCCACAGAAAGACAAAGGCAGTGCCTGGCCTTATCTCCACACCTGGCTGACGAAAACAGCAATGCCTCCTCGCTTCAGAACAGCGTTGCCGTCTCACTCCATGGGGAGGGCAGAGAGATAGCCTTGTCCCTATTTTACAGACAGAAAAACTGAGGCGCAGTAGAGTGGCAGGCCCAGGGCTTCCTCCACGCTCCCACACATGGCCAGAGGGTATGAGGCATGCATTCCTACCCTGGAGTCAAATGTGCTCTCTATGACAAATGTGCTTCTGAGAGAAGGAACTCGAGCTGGGCTGGGTTTGCTCTCTGTGTAGCCTTCCTCTGTCCCTGGCCTTCCTTCTCCACTGCAGCGCTGAGACTTGGGAAGGAAGGCTGGGGCGAGTGTGATAGGGACCTGGAGGAAGGGCACCTGGTCCTAGCCCCGGGGGTCGGGGGAGCACTAGCCTTGCAACCCCTCTTTGTCCTTAGCTAGCAGGCCACTCACAAGCAAACAGCCCAGGTCACGCAGGCTGGGTTCAGGGATCCAGAGTCTCAGATACTGGGGGATGGAGACCTCAGAAGTCCCTGCTCCCAGCTCCCAGCCATAGGAGATTCTCCAGCCTCCCAGCGATGAGCTCAGCAACTCCCTAAGGCAGCAGCTTCTGAAGGATGAAGCACTAGGACCTGAGGAAACGCAAGCGCCTGGGTCAGAGTTCACACAGGTAGAGCCCTGAGAACAATGCCTGGCACACCACAAGCACTGTGCAAGCGTCCCTCATAACTATTCCTGCTTTGTTCTTGATGTTGTTATTGTCATTATTACTGTCACTTCCTTCTCAAAGAAACCTTAAGCAAGTTCCTCTGGGCCTCCTTCAGCCCGCTGGATGTCGCCTGTGAACACTCCCCAAGTTGCCAGAGGAAAAGGCCAACAGCCCCCGTGGGCACCATCTTCCAAGACGCCCTTCCAGGCCCCAGCCCAGGTTCTGCACCAGCTGTGCCAGATGCCACAGGAGAGGAGACTGGCACAGCCAAAAGGCAGCAGAGAGACCATCCAGTCTTCCATTTTATAGCAGAAGAAACCAAGGCAGAGACATGAAGATGGAGAGGAAGGCAGAGGTTCAAGGCCCCTGCACTCTGCCCCCACCGGGTGGGCAGTTTCTAAAAAGTTTAACCCGACAGCAGAGCTCATGGATGGGGAAACTTTGAGGCTAGTAGTCGGGAAGAATTTGGGGGTGAGGTGGTCTCTGCCTTTGGAGCCTCATCTCTTCTCTCACTTTCCAGTTCCATTTAAGATGAAGCCAGCAAGCAGAGCCACTGGCAGCAACGTCCCAGTGGGCCAAGGACGCCAGGGGCAGGACAGCCATGCAGATGGTTTCTGAAGGTAGGAATTTAGCAAGGGGTACCCTCTCAGGACAGCCTCTAGGCATCTCTTGAAGGGGCCTAGAAACAGATCCCTTGTATCAAACTCCTCTTCCCTTGTCTGTGGTCCTGAAGTTACATGTAGCTTTAGATTCAGAAAGTACATTAGCTCCCCAGGGTGGCTGAATGAACTGGCCACCTCTGGAAAGGCCACACTTTCACAGTTGGTGGGGAGGGCCTCAGGGAGTGGGGAGAAGAATTCTGAAGATGGCTTCAAAGAGCAACTTTGCCCTGTGGGGCTGGTGGGAAGAGAAGGGGTGAAGAGAAAGAAATGAGGGTGGTGCTGTTGGCCAGGCCCAGAAGCCGTCACTGTGTGACCTCAGGTAGGTCACTTAACCTCTCAGGACTTATTCCCTCATCTGTAAAATGGACTCGAGGAGGGAAGGTGGGTGTGAGGGTAAGTAGAGGCCTTTAGAATCTGGAAGAATAAGATATGAGCCCTGAAAAGAAACCAGCACTTAGTTTCATGAGATTGATTTGTTCTTTTAAATTTCAAGTTAAGTTTAAGGAGAGGGTTTTGTGTTTGTCAAAGTGGAGACAATTACTGGTCAACAAGCTTAAAAATCTGTGGACTAGATGCACCCCAAAAGACATTAAAGAGGTTTTCCTTGACTGAGTGACTTGCTAGAATGATAGCATTTCCAGCAACTCCTATATTACAGGGAAAAATCAGAGTGTTGGGGGGCCTGGGGGCTCCCAGCAGGGACAATGAGGCCCCCAAGGCTTCCCTTTCCTTCATTGCCCCCAACACCCACACACTCTGGGGAACAGATGCTGGCTGATGCCCTCTGGTGTCCCCCTCCCTCCCTACTCCAGGCCTAATTAGGAGCAGGTGAGCCCTGGGGACAGTGAGGTCCCTTCATTTGACATATGGTTTGTTTCAGCTGCTTATTCATCGGAGCCACACTAGGGAGGAAGAGTGGAAGGTGGGTTAGACAGGACCATAGGAGGGTGCTTCATAGGAGGGGCACCTCTCTATCCTGCACCCCCTCCCTTGTGCAGCCCCCCACCATCCATAGCAGCCCTCCCGCCCAGAACTTCCTCTTGGATGCTTCGTGATGCCAAGTCCCACCCTCCTGTACCCTTTGCTCTAGACATGGTTGCCTGAGCATCGCACGCTAACATTTATGGATTCCACCCACTCCCTCTGCCCAGAGTGCTTTCAACATTTGTTTATCAAACTCCTATTCATCTCACAATGCCCCACCACATAGCAACTCCTCCCTGAAGCCTTTATTGATCTCTCATGCTTTTGCCCTCACGCAAAATTAATGACACCCTCCTCTGACCTCCCATACATTTGGTTCATAGAGCCTTCATATGTGCCTCTCCCTTTACCTGATAACCTCTCCCTGGCTCCCTAGCTCAACCTCCACTCCTTCATCTAACAAAATACCGCTGCCCTTCAGGTCACGTCTCCCACACTGCTTCCTCCCGGAAAATCCCCTCCAGCCACTTGCTGCCCCTCCTATGAAGCACCCTCCTGTGGGTTCTCGGGATGCTCCACACAGAGCCATTAGGGAGCTGTTACTGCCTTTTATTTGTCTGTTCTCTTGGCCTCACTGAAAGACACACATCGTTGTGTGTCTAGAGCAATTCCTGGCACATAGCGAGTTCCCATAAATACTTGTTGAAGGAAGGGAGAGAAAGAGGGATGACATGAGCTGTCAATCTCAAGTTTCCCATCTCAGCTTTATGAAACTTTTTTTCATTACAGGCTATTTGCTAAAGATGTGAATTTAAAAGGGGTACATTATATACCTTTTTCAGATATTTCATATGAATATATTTGCAATTTAAATAATCCAAGGTCAGGCCATGTGCTGATTGGAGTTCTGACACAGTCACCATATTCAAACCTCTCCTAGTACATGTACGATGCATTGCTGCCTCCTCCTAGGTGCCTGACCATTCCCCGAGGTAGGGGCTGGGTTTTGCATCTTTGACTCTCTCACAATCCCTGCACATAAAAGATTATTGGCCAGGCGAGGTGGCTGACGCCTGTAATCCCAGCACTTTGAGAGGCCGAGGCGGGCGGATCATGAGATCAGGAAATCAAGACCATTCTGGCCAACACCGTGAAACCCCGTCTCTGCTAAAAATACAAAAATTAGCCAGGCATGGTGGTGCGTGCCTGTAGTCCCAGCTATTTGGGAGGCTGAGGCAAGAGAATCGCTTGAACCTGGGAGGCAGAGGTTGCAGTGGCTAAGATTGCACCACTGCACTCCAGCCTTGGCATCAGAGCCAGACTCCATCTCAAAAAAAAAAAAAGATTATTAACCAGTGCTGGCTGAACTAACTTCAAATAAACTGAACTGAGGCCCCAAAAGAAATCTATTTCCAAGTCACAGGGGCATAATCTTGCAACATCCCCCAAAAACTGGTCTAATAGTCCAGAGCATAGGTGTGGTCTGAGGCCCCATCGGGGGCTCTTCCAAACATCCCTGACCGAAATATCTCCACAAGAGGCTGCATCTTTTGTTTCCTTTATGCTCTCCACCTGCCAGGGGCAAAGTTCAAAACTAGGCAGTCCAGGACCACGCCATGGCCTCTACCACATCCTGACTGTTGTCCGGCCATGCTCCTTAACCACGGAACCTCAGTTTGCCTGTCCATTAAGTGGGCATCCTAACATTTACCTCATAGAGATTCTTGACACAGAGAAAGTACCCAACTAATGTCAGGCCCTTGCACGCCGTGTGTTGATTTTAGAGAGAACTGAAAGTGAACAGGAAGGACAGCTGACCGTTTTGCTGCCAAGGCTGTTAATAAGCCAAGGGCCTAATAGCAGGTGCCAAGAGAAGCCCATGGGCCCCTCTGCCACAGGTGAGGGTGACACTCAGAGCAGCCGAGGCTTGCTGTGATGACCCCGGGCCCGGCCCTGTTCTGAGCTCTGCACACTCACTGCCTCATCTCACCCTCAGGCCACCCTCTGAGCTGTTATCATCCACTTCATAGATAAGAAAATGGAAGCAAAAGAAGATTAAGTCACTCACCCAAAATTGTACAGTTTCATCAAAGGCAGGGACTGAGCCTGTTTTGCTATTTCCCCAGCCCTTAGCCCAGGGCCTGGAACCCTGATCAACCTCCAGTTGTTTGATGTAAGCAGAGTCCATGGTTGCCAGAAGGGATTGGAGGGACACTCAAAAGGGCTTCTGCCCTATGTGCTGCTCCCACCTCAAGATATCTCCTCCACCTTGCCTGTCATTGGGTCTCACCTTAACATAAAATTGCTGGGAACAAGAGAACTCCCAGGTTGCATAAACCCAGGATGTGGCAGCTCATATAATGGCGCAATTCATGCAAGGAGCTAAGGAAATGGAAGCCAGGACAAGTTATTATATTATTATTACTATTATTATTATTATTATTATTATTAGAGACAGAGTCTCACTCTGTCACCCAGGCTGGAGTGCAGTGGGCCGCCCCAAGACTGGGGTGGCCATCAAGGCCAAATGTCAGACTCAAGGGGCTTCTCATTCATGATCCATGTCAATCAAATCGGCCCCTCTCTCCAGGCATGCAGGCGCCTTCCATCCCAGGAAGGGTCTCCAGGAAAGCCAGGGTTGGGGTGTAGGGTCTCTAGCCCCCCCAGTTCAGCCAGAGCCTTGCTGCTTTTGTGTGCTCTATTTACTAGACCTCCGTATGAGACTCTGTTGAAGGGGGAAAAGATGGGGGAGGATTCCATTGCTTTTTTTCTTTTTTAAGTTTAAAAACCAAAGAATTAGGGCAAAAGAGAAGGCATAAAGCCCCCTGGTTGGGGAATGAAATCCTGACGCAGGATGCAGCACAGGTGAACCCTGAAGACGTTCTCCTGAATGAAATAAACCAGACACAGAAGGTGAAGCACTGTGTGATTCCATTGATAGGAGGGACCTCGAGTAGTCAAATTCATAGAGACAGAAAGTGGAATAAAGGCTGCCAGGGGCTGGCGGGAGGAGAATGGGGAGTTCATATTTAATGGGGACAGAGTTTTCATTGGGGTAGGTGAGAAAGTTCTGGAGATAGATGGTGAAGATAATAGCACAGCAATGTGAATGCAGCTAATGCCACTAAACTGTCGCACTTAATGGTTAAAATGGCAAATCATACATTATGTATATTTCCCCACCATAAAAATGCATTAATTAAATAATTGAAAAAAAACTATTTTGGTGAAAAAAAAAAAAGGCTTCCTGGCTGGCCCCTGAGTTTCTCGGACTCGTTCAAGCTGCCTGGGCCCCGGTCTTCTTGTGTGTGAGAAGTTTCCATAAGGGGACCCCTGGTGGGGAGGAGAGGTGGGGGACAGGGATGACAAGAATGCCCCAGCCTGGCCCTGCTCATGCTGCAGGAAGAAAAGAACACTAGGAGTAATTAGAAACATGAGGGGCCTGGGTTTACCATGGGAACCACAGCATGGGCGCCACACAGCCCCTTTGTCGGAGCAACTGTCCATCTGCTTCTGGGAAAACAGGCAGCTGCCAGGAGGGCTCAGGGGCACGGGGTCTGGGGCCGGGGGTTGGAGGGGGATCTGAGGGCTAGCGAGCCCCAGCTCTGCCTTTCTCGGGCTGCACGATCTGGCCTAGGCACTGAGCCTGTCTGAACTCAGCTTCCCCACGTGTAAGATTCAGATAACAATTCCTCCCACACCTGCAGAGATCGCAGAGACAGCCCTGTCCTAAGAGCTGTAAAGTGCCATTTACACACCTGTGAGCCTCTGGTGGGCTGTCCCTGGAGCCCGAGGAGCCAGTGTGGCAGCACTCAGCTCTCAGCCTCAAGGTCACTGGGGATCTATAAAGCCCTCAGCGTCCAGGTACTGTGCTGTCTCTCGTTACCACGTCACTTTCAACTGGGTCATCAATAGCCAGAGACACCATGCAGTGACCTGCTCCCCAGGATGCACCCAGGCAGGGCAGTCCTTCCACAGCAGGATACTGCGGGGCACTGTCGAAAGGCCTGGAGAGAGCCCACGACTCGCTGGGTGACTCTTGCCCAGCCCCTCCTGTACCTGGCAGGCCAGCCGCCTTCCAGATGACTGTCAAGGTGAAGGGCAGGAATGGAATCTTAGAAAGCACTGGGCAAGCCCTGCAGAAATGCGCAGTGTTACTCTCTCTGGCCTTTGGCTGGGCATTAGCCATGCCAGTCCAAGAGCCAGGGATCAAGCTTAAGGCCCTGGAGGCCCATGAAGGAGGTGACACCCTGGCGGGGCCTAGAGAATGGGGCATGAGGCCCTTCTGCTTACCTGGGTGTGTGATGAGAGGGATGAGAGAGCCCTGTTTACTAGTTACCTTTGGAGTTTCTAGCCTACCCTTTGACACGTCCTCCAATGTGTGCACATGCACATGCACACACACACACTCGCACACACACACAGAGCTTCCAGTTTCCCAGGAGGCGGGTACCCCTCCCTGAGTGAGGCTGATGATGGTGGCATTAGGAGGCTGTGGGAAAAGAAGGGAGAAGTGGAAGCCACAGTGGTGAGCAAGCTCATTGTTCCTGTGCCGCGGGAGGCTTCCTGGACACCACACAGCCCTTACATAATAGCACCGCAGTGTGGTTAGAATAAAGGAAACGTATGGATTTTGGCGCTCTCAAAATGTACGGAGTTTAACAAGTATAGGTAAAAACAGCCTGGCCACAGGTAACAGAAGCTTTTTGTTCCTATTAGCCAGAGCCCGAGAAGGCTCAGCTCCCTCCTCCTGCGTCTCTGCCCCCCAGTTCTAACAGGAGACCCCCAACCCCTCAGGCCAGCCCCTCCCATTGGAACCCAGATACCTGCCTGTGACTATGGTCATGTGTCCTCACATGGTGTCCCTCCCTTCCAGGACTGCAACAAGCTAGAATGTGGGGTGAGCTGGAAGGGGGCTTACTAAGGTGGCCCCACGTGGGGTTCATTGAGATGACAATGATGCCCTTTATGTCACTATTTTCAGGCTGCCCTGGGCACTATTTCACTGGGTCCTTATGCAGCCTCTGGGAGGGGTAGTGGTGGGTTTGCTGCTCTCAGCTGAGCAATGGTGGGACCGAGGCAGGAAGAGCGAAGTGACTTGCCTCGGGATACACAGCAAGTGGGTGGCTGGATGAGTGCAACAACTTACCACCACATCTCAAGCTGGGCTCTCTCCAGAATACTATGCTGCCATCCTGATAGCATCCTCAGGAGGGCCCCAGGGAGGACCCTTGAGTGCCTCTGAACTTGGCAGTATTGAGGTATAGCCCCGTCCAGCTCCTGAGGCCCTGCAGCCAACCTCCAGCCACCAGCACTGCATCAGGGGTTCACATCTGTGTGGATGCCAGTCCCTTTCTTCTACCCTAAAGGAATTGTGGGCCTCATCTTCAGGACATCTCCTGATATGGCCCATCCAGGACCCTACAGTCAGCTCTCAGAAGCAACATGGGACCAAGCCTAGTACGTTGGGAGTCAGTATTTAATAAACAGCTGCTGGTTGAATGGATAAGAGTAAACGATGAACCCATGAGGGTCCCAGCCTATGTCTAAGTCTATCTGAACATCGAGGATGCTGCAGTACAATAGAAAGGGCCTTGGACACAGGCAAACTCCACCTGCCACTTTGTCATTGTTTGACTTTGACCCAATCACTGGTTTCTTTTGTCCTTGGTCTCCTCATCTGTATCACTAGGAAGAAAGCCCATCTGAAGCTGGGAGACACCAGTGCTTCTCAGATGGGTTCTCAAACCATTGTTTCAGCTCTCATTTTCCAGAGAGGCTTATCATCAATACTAACAGCTGCTGTCTGCTGGGTACCAGGTGCCCAGGTGGGGGCTTCATGCCCAGGATATCATCCAACCTTCATAAAGATCTTCTTTGCTCAAAATCCTCTTTTGGTCAGAAATGCTTTTAAAATGTCCAATCTCCTTTAACTTCTCCCTTAACCAGAGAATCTCACTGAGTCTCTCTGAGATGACTGAGAATCCAGTCAGAGCCTCGGTCATCCCTAGGATGGGGTTGCATTGTCAGAGCCTCCTCACTGGCCTGGGCTGCGCTTCCTCCTCATCAGACCCTATGACCCTCCTTGCAGTGGGCCATCTTGTTGGCCAGGGGAATGCTGGGCTCCTGTCTCCCCTGACCTCCTGATAGGGTTTGGCTGTGTCCCCATGCAAATCTCATCTTGAATTGTAATAATCCTCACATGTCAAGGGCAGGGCCAGGTGGAGATAATTGAATCATGGGTGCTGTTTCCCCTATACTGTTCTCATGATAGTGAATAAGACTCATGAGATCCGATGGTTTTATAAATGGGAGTTCCTCTGCACACACTCTCTTGCCTGCCACCATGTAAGATGTGCCTTTGCTCCTCCTTTGCCTTCTGTAATGATTGTGAGGCCTCCCTAGCCATGTGGAACTGTGAGGCAGTTAAACTTCTTTTTCTTTATAAATTACCCAGTGTTGCGTATGTCTTTATTAGCAGTGTGAGAACAGACTAATACACCTCCCCTCCCCCACAATGTGCCCATCCTCCTTTTCGTGTACCTGATTCCCATTGGCTTCCAAAGCTCATGCTGACCTCACACCCCCTGAGCTCCAACAGCTGGTAGGATCTTGGCCTCCCAAATCTCTCTGGGATGGCCTTCTGCCTCCTGTCAACCTCTGTCACATCACAACTGTCCATTGGGTCTTCCCACGCAGAGAGTGGCTCAAGAGAACAAGGACAGAGATGGTATCTCATTCTATTCCTTGATCCCCTTAGCACCTGGCATGGGGCAGTCTGGGGAGGCCTCACCCACACCTGGTACGTTTAAGATCAGACATGAGAAAGGTGGCAAATAGCGATGACTGCCACCTGGGACCAGACACATTCTTGGATCCTGAATCTGAACACAACGTTTTCCCTACAGCCAAGGACAGAAAAGTCATTCCTATTCATCACAGACCCTGACTGGGGAGCAGGGTCTCCCTAAACCCCCTCCTCCACCCACCTCAGCTCATGAGAACTAGACCTGTGTAAAGAATTGGTTGAGGACATAAACTCTGCAGACTGATTTCCCTGCTTCTAATTTTGGCTTAGCACCTTATTAGTCTTATCTTGGACAAGATGATTATCCTTCAAGGCCTCAGTTTTCTTGTTTGTAAAATGGGAATAATGATGTTTCCCCTCCCCTGCCTATAGAGATGATCGTAAGGATATCACATGAACCCCTTAGATGAGCCTGGTCCAGTACGGTCCTCACAAATGTTAATTACTCTTCTATATCTTCCTTCTATCAGAGCAGGGAAGGAAGTGGGGACCCAGATTGGTAGATGAGCCTGGAAAGCGATGCTCAGAGGGAAGAGGAGCAGCAAGGCCTTTCTCAGCTCCTTCACATTGAGGGGGCCACAGGCAGCAAGAAGCTCTTCTGGCCCCCAGAGTCCCCACCAGAATCATCCCCAAGTCTAGGGTGCGTGTGTGTGTGCATGTGTGCGTGTGTGCGTGTGTGCATGTGTGTGTGTGGAGGGCCAGCAGCTCTCCCAGGAGTGGTTTCTTGGTGTTAATTTATAGCAGATGGGCCCAACGGGCCCTGGGCTCTACCCTGATACCAAGATCTCAAGAGGAAAACAAGCAATGGCTCTCTCAGCCTCTTGAAATGCGCATGCAAAGTCTTACTTTGTCCATTAGAAATGGGAAAAGGGTGTGTGTGATGAGAGGAATAAGGAGCCTCCGGTTTATGAGTTACCTGTAGAGTTTCTAGCCCACTCAAAGCAAAGCAGAACTAAATGTGATAGGCTAGAAAAGTGCCCCCACCTCCAACAAGGAGCTGTCTCCAGGCCAAAGTTTTCTGGCTACATTGTGTGTTAGGGGGTGGGAATAGGGAATCCCGCCCTGCAAACCTAAAGCAACACCTCACTGACCAGCAGAGGGATTCTGAGGCATTTTTCGTCCCCGACTCCCTTCACTTCACAACCAGGACTTCAACGTTCCCAGGAAGCTGGCCTGTCTCACCTCTTCTTTCCAAGTCAATCAGCTTCCTCCCTGTCCTGTCCTCTCCCACCTCCCTGCCACCCCAGCACACACACACCAGGCTTCTACAACACCCTCTGCTCAGCCTTATCCCCCTGCTCCTCCAGCAAATCCTAGCTCAGGCCACCCTGCCTCAGCCAGCCCATCTTGATGATGGATGCTGCCATCTTGAACCACCCTTCAATTGGCTCCTGGGTATCTGGAAACAACCACACGTTGCTTCTAGATACAACAAGCTTTCTTGTCCACAGAGCATACACACAAGGGAAAACAAAAACATGGCCTTTTAGATCATAGAGGTCTAGATTCAAATCCTGGCCTACCATTTATTAGTTGTGTAAACTTAGGCACATAGATTAATTTCTCAGGACCATGAATTCTTAATCTCTGTATAGTAACACTTAAACCACATGATTAAATAACATCGAACAATCCAAGTAAGTACCATAGTGCCTGGCACATAGAAATGATGACAGTAAACATTCACTAAGCAATTACTGTGTGCCATGCACTGTTCTAAACACTATGTGTACTAACTTACCTAAATTCTCCCAACCACCCTATCAGGTAGACATTGTCATCATGCATTTGAAACATGAGGATATTGAGGTTCAAAGATGTTCAATGATTTCCCCAAGGTCCCACAGCAAGTGAATGGCAGAGCTGGGGTTTGAACCCAGGCATTCTTGCTCTAACCCCAACCATTACGCTAAACTTTCAGTGTGTGCTGCTCACTTTTGATGCTCAGCCAGGTTTAGGTACACAGTAAGCACTTCATGATGCCCTGTGCAACTGAATAAGACTCAACTCCATAGAGCTGTCCTGAAAAGAACAGAATTGAATTGCCTCAGAAGGTCCAGCTGGCTTTCCCTAAATGACCAGTGGGGCTGGGAACAAAACCCAGGCCAAGCTTTGATCCAGGTGACCTGGGCACACGCAGACCCACAGGGAAGTGGGGTACTCATGGGCTTCTCCCAGCTCCTCTATCTCATGACCAGGCACTGTTCTGGAAGTCTTCGTTTCCCACCCAATGGTCCTGGGGGTTTAGGGTGATGATATGAGCAGGGGGTGGAGGCAGAAAGGGAGGCAATGGGGGAAGAGTGAGTGCTTCAACCAACATATTTTATTCTTTATTTAGGCCTCCACGTTCCAAGCCAATCTCAGCTAACACCAGGCAGGCCTAACCTACACTTCCAGGATGAATGCATTTAGTCAACTTTCAATAAGCTTAGCCTGGAAAGGATGTTTTTGCTCAAGCACGAAGTCTCATGGAGGTCCAAGGAAGCAGATAAGGTCTAGAGCAGTAGTTTCCCACCATTTCTATGCATCACAATTACCCACGTAGGGTCTCAAGCCCAACCTGAGATTCTAATCCATGGTTCTGGGGCCAGGCCCAGGAATCTGCATGTTTAACAAGCCCCTCCCAGCTGGGGGTGCTGCCTAGGGCACCACACTTGGAGACTCACTGGCCTCAGGTGATTCTCAACCTTAACTGGGCGTCCGAATCATGGAGGAAGGTGGTTCAAAGTACAGATGCCTGCACCATCCCACACCAACTGCAATGAATATCCAAAAGCAGAGCCGAGAAATCTGAATTGTCTCAAGCACTGAAGTGATTCTTACACTCAAGAAGGCTTGAGAACCATAACTCTAACCTAACATTCAGGGGATCTGGGCTCTGGTCTTGACTAAAGCACAAAGTCACAGGCTGCTAGTGGGGACACCGAGGCCAGTTTGGTAGAGTAAGTTGCCAAAAGTCATATGAATACAACTTGTTCCATGCCAGAAGCTTTAGGCAATGTGGGTTTTCAGACCCAAGTTACAGTCCACCTCTTCACTGAGAAAGCCTGATTATGAGGGCACAAGGCACTGGGTCCAACAGACCCACCTATCATTCAATAACCAATTCTACCCTGCCTCAAAGAATGTCAATGCAAGGCTTTGGCACAAATGAACAGAACCAGAGCCACTTCTTTTCCAAGAAGGAGACAGCTTCTTTTTCAGGTCACTACTATGGACAAATTGTTTCCTACCTCCCACACTGAACATGAATGCAATCCTCCAATTTGTGCTCAGACCCTAGATTATCCTGAAAATCACTGAACTGTTGACTTTTAAAGCAGATGGACACCTCAGAGGTCATTTGGTCTACCCTATACCTGCAGAGCCAGGTATGACAGCCAGGATGGCAGGGGGAGCAGAATTGAACCAGTTGAATAAGAAGCTAAATATTGCATAAGGCTCTTGGAAAACCCCCAAAACTCTTCATCTGTAAGAAGAGATCCCACATCCCCCAGCAGATGGGCAGCCGGTAGGAGCCTTTCATCCACCCAACTCCAGTGTCTTCCTGTGGTGTTTGCTTTATGAGGTCCATAGCGTTATTTTGCTTGGTGATTTTTTTTCTTGGAAACTAATTATACGATGGATTTCCTCTTGTTGTGAATCTCAGAAGTCCAACGGGATGACTGGGCCCTAAGCCAGTGTTAGAAAATCTGTTCCTTCCAGCAATACACAGAAGACCTTTTGCTAGACTTGGATTTTTGCTCTCCAAGACTGTTTTGTTTGCTGTGATTTCCCTAGTACCTAGCACAGCGCCTGACTTATGGCAGGTAGTCCACACGTACGTGTTGAGTAAATAAATGAATGAGCATGTGAATGAATAAAAGAATGCACCTAATCTCAGGACTAGGAAAGTCAGAGAAAGCTTTCGTGGCAGAGCTACATTTAAGCCTTCCTCAAAAGAAGCACCTTGCTCCCAAGTTTAAAACTTTTCAGAAACCCTACTATTCCTCTCAGCCATGACTCTCGTCTTTAAGGACCACTGCGCTGTGAACAAGTTGTGGAAATTCTGCATTGCTAGGCATTGCCATTTACTAAAGGCAGAAGAAAACCAGTGAGCAACTCTCCATGCCTCCTCACCACATTGTCTGGGCCTCATCATAAAATGAGTATCTGAGTGGGGTATTTGGGAGAATGAGAAGTCCTCTGCGGGGACTGGGCTGGGCTTGCGGAGAAGGGAGAGGTCATATTGTCAGCTGTTCCCAGCTGTCTCTCCCTAATCTGCCAGAGGGCTTAAGCCTATATCACAAGAATTATCTCTCTCTCTTTTTTTTTTTTTTTTTTTGAGCCAGAGTTCTGCTCTTGTTGCCCAGGCTGGAGTGCACTGGCGTGATCTTGGCTCACTGCAACCTCCACCTCCTGGGTTCAAGCGATTCTCCTGCCTCAGCCTCCCGAGTAGCTGGGATTACAAACATGTGCCACCACGCTGGGCTAATTTTGTGTTTTTAGTAGAGA
This sequence comes from Nomascus leucogenys, assembly GCF_006542625.1. Lineage (NCBI taxonomy): Eukaryota > Metazoa > Chordata > Mammalia > Primates > Hylobatidae > Nomascus > Nomascus leucogenys. Next base: position 33,430,112 of record NC_044384.1, read on the forward strand.
TGGGGTTTCTCCATGTTGGTCAGGCTGGTCTGAAACTCCTGACCTCAGGTGATTCCCCCGCCTTGGCCTCCCAAAGTGCTGGGATTACAGGTGTGAGCCACCGCACCCAGCCAAGAGTTATCTCTTAATTAGACCCTACTTTGCACTGATCCTCCATTGTCTGTTCACAAGATGTGGCTTTTCCTTCTCAGGATTTGAACTTCCTTCTGAGTGACCCCCATGTTTCTACCTCCCCTGCAGTCATTCCTCAGTCATTCCTTGCCCACACCCTCAACCCCACGCAAATCTAGCCACAAAGCTGGAGCTTCCCTACTGAATGAGGATGTGGAAGCCCAGCAGCAAAGTGAGATGTCCCACTTTGGGAGGCCAAGGCAGGCAGATCAGGAAGTCAGGAGTTCAAGACCAGCCTGGCCAACATTCTGAAACCCCATCTCTACTAAAAAATGTAAAAATTAGCTGGACATGGTGGCACGTGCCTGTAATCCTAGCTACTGGGGAGGCTGAGGCATGAGAATCGCCTGAAACCAGGAGGCAGAGGTTGCAGTGGGCCAAGATCGCACCATTGCACTCCAGGCTGGGTGACAGGGCAAGACTTGGTCTCAAAAAAAAAAAAACAAAAAAAAAAACATTCAAGATCACAAAATGAGAAAGTCACCCAGCCAGACCTCAGACTTGGGGCCCTGCGTATCAAGAGCCAGATTCTTGTGAAGACATAGGTACATCTGTTCATTAGTGGAGAAAAGGCTTGTCCAGAGACTTCTAGAGACAGACATAGGTCATCCCAAAAAAGACCTCCTGGACTCTTGACCCTGAGTAACCCTGAGTCGGGGAGTGTGGGGTGGGGACCACTGACAGGGAGCTTGGGTTTCTGAAGAGCCCACATGGGGGCCTCGAGGTCTGAGCTTAGGCCACTCCCTGCCATCCATACCCCCTCCCCTTCAGCCAGGTCAAGTTCCAAACAGCAACTCAACTCTCCCTCCTCTAACAAGAAGGCAGGATGCTGCCTGGAGAGGACATGGCAGAGACGCAGGGAACAGTGATCAAGCAGGAATATTGGGAGAACCAGAGACTTACAGGGCATTAGAAGCAAGGGAACTCCCAGAGACCCCCAACCCCTCACTCTTCTCCTGTCACAGAGGGAGAAACAGACCTCTGAGAGTGGAGAGACCCAGCTGGGACCAGAGGGCCAGCTCTTCTGAGTCCTGGGTCAGGGCTGTTTTCTACCCTGAAGTTCCAGTAAAGCCGGCCAGAGTCAGCCTCCTGCTGAGGCCCCAAGCCCCCTACCCAGAGAGCAGGAGCCCAGAGGGATCCAGTGGACCTGACTTTTCTGCAGGTTCTGTGACCTGGGTGGCCATGCGATCCTCAGAAAAGGCCACCTGCCATCAGTATGTGAGCATAGATGGGCAGAGAGAGCCTCAGGACAGGAGTGTCCCAAGAAGCCATGTGAATCACCGAAGGAGAGGCTGTGGTACCTCCAGCCTTGCTTTTGGCCACATCTGAAGAAAACAAAATCCAGCTATAAACCAATCCTAAAATCCAGGCATCAGGCAGTAGGTGTGAGGGCTTTTCCAGTTAGAGGAGAGGTGGCCTGAAATGATATGTCCGGTAGTCACCTTGCCTGTGGGCATCGCGAAGGGTTCTCTGGTGAGCCCACAAAACGAGCCCCTCTCCAGTTGTTTTAGAATGCGTGTTCTATGATTTTAGAGCTTTTTTTTTTTTGAAATTTATTAGACCACACCAAAATATGTTTTGTTTAATGTTGTTAACTTTTGTGAATTTTTGACCCAAGCAAACTTTGGTTGGTAAAAAAGTGCATAGGTGGAGGTGGAGAGGGCAGGAAGATTCCAGAAGACCTTTGTCCTCAGAAAAGCAGGACAGGGGCCCAGCACGGTGGCTCATGGCTATAATCCCAGCACTTTGGGAGGCTGAGGCGTGCAGATCACTTGAAGTCAGGAGTTCGAGACCAGCCTGGCCAACATGGAGAAACCCCAATTCTACTAAAAACACAAAAATTAGTCAGACATGGTGGTCCCTGCCTATAACCCCAGCTACTCAGGAGGCTGACGCACGAGAATTGCTTGAACCCAGGAAGCAGAGGTTGCAGTGAGCTGAGATTGCACCACTGCACTCCAGCCTGGGGGGCAGAGAGAGACTCTCTCTCTCAAAAAAAAAAAGAAAAGAAAAGAAAAAAAGAAAAAAAAGAAAAGAAAAAGAAAAGCAAGGTCAGGAAGCAGAGTCAGGGCCTCAGACACACTGAAAGATGACCCTGGAGGTCACACCCTCAACGGTGGCCCCTATGAATTCATGTGACCACCTCAATTCTGCTCAGAAAGTCCAAGGAGACCCAACCTTAAAAAGTATGTTTCCTGCCCTCAAGGAGCTTATAGTCAGCTGGGACTACAAGGCCAGCTCACTATAACAGTGAGAATCTTAGCTCCTCAAGCAGCCCATAAGTCTCCCATGGGCAGGGCTGTGACTTGACAGCTGCTCTCCTCCGTGTCCCCTCCCCTGGGCCCATGACTGGGCTGTACACTGAGTGGACATCAATCAGCACACAGGAGGGAGGTTTGCAGGGGTGAATCAGGGATCCAGAGACCACAGGGTGCATCCTGATTTGTGGATGTCTCAAGTGAAAGAGCCCTGAGGTGCTAGAGAAGCCAGGAACGGGCACTGTCTCCAGGCAGGCACATGCCCCTGATGGCTGGAGAACTGCAAACAACAGGAACTCTGGCTGGGGGCACTGTGGTGTGTTCCTTTCAATATTTTTTAACATCTAAAATACAGCTGTCTCTTCTGCAGGGTAGAAGACCTGGCCTTTGCTTCTTCTGCAGCCAAAGGAGGTAGAAGAATTAAGAGTGCTGCTCATCTTCAGGGCCATGTTCAAAGCCCAGAGAAGGAGGGATGTTCTTGGCTGACAACACAGTAAAGCCACATTCATTTAGACTCCAGTGATTTAGACTGTGTTGTCATTCCCATTTATTCAGTCTACAAGTACTTATTGAGCACTTATTATGTTCAGCACTGGGCCAGACACTGGGGATATAGCAGTGAACAAATCAGGCAAAACTCATGCCATTGAGAGCTTCCATTCTTGTAGCAGCAGAGGTTGGTCTGGCTTTAACTCTACACTTTTTCCGTGGGCATGGAAAGATCTCTGTGGACTCCATACAAGAGCCCCGGGGTCTGTGTGATTCTTTGCCACTTTCCCTCCCTGCGATTTTTTTTCCCCTTTAGAACTCAGTTTCCATATCTGAAAATGGAAGGACTGAGTGAACACACCTCTAAGGTTCCTCTTGGCTCTTGTATGTTGTGCTTCTAGAATTTAAGGAAGAGGACTAGAGGGAAGTGCAGAAAAGAGAAACTTGTCAAGCCCTTTAAGCATGTGTACTTAAGTGCCATTCAACCTGATGTGGTTATCGCAGGGCATTATTCTTTGTTCACTGAAGCAAGTTCCCAAAGTTTCATTGGCTAAGGCCAAGAAACCGTATGTCTGGAAATAGCAAAGCTTTGAGGCTCTCATTAGTCAAAAAGAGTGAGGCTTGGCTGTGCCACTATCTATTTGGGTGGCTTCTATGCTGTTCTTCAGGGTTTTCAGGGGCAGAAAATCCTTGAGTCACAGAGAGGGCTTCCAGGATGAAATTCCTGGCTTTGCCAATGAGTGAGCCAAACCCCTTGGGGCGTGCATACACTCCTCCCCTCAACACGCTCTCCCCTCAACCACTGGGGTAAAGCAGGCATCTTATTAAAAGTCTGTTATTCCTTTTAGGGGTGTTCTGAAACACTCACCTAGCAGGCCCTGAGACAGTAAACCGAGGCCTAAGAAATCTCAGTTAGAAACCAGCTTTCTTGCAAAAATCAAAACCCTGCCTCCCCAAGAATCCATCCCAAAGGCCTGCTAGGGCCCACCTCATGGCCAGGTGGAGAAAAGATTGACCTTGGAGGGGACAGCGACTGCCCCTTGACTCACTTGTCACCTTGGGCCTGCCCCTAAGCCCAGAGCCTGGGCACCCCATTACACTCCCATATGAGTGGGGCTTGGGGTGGGTGGGGGCCTTTAGCAGGCCAACTCCAGCCCAATTCAAGCTCCATTTTGCTTGCCATCTGTAAATGCCTTTGAAATCCTCAGGGGATATAAATGAGCTATTATCTTCAATGCTGCCCTATTTCTTAATTTCTGTAAGTGGGGAAACGGGGCATGAAGTAGATAATAGGATCATGGAAATTTGAGCTGAAAGGGATCTTCCAGAGCATATCACCTAAACTCCTCATTTGCTAGTGCAGGAAGCTAAGATCGGGGGGATCAGACTCTCATTCACTCAGGAGTGCACAGCCAGCAGCAATGGATGGTGACCTGCAGCAGCTCCTGGCTCCCACCTGGGGACGGGACAGGACTTGGCGCCCAGGCCAGTGCCCTGCACCCTGAGTGGGGTAGGCTCTTCCTCAGACAGCCAGCTTGCTTCATGCTTCTGCCATAATCATGTATATTGAATGATAGTACTGAGAAGAACATTAACAAGGATCAAGAGGACCAAATGGAATGAGCATGACCATCTTTGAAAGCATCCAAAAGAAACTGTGGAGGGGAACCGTGTGGCTGGGCACAGGGGAGGAGGAAGCCTTGCTTTGCACTGTGGCACTGTCTGCCTTTTTTTGGACACTGGATCATGTGCCTGCCATACTCAGTTAAATATTAATGTGCATATATGATGCATATGTATAGCAGATCGACACAGATATATACACAGACATATGTAATGATTTCTATATCATTATAAACATATGGAAAGAATATGTTCTTTTTCAGAAGAGCAAGGCTACAGGGATTCAGTTGAAATTTCACTTTGGAGATCAAGGTTGAGAGTTCATCTTTGTCTTTCGTTTTCCCATCTGGAGCTGGGGTGAAGCCCAGCTTAGAGCACCCAAAGGCTCTAAGGAGTTTCAAAAGGTATTACTAGAAAAGAGTCAGTATGGTGTCAAGGGGTTAAAAAAATTTTTTTACACTGGGCATCAGGAAAAATGTGCTCACAGCCCAGCTAGCAGCGTGATCTTGGGCAAGTTCCCAACTGCTCACTGAGAGGTTAGCTGGAGTCTTAAACCTTTTCCACTTGCAGAAAAGGTAATGTTCTAGTTCCTTCAAGTGCAGTGTTCTGTGGACGTCCACTTGGAAAGCTTGGGAAAGCTATGGAAAGTCACTTGCTGTGGGGCTGACGCCCGGCCTCTGGGCCACAGCTCCTCCACAGCTTTGTCTCCCCAGGAGTTCCGCTGCTGAACACCACAAGGCTGAAGAGCATTTGGGTGGGCCCTGTGACCCTGCCTGGTGCTACCCAGGTAGGATTCTACACACCCGCCTCGTGTGCCCAGGCATATTAGAAGGCAGGGGGAGCCTGCAGGAGGGAGGTGGTGAAGGCAGGCCAGGGTTCTCCCATAGCACCCCATCCCCTGGCCCCCAGGGAAGAGCTGACTGATTTACTAATGCAGGGGTCTTTCGCCTGGGGCTGCCTAGTGCTTCAACCCCAAAAGAGAGGAGAGGAGAAGACAGAGGAACAGTCTGGAAGGCAGGGGTTGCCATGGAAATGTCTTTCAGAAAAGGACACAAGCAACCTGGGCCTCCAGGGTCTGTTTGTAAATGAGGTGTTTGGAATTCCAATTGCATTTTCCTCAGGAACCCTGAGTTCCCAGGATAGCCCACAGAGGCAGTAAAACGACTTGTCCAGCAGCGCCTAGCCTCCAATTTTGAGCACCATTGTAGGGCAGCACCTGCACTGTTGCAGGGGAGCACCCTCTGTGTTCCTCCATGGCTGGCCACAAACACATGATCCCCCACCTCTGTGCCCAGCAGCAGGAGTGAAGACCTCCAACACCCTCAGCACCCTTGGTGGAGACTGGGGGCCCCATGCAGGAGAGGAGGAAGCCCTTGAATGAACCACACTGGCAGAAGAGAGGACAGCTCTGTTTGGAGGAGTGAGCTGGAAGACCTTCAATGGGGCCATCGCATGGACTTGCGACGCATGTCAGGGTATTCTGGACCAAGAGTGCTCCTCATCAACTGAAACGCTGGACATAATGACTATGGTAGAGACCTTGAGATGTCTCCCAATATCCTTCTTCCTCCCATTCTTAGCTGACACACGCATATCTGGAATAAAGATCCTTTTCCAGGTTCCCTTGCAGCTAAGTGTGACCCTGTGGCTAAAATCTGTCCATTCAGATTTAAGTGAAAATGTCACGTGCAATTTCTAGGAAGTGCCTTAGTTTCATAAGGCATTCCCATCCCATCCTCTTTTGGCTGGAATGCAGACTCAAGGGCTGGAGAGTTAGCAGCCATCTTGGGCCATGTACGACTTTGAAAAGGGAAGTTGTGAATGGCAGGGCAATAAGTAGAAGTAGCCTGGGTCCTTGCCACTGAGGGGCACCACACCAGCCCTGGATTGCTACCTCCAGACCTCTTCCTGAACATGTGAGAGAAATAAACTGCAGATTTTAAACAAAACAGAATCCTAGCTCATACATGGGCTTTCAGGTGGAGTCCATGGCTCTCAGGCCTCAGTTCTTACATTCTCTTAGCTCTCTATCTCCAACCCCAACAGTCAGCTTGCTATTCCCAGGACAAGCCATGAGCCCTGGCCTGTAAGATGCTACTCCCTCTTCTGAGAAGGCTTTTCTCACTCTATCTGGCTAATTCCTCATCAGTGGTCAGGTCCCCTCCATGTGCCACCTGCTCAGGAGGCCTTTGCCTGACCCTGGAACCAGCTGAAATCCCAGCTGTGCCTTCCCACAGCTGCCTGCACACCCCCTTTGTCGTGTTCATCATTTTGTGAACTGCTTACATAAGATCCCTCTCTCCCAGCAGACAGACCATGACCCCACAGGCAGGGAACAGCCCACCTGATCCACCCTGGACCCCTGGGCCTGGCATCATGCAGAAATTGCCATGCAGAAGCTCAGATTGTCAGACTGAATTGAATTGTATTGTTCTAGCTTCTAACATCTTCCTCTCATGGGAGCCCTATGAAGGAAGCGGATGTTACTGCCTCTCTTTTTACAGGGAGGGGGAAGTGACTTGCCCAAGCTTTGTGTCTGCTCAGTGCCAGGACTCGAGCCTAGCTCTCCTGACCCACACAGCGGCATGGACAAAGGGGTAGGGGACCTGGGGCTCTGTGGGGACAAGAGTCTGGGGGTGTGACTGAGACAGTCTCTTCTCTCACTGTGGTCTTTAAGTCAAAAGCACATTTCTTGTGAGGCTGCTCTGAGCAGGCCCTCCTCTAGGCACCGGGACACAGTGATGACCAAGGCGTGTGTCACTCTGCCCTTGGGTTTCTCCCTGAGCGTGTGAGGAGGAAGGGGTGAGAAGCTGGTCAGTGTAGGGACAAGAAGGAGAGGAAGGGGTGTTCCTGGGGGTCTGGAACCTGTCAGTAAGGGCCAGAGGCTCTGGGCTTTGGGGAGAGGGGTCAGCTCTGAGCCCAGGTGACAGTTACTCCTCCTTTCTCCGCAGCCATCGCACCTGAAGGCCAGAGCTGCAGGAGCTGAGGAAGGTCACAGAGGGAGGCTGAGGCCACTCCAGAGCCCCACAGCTTCCTTCAGGGGAGGAGCAAGTGGGTTACCTTTCGGATCCGCTTCAGGCTTCATAATTGCCGTGGCCTCATTTTACGTGATTCCCAGTCCTAGAGGGCAGCTCTGAGGTCCGCAGAGCCTGTCCTGTGGCTGGGTGTGCTGTGTGCGTTCCTGCCTCTGCCGTCCTTCACTCGTTCACTTGCTCACACTAGGCCCTGCTCCCCATATACCTGGATCCTCTCAGACAGGGAGGCCTCCCATTCCTGGAGCCCGCTGCCCTGTCCACCCCAGCCTGAGCAAAACATGCCCTCTTCTCTGAACCCTTGCAGCCCTCACAGGGGGTCCAGCTCATGAGGCCTGCATGACTCATCCTAGCTGTGGTTTGAGTTGTGCCCCCTGAAAAGATAGGTTGATGTCCTAATCCCCAGTACCTGTGAGTGTGACCTTATTTGGAAATAGGGTCTTTGAAGATGTGATCAAGTTCAGATGTGGTCATACTGGATGAGGGTGGCCCTAATACAATGTCATGATAGGCCATGTGGAGACACTGAGACACTGTGACAACAGAGGCGGAGACTGGAGTGATGCGGCTATAAGCCAGGGAGCCCCAAGGACTGTGACTGCCAGCAACCCTCAGAAGAGAGGAGAGACGAGGAAGGAATCTTCCCTGGTGCCTTCAGAGGAGACGGCTGGCCCCGCGGACAGCTTGATTGCAGCCTCCTAGCCTCCAGCACCGTGAGAGAACACATCTGTTATCTAAAGCCACCCAGTGTGTGCTATTTTGTCACAGTAGCCACAGAAGCAAACAGACCCCTCATCGGAGGCAATTCCTGCCTCCCTAACTGGAGGGTAACTCCCAGGCATCTGGAGGCATCCTGCTGTCCTCTGTGCCCCAGGCCTCGAGCCCAGTGCCCCACAGAAAGAGATGATAGAGAGGGACTGGTGGCCTGACCAAGGGTCCTGAGACCCCCAGTGGTTCCTTCACAATCACCCGGGATTCTGCAAAGGAGTTCAAGAAATTCTCACCCCACCACCACCTCCGCCAGCACAGCCCGCCAAAATCAGGCCACACTGTTGTTTTCTTGCCTGACACCCTGTTCTTTATTTCTGATCCTCATCACTTTTCACAATTTCATATTGACTTGTGGATGATTTGCTTACTGTCAGTTACCTCCACCAGATTCTAAGCTCCACAAATGCAGGGACCACCCGGGCTGTGTTCACTACAGTCTAGGCCGTGGCTAGAGTAGTGCTTGGTACTTAATAAATGCTGCGTACTGACCATTGTTACCAATGGGGAAGAGACCTGGGTAGCGAGGGTGAGGTGGGAGGAACAGGAGAGAAACTTACTATTCAGCGAGGAGTCCTTCATATTGTTTATATTTTTCCTATGTGCATTCTGTTCTCTTTAATGATAAAACAACCAGTTCATATTTGAAATTCGCAAACACATAAAAATACAGATTTCTACCTCAGAAAGGTAGATCTGGTGTAGGGCCTGGGAATGTGGATTTTGTGAGCTCCCCAGGTAACCCAAATGACAGGTGTGGGAGTTGGACAAAGCCACTTGTCCCCCCGCTGAACTCAGCATTGCAATGCACGGCACAGATCATGCCTTTCCAGCCGGGGCTCCATCTGGCTCCAGAGGAAGCCTCTTTAACCTCTGGAGTTTCCATTTTCCCTGAATGTAAAGCCTCTGTCTCCTGCACCATGCCTGAATGAGACCAACATCTAGAATTGAGGCAGGAAGCTGCGGGGAGAAGAGGTGACATGGTGGAAGGAGCAGATGACAATGCCATTAGAAGGGCTTTGGGGAGGTGGAGCCCTGGGAGAGGGTGCTAAGCCCCAGGCATCCTCTCAACCTTCAGCTGCCTGAGTCTGGGGCTGGACATGTGGGAACCCATGATGGAATCTGAATACTCCCTTCTGTGTGTTCAGAGTACTTAGTACCTGATCTGGAGGCAAGAAGTATGCACTCCGTGCCTGCCCAGGACAACAGAGGCAAGAATCAACTCCTGGGATCTGCAGGGCTCCCATTCTCTCTGCCATCAGGCTCAGGGCTCTGGTAAATATCACACTGACAGCAAGGCTCCTTCTGAGTGCCAGGCATAAAATAAGCACCTCCCCACCCCCACTCCAGCATCACCACCCTTTTACCCTGTGCTGTTTTGCACCATGGCACATGTCACCTCTGATGTGCTACCTATTGGCCTGCTTATTTGCTGCCTGCCTTCCCCACTAGAATGCAAGCTTCTTAAAATCAGGTGATTGTTCAATGCTGCATCCTCTGCATCTAGAACACACCTGGAACACGGTCGGCTGGTCACTAGATTGACATTTGCAGAATTAATGAATAAATGGACAATAAGGCAATTTCTTTTCCAGCTTCTGCATAGCACAGAGTAAGGGCTTAATTAATACTTCAGTAGTCAATAAAGGAGAGAATAAGGGAAGAAAGGTGGAGATTTGGGCCAGGGGCCTGCATGGAGCCAAGCTTGCCCTGGCCAAGGGCCGAGGGCCATGGGAACACTGCCAAGGACCAGACCGGTGCCTTGGCCCAGCAGCCTCGTCCCTCAGCCATGCCTCCACCCACTACAGAGGCCCGTCTGCATCATCATCATCATCACCATTGTCGTCATCATCATCCACGGCAGTCACATACCCAATGCGGCAGGGCCATACTGGATATTTAAGGGTCCTGCAGGCACAGGGGTGCCATACAAGGCTTTGGATCATGTGCAAAGCTGGGTTTGGAGAAGGTCTTGAGGGGGCATGTGTGCACATGACGGGTGGAGAGATGGAGGGGAGCCAGAGCTCTGCCAGGAAGCCAGGCAGGCACTGAGTTCAGGGGCAGCCCGGGGCACTTAGAGATTGTGGCTGCTGGAAGAGCAAGAAGAGAAGGAGAGGCCAGCATTCCTGGTGGTTCCCAAGTGTCTGGAAAACTAGGTGGTCCTCAGATAGGCACAGATGGGAGCTGGGACCGCTGGTTTGGGGAGGGAAGGAACATTGAGAAAGTCAGGGTTTTTTCTAGAATATTAGACTGGGGCACTTCTGTCCCCCAAGGCTTTCAGACATCAAGGATCTCCTGTGATCCTCACCAGAGCCTAGAGAATGAGGCAGAAGGAGAATCCTCATCCTATAGAACCAGTGAGGATTCCGAGGCCCTGAGAGAGAACCAGGTTGGTCCTCTTCAGAGGGACCTCAGGACCTCTGCTCCCCTCAGATGAGTTCATCCTGAGTTCTTGGGTGTGAGCCGCCATGTTAAAAAAAATTAAAACAAGCCGGGCCCGGTGGCTCATGCCTGTAATCTCAGCACTTTGGGATGCCAAAGTGGGTGGGCTACCTGAGGTCAGGAGTTCCAGACCAGCCTGGCCAACATGGTGAAACCCTGTCTCTACTAAAAAAAAAAAAAAAAAAAAAAAAAAAAAAAAAAAAAAAAATTTAGCCAGGCATGGCAGCAGGTGCCTGTAGTCCTAGCTACTCAGGAGGCTAAGGCAAGATCATCACTTGAACCTGGGAGGCGGAGGTTGCAGTGAGCCGAGATTGCACCACTGCACTCCAGCCTGGGTGATAGAGTGAAACTCAGTCTCAAAATATATATATATATATATATATATATATAAAGCAAGATGAAGTAGGATGTCTATGGTGAAAAAGAAACCTAGGTCTCATAAATCACAAACTTGGTACTGATGTTTATCTTTAAAGAGTCAATAGATTTACTTATAGGCCCCAAAGCTTTGTGTATGGAGCACACACAAAATGAATGCCAAATGTCAGCAGCCCTAAGAGGCCATCTATTGCACAGTGGACCATCACTTTATGAACCACTAAAAGATTTTTAAGAGGCAATTAAACTAGGACAAACTGTCTTTTATAAGGTGCATCCCAGTTTCCAAGATGTGAAATGTGAAAGCGCGTGCATCTTAGAATGGTGCTGATGCTGTGGCTGGCAGGGATGGTACAGTCTTTGAAAACCCTAGAGAAGATCGGGCAGAGACCCTGGAGATATTCTAACCGCTCTCAAGTCTCTTGTAAAGGTTTCTCAAGTTCGGCCTCTAAGGAAGCTAACTCCATCTTGTCAGCAGCACTGTTGGGTCTGGGCACCTACGGGCCCTGATCATGTGTCCTTCAATCCTGCACTTCGTGCTTGAGGACCCCCCATCATTACAGCCTGAGTGTGTGTATGGGCCCTGGCGGTGTACAAACCTGCACCAGTTAATCACTCTAATGCTGGGAGGTGTGTCCAATTCTGCCCACACTTGTAGAGCTGAGCCCAGACCCCCAATCCCTGGCCCAGCAAAGCTCCCCTACATCACAGCTACCTCCTTCAAGAGGTGTCCCCTGTCTCTGGTGTTGGCATCTCTGCTAACATACATGCCCTTCCCTGGGCCTTCACTGGACATAGTGACTATGGTGTGGGAAGAAATGAAACAATTCATAAATTTGGGCAAAAGGAAGAGGAGAGAATTGGGGAGCCTGGTGAACGTTGTGGCTCCTGCCTTCCTGGTTTAGAGTGAGAGTGGAGACTGAGATGTGGGGAAATTGTCTTCTCCTCAGCTAAATGATCTTGGCCAAGTCCCTTCCTCTCCCTGTAAAATGAGGGGGTGGGCTAAATATCTTTGGGGTCCCTTCCAGGCTTCCAATAAAACCCTGAGAGCTGGGTCTTGGTGAACGGGAGGCAGAGTTACCTAGGGCCCAGCCAGGCCACCCCACCACAAGCCCCCGCTATTCCATCTCCCAACTCCAGGTCTCTGGGTCCTCGACATGGGCTGTCTGTATCTGGTTATCTCTTCTGGAGGGCCCGTTTCCTTTCCCTTCTCAGATCAAGGACCCAAGGCAGCAGCATGGGAGGGGGCCACAATGCTGTGGGAAGGAGCCAGAGTCCTGGTCCCCTGCCTGCCAGCAGCATGCGTCTCCGGGGCCCCGTCACTCCCACTCTCTGACTTTCAGAGTCCTCCCACACGCTTCCATTTGTAGAGGGATGGAGTGGGATTAAGGGTTTTTAGGTAAAATCCTTTACCAGTGACAGTGGGGTAGCGGACGGGGAGCAAACTAGCATTCATTGAGTGCCTACGACCTGCCAGGCACCTGTGCTAAAAGCTACACAGATTTTCACTCCCACAGCAACCCTGTCAGGAGGTCACAGACCCTTGCTCTCACCCAGCAGTCTGACTCACGGCCCAGACATTGCACCTAGTGCTTTCCATGGACTCTGGCTGAATCTCTCCAACAATCTATGGAGGAGGTCACGATGACATCCCCATCTCTCAGATGAGAAAAGTGAGGCACCAAGAGGTTAAATATCTTGCCCAAGGATATGCAGCTTTCATTCAGTGTCTTCTGTCCACCACACCCTGGGCTGAGCACTTCACAGACATCATCTCATTTTTAGATCTAACATTCTACTATAGTCTTTTGGATAAGATGGAAAATGCAAGCTAGTCACGAGACAGGAAGATTTGTAATGAGATGAGTAATCACATCCAATCACCACAGGCCGGTGGTTTGACACCAACTTGGAGGATGGCTTCTCACTTCCTACCTTGGGGATGTCTTTGCCTATTTGGGTGAAGCCATGGAGGGCATGCTAGTCCCACCCACAGTGCCACTAATGCAAGAAGGGTAGACAAAGGAGGAACTCCACCCAGGATCAATGTAAGACCTGACGTGTGGGTTCTAAGCACCAACTGAGGCAGAGATGACCAACTGAGTGCTCCCCTATTATCTGTTCTCTCCTTCTACGGTAATACAACCCCTGAATTCAGCTGGGCACATGGCCTTCAGTATAGAAGACTTCCCAGCTTCCTTTACAGCTAAGGGTGGTTACATGACCCAGTTTAGCCAATGGGGTGTGAGTGGGGGTGACTTGTGCAGTGCTGTGTCATGCTTTTTCTGACCTTTCCCTTCTTCCTCCATCTTGATGCTTGGAAAGCGGATAAAGGTGTGAACCATCCTGGACCATGCAGAAAAGGGCCATACCCTAGGGAGGGTAGAGCAACAAGAGAGAAGGCACCTGAGTCCTTGATATTGAGCAGCACTCTAGGCTGTTCTGAGAGTTGCTATCCCTTTAAGCCACCTTTATTTTGGATCTCTGTTACCACAGCCAAACTTAATCTGACCCAATAAACCTACTCTACTAGGCTGGGACATGAGAGTCTCCGTAGCAGGTGTTATCAGATTTGGGAGCTCTGGTCCACATGAATTAAGCTTGGGACAGGATGATGTGTACCCAAAATAGCCAATGCAAACTGAGGCTACGTTAACAAAAGTGTAGATTCTAGTTGGGGAAAGAGTCTGATGGAGTCCATATTGGCTGCCTTCCCATTTTTTGGGCTTTGACCAGCTGGAGTTCATCAAGGTGAACCTCCTGGATAGGACCCAAGGCCGCCAAGGAGGATGGGAGCCTGGAGGGTTCCCAAATGTCTCCAGCAGAGCCCTGCAAAGGCTGTCAAGAGCCAATGGTGGGGAAAGGAAGGCCAAGGCCTGGGAGGTAGAGGACAGGGCTGCCATCCTGGAAGTGACAGGGTCTGCCAGGCCACCAAGGCAGGAAGACTCCATTGCGTTCTGAAGGCTATTCACTCCAGAGGCTCCCAGGAAATATACCCACCCCTAGGAGAAAAACTGCCTAGGTGCACAGTGTAGGAGGACCTCCTTATCACCTCACATTCTTGGGTACCCCATCCCAACACACACCAATAGATTTACCGTTTGCTGAGCCTGCAATGTTGTGTGCAGTGGATTGACATAGCCAGGCCCTGCCCCCATGTTGGGACACTGCTTCAGGTCATGGAAAGAGCATGAGCTTGGGGTCCAAGCTGGACTTAAACCTAGGCCTGTTTCCAGGCGATGTAACTGAGAACTGTCTAAGTTATCTTTCAGTAGGGTTTCATAAAAAAGTAACTCAAAGATCAACATCAGAGGACAAAGAGATGATGCCTATAAAGCTCCGAGGTACCCCTCGTGAGCTGATGTTTCTGTCCTGCTTAACAGGAAGGGGCTGGGCTGCTGAGGGAGGACAATGGCAGGGCGGCTCCGCAGGTTCAAGGAGACAGCCTTAGCAAACCTTACCATTTGGCTCAAGGACCCAATCTCTTTATCTTTTTGCTCCAGTTCTATTATTTGCCAGCTCTTCATCTTGTCTTTTTCTGCTCAGATATCCACGGAAGAGACGCCTTTGCTTGGAACTAGGGGCACCTGGAGGGAACTGCTCCAGCCTGTCTCACAGCCCATCCCTGCCCCCAGCCCTCAAACTCCAGATTGGAGGGAAGTCCCAAGCTCCACTCACAGAGGTGGTGACTCTGTAGGGCTAGGTCATCTGTATTTTAACAAGCTTCCAGACGATTCTTAGTGTTGACTCCAGTGGGAAGCTCCTTGGCAGGGTGATCTTCCAGGGCCTCCTCCCAGCAGAGAAGACTGTGCATCCTTGCCTCCCTCCCCGGCTCTGCAGACCGGCACACCTGCCAGGGAGCCCCTCTGCTGCACGTGAGCTCTGGGGTCTGCCCGCTAGGGCAGCTCCCAGCCCTCTGGTCTCAGCGCTGCTGGCGTCTGCCATGATTTATGGCTGTACCTCCTGCACACACGCCAGGGGCAGAGGAACTCAGCACACTGTTCACAAATTAAACCCGGCCCTCTTCTCCTCCCAGGTAATGGGCCCATCTGATGATGAAAGAGCTTATAAACAGCTATCGTCAAATTAATCTCGATCTCAGAGAAATAATAGTGGCCGTAAATAAGACTGAGTCTGCCTGGCTCGCCAGCTTGTTAGGACACTTTATAAAGCAGGACAGTGACATTAGTATCATATGGTCTCTTTCATTCCCCCAGTGTGACAGCTGAGCACTAGCTAAGGAGTCTGTCAGCTACTGGTGACCTCAGCCAGGTGTCAGTGCCACCACTGAGGGTGGCAGGAGGAACGCCAGCAGAGAGCTGCTGGCCATTTCCTGGTCCTGCTGCATCTTCCTCCACCTCTGCCCAAGCTGTTCCTGTAACTGCTGCAGTTGTTCTTGGGGTTGGGGGGCTCCCGGCCATGCTCGCCCCTCTTGACACCCCTCGTGTGACCCCCATACCTCAGCGCTCCCTTCTCTCATGCTCTACTGACATGGACCTCACGCTTCCAGCCCAGCTGAAGACTCCACTCCTCCAGGAAGCCCTCCCAGGCCACATGGCATCCAAACAGAGCTTTGTGACACTTGTTTTCTCCATCATAGCGGGGAGCACACCGAATCAGCTGTGGCCTGGTATCACAGGCCCAGGCTCTGCGGCTGGCCTGCAGATGTGGACACACGCATATGCATGGTGTTTTCCTGGATAAGGCCTGCATCTCCTGTTGAAATATTGTTTGAATTCAGCGATGGTGGGGTAGGGGCTTCATAGGGGCACAGGTGACATGTCAGAGAAAAGAAGGAGAAGGGAGTCCCTTCTGGAAACATTTAAGCCTGTATTTCTGTGGGTATGTATCATGGGGTGTGCATGTGTGTACACGTACGTGAGTGGTGAGTGGTATGAGTCTGTGCATGTATTGGCATGTGGAATGTGGGTGTGTATATGTACTGTATATTCTCATCTAATACAGATATGTACGTGTAAATGAATGCGTGCTGCTGTTATAACTGTAGGTGAACTGTGGATGAACGTGTAAATGCATATTACATGGGGCCGATAGGGGGATGGGCATGTGTCAGGGTGACCATGTGGGTGCACGATGATGTGAGCATCACGTGCTGGGTGGGTCGTGTGCAGTGTGTCAAATGTAGCTGTGGGTTACTGGGCAAGGGGTGCCCAACTAGATAGGTGAGAAACTCCACTTCAAGGAATCTGGACAAGGTCAAAAATGTAAGACAGAAGGTGAGAAGGAAGGCCCTAAGCTGAATAGGGCTTTGGCACAAGGCAAGTGCCCCCAGTGGCCAAGAGCCCCCTCCAGAGCTGTGACCACTGGCAGCTTCCCCTGGCTGGCCAGCAAAAATGCCACGGGGAATGAGAGGCCAGCTCACCGTTGACCTCCCTCTAGAGTCTTCTCTAGAGTAGGTGCCATGACTTGAATGTTTGTGTCCTCAAACATTTAAAATTCATATGTTGAATCTTAACCCCCAAGGTGATGGTGTTAAAAGATGGGGCCTTCAAGAAGTGATTCGATTCTAAGAGTGAAGCGCTCATGAATGGAATTAGTGCCGTTATAAAAGAGGCCCCAGAGGAGTCCCTCGCACCATCTGCCATGCAAGGTTACAGCAAAAAGACAGCCACCTAGGAAGTGGACCCTCACCCGCAACAAACCTGCTGGCACCTTGAGCTTGGATTCCCAACCTCCAGTACACTGGGAAACAAACTTCTGTTATTTATAAGCCACCCAGTCTATGGCATTTTGTTATTGCAGTCCAAATGTACTAAGATAGTGGGTAAAGATGGCACTCTAGGAGGAAGACTATGGTGGGAAGTAATTCAGGCAGTCACCAATCCATCAGTTCTCTTTTATGGCCTTTTTCTCAGTCTCCCTACCTCTGCAGTATAAAGGAGTTGCTTCTGGCCAGTCTTGAGCTAGATGACCCAGTTCCCAGGCTAGCATTCCCAAACTGTGTTCCATGCAATCAAGTTCAAGGTATGCTTCTAGAAATCATACACACACACACACACACACACACACACACACACACAAAGACATACACACACACACACAGAAAGAGAGAGAGAGAGAGAGTTCTGTGGTCAGATAGTTTTGGGAAATGCTGCTAAAGCAAAACCAAAGGGCTCTCTTGGTTGCAGGACTTACCAGGAACTTTAATTTGCTAATACGCATTGGGATTCTCCAAGACTGGGATATAGTGTGTAGTATTTCCAAATTGTTGGAATATGTAACCTTTCTGCAGAAACAACTTTTAACAGCTCAAGAGGCCCCGGTGCTTGCTTGGACAGTGTGGAAAATGCTACCCTGAGGTTCTACTTCAAGTGTCAGTCCCACCCCTGTGTCTTCCAGGAGGTCTCCCAGATACCACACCACTCTGCTCTTTTCTCTGAAGTTTCCCACCCTCCCAACAGTAGCCCATGGTACCTCTTCCTGTGGAGGTAACTGCCCCAGCATTGCTTCACCAGGGTCTGTTGAAACTTCCGCCTCACTTTCTTGTACCCTCGGCCCTTAGCTCAGGACATATAGAGGTTCTGAATAGATTGTGTACACTTTATTCTTGACAAAAGACAATCAACCACCAGCAACGCTGGCCAATAGGCAAAGCTGCCATGTTGACCAGGAGGGCCGACAAAGCCCCAGCTTCCCTGCAGGCCATCAGCCCCCCAGCTCCCTGTCCCAGTGACTCCTCTGCATGACTCTCCTTCTCAGCCTGTCCTTCCCCTCCCCTCACCCCTGCAGCCCCTTGGCCCACAACACCCTCACCCCACCTCTTCCTGGGCAACCAGATCCTTTACGACTCACCCAGGCATCAGCTCCCCCAGGCATTGCCCTCCCCAGGATGTCTCCCACAGGCTAAGAGAACACCCAGCACAAACCTTAGGGCCATGCTGTTCCTGCGTCTGTCTGTTTCCCACGTGGCTCAGTATTTTTAAGGCAGGCAAAGTGCTTTAGAGGGTGCCTGGCACAGAGTAAGTGCTACGTGAGCATCAGCTACTGCCCTTATGGTTATTATTGTTATCCTTGCGTCCCCCATGCCTGCATGGGGCCTGGTCCAACATAGGTGCTCAGTGCGTATGTGTTAGATGAGCTGAACAAATCCATGATCAAATTTGAGCCTCACTATCACCCTGCTGGGGGACTTGCTATAATTGTTCCCATTTTACAGATAAGAACACTGAGGCTCAGTTTCTCCCCTGCCCTTTATTTCCCTTACTAAATTCAATGTGCCTCCTAGGAGCAGGCAGGGGCACTCTGTGCATGGCAACTCCCTAGCAGGTAGCCATATGGAACAAGTAGTGTAGCCCCTACTCTGTGCCAGGAGCCATTCATGGTGGGTACATTACATCCACTGTCTCATTTAATCCTCACTCAACCTGGCAGGTAAGAATGAATATTCTTTTCTGCAAAGAGCAGAACCAGTGCCCCAAGAGGGTTGCCCACTTCAGAGCGAGGACACGAAGCCCCCAGCTCCCTCGAGCAGCAACCCCTCCACGTGACTTTCTTTCAAGGGGTGGCACGGTGACCCACTGGAGCACTCAGGCAGCTCGGCTGGGCAGAGGGGCAGGAGAGGAGGCAGAGAATTTCAGCAGGATGGCCAGGGCCAGGGGATGGCAGGGAGGATGGAGACTGGAATGGGAGGGATGACAATGAAATGAGAGGGCCCAATGCTGCAGAAAAGAAAAAGAAAATTCAGACGAGGGTGACAGCCACAGGACTCTGACATTCACCTCTTGGATCAGATCTGGGCCTACATGGGAGAGGGGCAGGGAGCAGGGGTGACCCGATCACTCCCCAAGGCAGCAGAGCTACAGCTGTTCCTCCTCGGGGAACAGCTTCAGTCCTGCCTCCTCCAGGAGGCCCTCCTGATTTTCTCCAGGCCTCAGTGACCTCTCCCCATCCCGTGCGCTAAGATACCTCCCTGCTGGGCCACACTTTCTGGCCAGCATGACCACTGTTTGGCCATTCTTGTTGCCCGTTCTCCACCTACATCAGGAGTGTTCGGGGATCTCCCCAGTTAGTCTACAGGTCACAGGCTGTCTGTGCCAAAGCAGGTTCTCAGTAACTGCTTACACAATTAAGCTAAAACATGCCCAGCCCTTCCCTGACTGCCCAAGGGCCTGCTTTGCACTCCCCTAAGACCCCTAAAACTGTCCCAGGCCTGAACAAGCAGAGGTGTGTTTGCATGGGGGAAGTGGGGTGTGTGGTGGGAGTTGGGAAATGGCCATCTTTTCTAACACTTCCCAGGATTTCGGGTGTCTCGTACTTTATATGCATGAGAACTCTCTTTCATCCTCACTGCTCTGTGACACTGCTATTTACATCAATTATTTCCATTTTTTTAAAAGAGACTGAGGCTCAGAGAGGGCCAAAGTCCCACAGCTGGTAGGTGGTCAAGCTAAAGACTGCCTGATGGCAAAATCTGTATATTCTTTGCTACAGCTTAGTTTCCCATCCCCTCGGCCCCCAAGAAGACCCAGCAAACACAGCCCTTGACCTGCCTGGGAGGAGGCCCTAAACCCAAGGAAGCTCTTAGTTTCTGCTTCGGGTGATTTAAAAGTTTTGGAAATAGAAAGTAGTGATGTTCGCACAGCACTGTGAATGTATGTAATGCCACTGAATTGTAGTACACTTTTAAATGGCTGAAACAGCAGACTTTATGCCGTATATGTTTTACCACGATAAAGAGTCCTGTGCCCCCCTCAGAAGATCCCCTTCCCACCCACTGGTGGGGTTCTCTCCGTCTCCTGGCCTCACCTCTCAGGCTCTGCTTCCCAGGCCTGGCACACGTGAGGATCTGCCACCATGTTGAAATGCCATCCCTTCTCTCTCTGCCCAGTTAAACCCAAGCTGTCCTCAAGCCTCACCCAGTCATGCCTCCCACAAAGCACCCCATAGTTGTCATAGCTCATGCCACTTACAAATGGGATTGAGTCAAAACCCAAAATGCCCACCAGCCCTCAGAGTCAAGAAACGAAGTTCCAGTCCTGACTAGAGCTCCAAGAGCCAGCTCTGACTCTCCCGCCACTGAACAGCTTGGGTCCCCAAGCTCTGGGAAGATGAGGCCTTGGGGCAACCCTGAAGTATTACTGTCACTCACCCCTGGAAGGACCCAAATGCCAGAGGGGTGTATAGCCACCCCAGGAGTCGGGGCACAGCCTGGACTGGCCTGCCTGAATGAAACGTCACCAAATTCTGTATTTTCATTCAAAAGTTTATGTAAAATTTGCAACTGGAGGTAGAAGAGTTGGCTTGTTTAGTTTAATATAAACTTCATGTTTTCCCCAAATTGAGAGGTAAAACTAGAAATCATGTCTATCCTGCAGCAGGCCCAAGCCCTGTTTTGCCCCAGGAGTCAAGACTCTGCTCTCTGCTGCGCACACATCTAGTCCACCCCCCAGCCAGATGCTCCCCAGGTGCACCTGTGCAGGGATGGGCCCTGACTTAGGGAATACCCAGGAGATGGTTGAGAGACACCAGCTGAGAAGGCGGGAACCTGATGCCTCCCTCCTCCTTCCCACCACCTCTCTGCTGGGGGAAACTGAGACTTGTCAGGGACCTTCAGGATGGGACTGTGCCATCTCAGGTTGGCACCTGGGCTCCTCTCCTACCTTCTCAATCAACACTCCCACCGCACCTGCCCAGGGAAGACCAAACTGGGGGCCGGCTGCTGCCCCCTCACCCCAGATGACCTCTCTTCCCTCACCCCCTCCTTTAGTTCCTTTCCTCCTGGCAGGGAGAGGGCTGGACTCTTCTGGTTCCAGTCGGCGCAAACTTCCTTCCAGTTGTCCCTTGCTGCCCTATCCCTCTGGTTCCATGGCAGGTGGCAGGCAGCAGCCCTGCATCCCAGGCTCCCCTGCCCCAGAGCAGCCTCAGCATCAGCTTAGCCAGAAGGAGTGAGGCAGGAGCTGCCTCCCAAGCTCAGCTTCCCTCCTGACCCAGCCTTTAGGGAGAGAGACAGGTCTGATGTCCCCCTCCGCCCTGAGGGACATGAGCCCACCGGAGGGGAGGCCTGGGCCACAGCCCACCACCCTGGTGTCCAAGATGAGGAGCTCTGGAGGGTGCTGACAGAACCAAGGCAAGGCTCTGGCCCAGCTACCTCCGCTGTCTCCCTCCTCAGCACAGAGTTGGGGACACACACACCTCTGGGCCACGCGAGGACCAGTTCTTTGGGCCCAAGTCCCCCACTGTCACTCCCTCACCTTCCCAGAATCTGACTTTTCAGGTTTGGTCAGAAGTCCCAAATGTCATAGGCAGAGGGGGCAGGTATGGTCCCTTCCCCTGAGTTCATGCCTGCCCCTTCCAGGGAATAAGCCCACCGCGGAGGCCGAGGTCCCCTGGGGAAGAGCCATCCTTCGGCTTAAGGAAGGCCAGTGTCTCCATGCTAGGGGTGGGAGTGGGCACATGCTCCCATTAGCTCAAGGGAATTTGAGGAGCAGAAGCAGATGTTCTAGGAGGTGCGTGGTCCTCGGGCAGAGGCAGCCTGGAGGGGGCCCCTGAGCTTTGGAGGAGGGGGTGGCGTGAGGGAGGAAGCTTGCAGCTAAGCAAGCTAGCTGGGGGCGGGGGGAGAAGGGGGAAGACATGGAGAGCGCCTCCACCCCTTCCCTCCCGCTCAGCTTCAGAGGGGGCACAGCAGCTGTTCCAACGCTTCCTGCCCTTCCTTGAGACAGGTGTCCACTGAATTCTCACTTCCTCCCAACCTCAGAGAGCTCCTCCACCCCCTCTCCACCTGCAGGCTGGTGCTGAGTCAGCAGCCACCGCTTCCTTTCCTAGGTGCGGGGAGGCCAGCACTTAGATCTGAGGGATACAGCGTCGTCAGGGGAGGCCAACGTGGGTGACCATCCCCCTCCCTCTCTGGCAGGGAGGACTTCCTGGAGGGCTCCGCTGCGCACAGCGGCACACCCCAGGGGCATGTTTCAAGGAAAGGACAACAGGACGAAGCAGCAGCATCCGGGGGAATGTCCCACTCAGTGGCCCAACAAGAGCAGCAGCACCAGACTTATGCCAGCCTTGAGCTCGGGGTCAAGGAGCCCTGTGTCTGTGCTTCCAGGCTTTGCCCATGCCCTGGGTGGGCTACTAGCCAGGCAGGGGCAATTACTGCTCCCTTCCCACCTACTGCACAGTATGACCTGGCCAATGGAAGTTCACGTGCCTACTGAGTCCTAAAAGTCATGTGGCTACTTTCCCAATGAAAAAGCAAAAAGGTGATAGGAATAGAAGCTCTTCTCATCACGAGGAAAGCACAGTGTTTTGGAGCAGGCAGGGGCAATCCAGCCAATTCTCTCCCTTGGCAGATAGGCAGTGAAGTCGCAGAGTACTGAGGCTTGGCCAAGACCTGACACGGGTAGTTACCGGCAGAGAGGCCATGAAGCCAGGACTATTTCCACTGTCCCACATGGCCTGTCTGAGCGCCACCACTGTGAAGAATGCCAGTGATGATCTTCACTGTCGCCTTTGGCTGGCTTCTTGACTTGTTTCCTATGCATTACTTCATGTGAAAAGTCCAGTAAGGCACAAGCCATAAGATGTACCCATTTGACTGATGGGAAAACTGAGAACTGATGGAAGGAAACTAACCTGTTCAAGATCACAGTGGAAGTTTGTGGACCAGAATCTAGGTCTCAGAATAGTTTATTCAAGTCATATTCCTTTACCCAGCCCTCTCTTATCTGCCTCCCCTCCACTTATTTGGGCCTCTCGATGGAAGGGGCTGCTGGTGGGCAGAGAGGAGTGAGAGTTGTCACACCTGATCCACTCACCACCTCCTCCCCACATGGCTGGACAGCAGTCCAAGGGAGGTGGGTTAGGGCAGCACCAGGCGGCCTAGAACCTATGGCAATTTGAGTGCATGTGAAGCCAGCAAACTTAGTGTTGAGCCACTATTCAAGTGGAATATTATGTAGCCATTAAAAGCGGTGCTTGTGAAAACAGCATAGCAGAATGTGAAAATGTCTGTGGCATTAATGTAAAATAGGAAATAAAGAATGTAAAAAGTATACATATATTGTGTTTGCAGCTCCACCGCCCCCAAAAAAACAACAAATATATGAACAAAAATATGACTGCATTTCACTAACATGATCACAGAGGGATGGACTCCTATGAGGTTTTTTTTTCCTTTAGTTTATTTTCTAAACCTTCCAGAGGGTGATTCTATCATCTCTGTGAAACAACATAGATACAATTTGTTAAGGCTTCAAGATAATCTAAGAAAAAATGCAAAACGTGCCCTCACCTTGGGGCTCAAAGCCTCAGGAAGGGGACACCTATTATTTCTGTGGAAATCAGCGCACAGACTCCACCTCCCTGGAGTTCCTCCAGCAAGCTGGCCAGGCCTGCTCTGAGATGGCATCTAAGGGTGAAAGGACTCTCCACCCTGGGTTCCAATGTCCTGTTCATTTCCTACTCTGGAGAGTTTCTGGTCCACCATGCACCCTCCCAGTCTCTCAAAGTCCCCTTTTGGGACATGCAAGGCTCAGGGTTGGGGGTCTAGACCCCCTCGAAGCTTGGCGGGCCATTAGCTGGAAAGATCCTCTTCCACTGTAGACAAAGAGCCTAGCATTCAGAATCGGTCCCACCGGCTATGGCAGGAAAGCAGGGATTCCTTTCTCATTCTTGCCTTGGTCTTGATGAGGCTCCTTGCCGCATGCAGGCCATGGCAGGCAGTGCAGGGGGCCATAGTCGAGTGTCCAATCGCCTGGGCCCCCCTTCTGGCTTAGCCATTTACTAGCTAGTCAGGAGGGGTGGCAAAGGCTTTCAACACTCTTGGCCTCAGCTTCCTCCTCTGATTCCCAATTAACTCTTCATGGGCTGTGCCAAGGAGGAAATGAGATAATGGAAGAGAGAGCTTTGAATTGGGAAAAACCCCCTCTTTGCAGACAGGACCAGTCTTGAGATCAGAGCCCCTGTCCCTGTCCTCAGTCCCCACTCCCTGCCCTCTCCTCTGCCAATACGCTACTGGGTCAGGCTCCCTCCCATTCCCCCTGCTGCCATGTGTAGGGATGGCCTTTTGCAAAGTAATGGAGGCAAAACTCCTGGTACTTGCCCACTTTGGGGTCTGTCTTTTCAAGAAAGGCAAAGTTTGATAAAACTTGTTCCAACTGAGATTTCGGGATACTGATTGGTACAACTCCGGGAGGAGTTCATATTATAAGAAAGCTTGCTCAAGGGGTGACCTAAGCCAGTAAAGACACATGTGAATAACCTCATAAGGGTTTCAGGCATGAACAGAGAGTTTGGGGGGACAAGTCATGTGAGTATGAGGAGTTTTTATTGTTGAAGTTCATTTCCTACCCCAACCAGGAATCTGTATGTAAAGCACTAAAAGTCTCAACTCCCAGACGTTGCCACAATCCCCTTCCATCTGCCACTCTGGCATCTGAAGTTCTATGTGCTTATCTGTACACTAAACTCAATTCTCACCAAAATGGACTGTTCCTCCCATGTTCCCCATTTGTCTTCATAGTCTTATATTCTCCAAAGCACCCCAAAGACCTCCTGCCCCTCAGCCCCTTCCACACAGACTCAATCCTGCTTACTCCACCTTACAGTAAAGCCCCTGATGTGAGCCTTCTTCTCCTCCCCACCCCCCAAGCCTGTCCCACCTCCTCCCTGACCTCAGCCCTTAGCCCCATCCCTCTGTCATCAGCTGCAGAATAAACTGTTTAAACAGCCCTCTCCCCTCAGAGCTCCCAAAGGCCAAAGGAGCCAGTCCAAACTCTTCCAGAGGCCTTCAGAAACTGGCTTCAAAACCTCTTCAAGCCTTTTCTCCCACATTCTCCAGACCTTGTGCTGCTTAACTCCTGGAGTTGTGCTCTGAGGAGAGCCATTCAAAGACAGGACAATGATCCCGGTGCTCCCTGTAGGCCTGCACACGTGCCCCGCCCCCCATCAACACACACTGCTCCCTCCCGCTATGCACTTTCTGTTCTTGCCAAATCAGCAGAGCCACTGGCCTTGGCCAAAATCACTCATTCCCTCCACCTGGGGTGCTCTCTCCTCTTCATCCTCCTCCCTCCTGTATACACACCACCCTTTGAGGCACATCGCAAACCCGCCTCTGCAGCAAGCTCACCTCTGACCTTATTTGATCCTCTGGCCAGTAAACACCTACAGTTGTGAAGGGAAGGGGCAGCTGTCTGGCACATCCTAGGCACCTGCTGCATGCCAGGTATCTTCTAATAGCTTAGACATAGCCTATCAGGCAGGTTTCATGGCAGTCATCAATCACTGTTCAGAGGATGCTCAAAGCAGTGGCCTAAGTTCACCCTTCCAGGTCAAGACGGGGCTAGGACTCACACCCTGGACTGCTCCGAGCTCTTTTATCTCACCAGTCAGGACATTCTGCCATTCGTGTGGACATTTTGGCCCAGAACATCTTAGACAGTATCTGGTTTCCTAAGCATTCATCCCTCAACCTCAGCATAAGCCCCAGGAGGGAGGCACTCAGGTCTCCACTTCTTCTGTATCCCCCTTAGCGCAGTGTTTGGCCCCAAGTAAGTATTCAATGAACACTCATTAACTAAATGAACAAACAAGTGAGTGGGTGAATGAATGAACAACTAAACACATGAAGTACAGGCATTGCATGTGGTTTGGCTATGGGGTTATAAGCATTTGCTTTTGGTTCTTAAATTATCCTGAAAATCTGAGTCTTTCCAAGATAAGCCCTCCCCCTTCCCCCAATTCTCTTGGAAATATATTGGTTTATCTGTAGCTAAACCATACCAGAAACTAATAAATACTAATTCACATTCACACAATGTTAAGCCAGGAATTTTTACAAAGCTGTTTAGATCCATAGAGAAACTAAGACACAAGTGTCTTGCAGATTTGTGTGACAATTGTGGAGTAGGATTGAGGGAACCAAAGTCACACCCTGAATCAGAGTCAAGGACCTGTTGTCTCCTGCCCTTTGCTTCAGAAAAGGGATCCCTGCTGCCCTTGGATCCAGCACAGAACTGTTGCTTCCGTAGCCTAGAAAACCGTTAAATCATCTAGTGTGCCACTGCAGGATACTTATTTAAAGATGGGAAGGACAGGGTGGGGCAGGAGGTGAGAAAACTGCAAAAGGAAGACGGGTGGCCCAGGCCCTGTCATTTGCACATTAGGGCCTCAACACTCTTGGTGGTCTTTTCCCTAAATTTGAGTGACTAATAGTATTTGCTGGTTTGTGGAAAATTATTATTAAAGAAAACTCATTAACTTAGTGGGTCTTTCTGATGCTAGTTTCAAGAGAGAAGTTCTCTTGTTCAGAAAGAAGAGCTGTGTTCCATCTTATTACAAAGCCTGTAACATAGGATTCACTGAACTGATGGGTTTTCCAAAATCCTGAAGTCAAGGTGCTACAACAGATATGTGTCAGGTGGTTGAGAGAATAAATATAAAGAACAATGGCCTTGTAGTTCCTGAATCGTCCAGTCACAGGGAAAGTATCCTTAATATGTAAGTGTTTAGTTCAGACAATCTGGGTCAAACATTAAATGCACTGCATACATTGCTAAAACATGATTTCCCGTTAACCCACAGCTTGCTACATTATTACTAGGTTACTAACCATCCTCAAAATGTATTCTCAAACAATTCTGACATATAACGAAAATTTAGAAAAATGAAATCTTGGAATTGGTTAAGATTGATCTAATGAGCCACTGTTCTCTAGGGCAAATATGAGAGTGATCACTCAATTCAGGGTAGTTTTATTGTTGTTGAGGTTGGATTGGAGGCTTTCTAAGTCTCGTGTAAAAGAAAATTTAAAAAGAAGAAGAAGAAACAAACAAAATCTTCAGAGGACTAGCCTTGTAGACCTGTGTCTCTCCTCTTGCACAAACTACAGCACAGCCTCCACTGGAAACATCCATGTGTGTCCATGTGTCACAGTAAATCAGCTCAGCTTTCCCACCCAGGCTGGGAAGAGCACGAGAACAAAGAGGGCCAGAGCAGAGAGGGCAGCCATGGGGGGAGAGGAGAGTTGCATGAAGCCACAAAGAAGGCAAGGAAGCACTGTGGTCAGGCAAGGGTGCAACCACCGGCAAGGAGCAGGGTGAGCCCGGGAGTCAGTCAGCCCAGGCGAGCAAGGACAATGCACATCGGCCAAGAGAGGAGCAGCTCCAAAATGATGACCCTTTGAAAGAACCAGGAATTTCTTTAATCAACTCATTTCCTCAGTGTCTAAAATGCCTCATTTAGCAAGGCTTGTTCTGGGCTGAAATTGAATAGGTGTAATTGACAAATGGCTGAATTTGGGTTCCACTCTGGGAAAAAAAAATACCTCTCCACTGCCTTCTCCAATGTAATTATGCAAAAAAAAAAAAAAAAGACATTTTAAGGGTTCTTTTTCCAACTCAATTTGGGGTTAGGTCCTGACTTTGCTCCTGATCTCCCCCTCCCCCTTCCCCACCTCAACACACACCCTTAGACAATGGCTGAGATCTTAGCTGTCTTTTCTCTTAAGAGAGGCCCTAGGGCCATAGATGAAGCAGCTGTCAGGAAAACTAGGCTATAATCAGCTTTAACTGGCTCACAGCCTGCAGAGGGCACAGACCCTCTTATTCCTACAGTAACAGGTCCGCTGCTGGCCCTGGGATAGGGGTGGGAGTGGTCTGAGTCAGTTTCTGTTTCAAACATCTTCCTTATCCAGGATCTCAACACAAAACTTACATTGCAAGTCGTAAAAATTTAAATATGCACATAGAAGAGGGTACCTTAAAATTCCAGATCATGGCTTCAGCTACATGTAACATGTCACCCCCAGCATGATTTATAAGGACAGTAAATCAATGAGACAGCAAACAGAAAAGTTAAAACACAACTCAAAATGGGTTTTTAGGCGAGTCTGAAATGCTACAAGATTGCTAGTTAAGAACAGTATCCCTTTTCTCAACCTAAGTGTTATATCCCCTTCTCTTCACCAGCATCATAAACCCAGTGCCCATGTATCTTGAAAACTAAGATGAAATGTGGAGGCTATTGAGTACACAGGCGGCCAAAGGTAGGGGTTCTCTCTAGGCAGGTGAACTGTTTCAGTGTAACAGGACAACTGGCCCCTCCTATCGCCCCAGACATCTATTGTGAAAAGATATGGACTAAATGAGATTAAAGTCACCATATCTGTACCACAAAAAAAAAAAAAGTAAAGTAAAAAGAAAAGGCATTCACTCAAATCTTACAATGGGAGGTGGGAGTGGTGGGTGGGTGAGGGTGGGGATAGAAAAGCAAGGGGGGAAAATCTAAACAGCAGGATACGACAATAAATGGGAAAACAGCAAGAGAAAAAGCACACTAGGTTAATATAGGAAAACTAGTTCTTTATTGAGAGATTGTATATTAGTATTAGTGGATTCTGTGTGTAACAATGTCGTCATGCACACGATACAAAAAAAAAGGCTGGGCCCACCATGCTTCGGAAGGGCAACAGAACAAAAGCAGCGTACAATGAGCAGATGGCCCGGGCTACACGACCACAGTACGTTTCAGCAGGGTAACATCTCTAACCGAGCGCTGTACATTGTCAACTGGGGGATGTAAAAAAATACAGATCATGCTTTAGTTTTAGTACAAGAAAAGGTGAAAAAGATACACAACCAAAAGGATATTTGATACAGAAAAAATTACCCACAAAATAAGAACAGGAAGTAATTCAGCACAGCAGAACACGCTACCCCTGTTTAATGGAAAACCATTTTGCTGGGATTCTTTTTTCTTTTCTTTCTTTTCTTTTCTTTTTTCTCTTTGTTTTCAGATTGCCAAATGGCAGTCTGGGGAGGCTATATGGGACTTTATTTTGGAAGGGCCCTCAAAGTAGGGGCCTTATTCTTTTATTATTGCTGCTGTTTTGTTTCAGTTTTCAAGCAGGTCTGGCTGGCGAGCAGCAGAAGGGAGCCGGCTGTTAAAGGGGCAGCCCTGAGGGCCAGGGCGGATGTCCAAAGATGCTCTTGACATTGTACAATTAAACAATTAAGAAGCGATGGCCACAGCTCCCACTTAAGCCAGGGACCTTGGTGCACCAAGTTTTCAGAGGCTATGGGATAGCAGCAACTGTCATTTCATCAAAGATTTTTTAAATACATATGTTTAACATTTTTTGCCTCCAACTAAGTGCAATCCTCAGTTATGCCTGGGTGCTGACAAGAAGCTAACTGACAGCCACCCAGATAACTGAAAAATGGGGTGCTGCAGCCTCTAAGCCAAGGCAAAAGGAATCCACTTAACAGGGATTTACAGTGCAATGTATTCGGCTAAACAAGATGAAGATACAAAAATGGTTATTTCTCTACATCTATTCTGAAATGGCCTACATCCTACACTACTACAATGGAAACTAAAAAGAACAGATTTAAGCTGGCAAACTCTCTAATAGTTTTACAAGAAGATTGTGGTTTAGGACCTTGTTGAGTTAAGCATTAGTATCCTCTATCGGAAGGTCATGAACTCTTATCACATTTGTGCTAAATTTTACCCACAGACCAACTCACCCCTCAGCCCTTGAATTTCCTGTGGGCATGTTTGCCATGAAAGTAAACTTTAACTGATGGGCAGAATTTGTGTTGTTGGATTTTTTTGTGGGGGGGGGGAGGTGAGGGAGAAGGTAGTATTAAAAATAAAATTTAAAGGCAGCTGAGCAATTTGAATTTCAAAACATGGAATCAGCATCCTGCAATGGTATTTAGAGATTGGTGGTATTAATGAGGATGGTAATGATTTAATCAGGATAATTATACTTTCAGGCTCAACATCCTTCTTAATCATTTTTGAATTTCTGCCTAGTGTAATGTTCCACACCCGTTTTAAGAGGAAATGCCAAGTAATAAGAGATAATTGTGTATTGAGGGAGGGGGTGGCATTTCAAGGAGATCGTATCCAGCCCCCCTCTTTCTTCCTCACACACCCACTCCCCCTCACCCCCATGGCTAGGCTGGCCTGAGATAGGGGATACTGCCGCTTAAATAGCAATGCCTTCCTCAGATGGAGACAGGAAATGGTTAAGAGGGTGTCACAATACAGCTAAATGCGGAGGCAGAAGGGTCACAGCGCACACAGCAGCGAGTTGACCATTCACTGAGCTACACAATGAAGAAAAAAAAAGATTTGATAAATGCAGAATGTCATCATTCTATCATCACACAAAAAACTGCGGTTCAAACAGGCCTAAGGGGGCCAAGCTTGCCTTTTAGGTTCTGGGGAGAGGCGCGGGGCTGGGGACAGCTGGGCTGGATAAAATAGGGCTGGGCTTTCCTTTTCTTGCCCAATCGGGCCCCTGGGGCGCACTAAAGCGCTGGCCCTGCGACCCCACCCCCCACCCCGACTTGGTAGAGGAGCCCTGGTCGGCCAAGGGAAGACATCATTCTGTGTGTGAGGGAGTGGGGAGAGGGGGAGGAGGGCCTGAGCCAGCAGGGATTTAAGCAGACGTGGAGTGGGAGAGGATAGAAGAAACATTTCCAAGACGAGAAATGTGAGTCCAGAGGCAGAATACAAAAAAGAAAAAAAATGAATTTAAATGCATCTCGGATTTGCTTGGGAGGTGGGAATTTTTTATTAAAAGAAAATGAAAGAAATGTGGAGTGGAGGTGGGGAGAAGAGGGGAAAATCAAGCTATTGTTGTAGCAGAATGTGAGGGAGAGGGGATGTGGGGAAAGGGGACCGTGCAAACACACCCCATTTATCACAGTTAAAAACAAAGCCCGCGCCGGCCCGCTGCTTTGTCAACCGCTGCCCGGGGCAAAGGCCTGGCGTGGGGGCAGCTTCCCACCTCATCCTCACACACAGCACAACACCCAAGGGCCGGACGCCCCGCTCCAGCCGGGCCCAAGGGGGGCACAGCAGCGCAGGTCTGACTCTCCGAGGCGCGCGCGCACACTCGCACACATGCACACACACTTACATACAGACACACACACACACACACACACACACACGCCCAAGCATCTTGAACCCGTGTATGCAACTGTCATACAAAGACAGTTGCGGGGGGCGGGGTGAGCAGGGCAATAGCACAAGGGCGATACACAAAAAGGGTTAAAAGGGAAAAAAGGATGGGATGGAAAATCGTGCAAGTGCCCACGAGAGGGTGGGGGCTGGGGCATGGGATAGGGCAGAGACCCAGGTCCCAGCTAGCCAGCCATCGGTACTAATGACCAAAAAATGAAGAAATACAAAACACACATAACACAAAACACACATATACCTCAAAAAAAGCAAACCACAGAAAACCAAGCATGCTCTCGCGCGCGCTCTCTCTCATACACACACACACACACACACACACACACACACACACACGGTCATGTATCTTTCTCCTTTCGATCATACAGGGCTAGGTATTAAGGGAAGGGGCTGTGATTTGGGGGAACCACGTCCGCCGCAAAGAATAAAAAATGGGGCTGGGGAGGAAGGGACCCAAATTCGCCAAACCCTAACTTCACTACAAAAGCTCCCACGAGGGCGACCGCCCCCACCCTCGGGGGTCCCCCTAAAAGGGGGTTGGGGGAAGCCACCGCTCGCCCTGCGTCCTCGCGGGTGTGCCCTGAGCCCCCGGCCGCCCGCGGCGCCCGCCCCCGCCCCGGTGCCTGCGGCGATCCACGCTCCGAAGCAGACCCCGAAAGGAAAAAGCGATACCTCTGTTTCGCACAGAGCCAAACACTGGAAGCACGAGATAGCCGACGTGGACCAGGACCATCCTGGCTCCTCGCGCGGCGGCGGCGGCGGCGGCGGCGGCTGCGCGCGGGCCCTTTGTGGCGCGGCTCCGGGGCGCGGGCGCGGGCGGCGGCGGGGCTGCGGGAGCCGCCGGGGCGGGAGGCGGAGCGCGGGGCGCGGGCGGCGGTGGGGCGGCGGCTGGCGGGGAGACAGATGGCCCATGGAAAGGCTCCCTTCCCGGCCCCTCTCGACATTCAAAGGCGCTGGGGCCGCAGCTGCCGCCACACAAAGGCGCGCGCAGCCAATGGGAGCGGAGCGCAGCGCGGCGCGGCCTCGCCGGAACCGCGGGGGACAGCGGGGACCGCGGGCGCGCGGGTGGCGGGGGGAGGGAGGGGTGACGGCTGGAAGGGGGCGGGCGGCCAATCGCCGCGGCCCGCTGCGGGGCGCGAGGGAGGGGTCAGCCCCACGGGACGCGTGGAGCCCAGCGCGGGTCCCTGGCCGCCTGCGGGCCGGAGAGCGCGCGCGTGAAGCGCCCCTGCACAGACATGGGCGGCGTGAACACGGAACGTGCACACATGGAGAGGGACGTGCACTCAGACATGTGGAGGTGCGTTCCTTAGTGCAGAGAGACGGGCACGAGCGCCGTTAGTGCACACGACCCTGAGGTCCCTGCACACCGCGCACGGGTCACTCGGGGACGTGCGCTCGGAGGCTGGCGCACGTGTAGAGCCTGACTGCGGGCACAAGGGAAGCTGGAATGCGAACAAGCAGCCGCAAACAGGACCCAGACACTGTCACACAGACATGCACACACCAAACGCCTTGTTAACGCAGGACACGTGCCAAGACCGCATTCTCAGAGACACACAGAGGGGACACACGATGCAGACACAGGTAAGACATGCACACTCCCCAGGCTCTCTGCCTGGCGCACCGCATCGTTGCTCTTGGGGAGAACAAAGCTCACAATAATTATTTGCTGAATTGAAATTCACTCATTCACTGCGGTCTTTGCCAACAGTCTCCACAGAGACACACTGCCCAGAAAACCCAGGGCCACTCATCTACCTTTTGCCCTGATCTGAGACAGGTACACCCAGCCATGTGCACAGACACGCCCACTTCCACAGCCAGCAGGCAGCTATGTAACATCGGGCTCTGCGGCTCCTGCAAATTCACACGTGGAGGCACAGCCACCGTGTCACATGTGCCCTGTGACAGTCCAGCTGGGGACAAGCAAGACCCAATCAAAGAGCCTTCACCGCAAGCTTTGTTGCCAGGAGGACGACTGAAGCGGTGTTCTTGCATGCTCAGCTGACCTGTGAAAACTCCCAAGGCAACCCTACGTCTACAATCAGGCTCACAGTCCACACACTAAGGCCAGAGAATGCTTCAGGGGCCCACCCACGGGCAGAAAGACGGAGGTCATTCCCTACATCGGGACTTGTCTTCAAAACCCAGTGGTTTACTTTATTTAATGAGTCTGATAAATAGCAGATGGTAAAAATCACAGTATGTGGAGCTGAAAAGAATCTAATCCAACCCCAGTCTGCCCTCACCTTGGAAAATGAGGGTCATTCATTTAATC
This sequence comes from Nomascus leucogenys, assembly GCF_006542625.1. NCBI lineage: Eukaryota > Metazoa > Chordata > Mammalia > Primates > Hylobatidae > Nomascus > Nomascus leucogenys. Next base: position 33,463,501 of record NC_044384.1, read on the forward strand.
CATGCTGTGTTGAGCAAGGGCATAGGGAGGTGATCCAGATCTGCCCAAGATCCCAATTCTTGGAGGCCGGAGAGGGCCTCAGAGATGCCAATGGGCAATCACCATAGAGCCTGTTCCCTGCAGAAATGGGCAGCACGGGAAGCTGGGCAAATGCGGAGCCTTGGAGGGGCACCCAGCCCAGTGGGTGGCAAGGGGAGGAGTTGAGGATGACTCCAGGAAAGTGACTTCTAAGGCTTTTGAAACTTGAAGAATGAAGAATGGGAGAAGTGAGGTGAGACAATGGACAAGACAGCAAAGGGAAAACCACAGCCTGGCTTTACCCAGACAGCTACCATATTCCCAGGGGCAAGGGCAGAACCCAGGGTTCACCATTCTCTCTCCCACAAGCACGTGGATCCCTCAGACCTGAGCTCTCTTTCTCACCCTAAACTCTGGCTGCCCCCAGAGAACTCAGGGATGAAGACGGCCAGAGGCAAGTCTCCCAACAGCAGTCCAAGTCTCACTCTAGGCAATTTTTTTCAACCCACTTCTGCCACCAGCTCTTTCCTTTTTTCATTATCTGATAAACAAACACAATGCCACTACTAACTGAAATCTGAAAAAAATGAAAGGATTTTAACAAACACCTAACTACTCGAATTTTTTCCTGTTCTATTTCAGGGTTGGACAATATGCATATATATCAGAATTGTCATCATAATCTACGTATTTTTCTTCCTGCTTTTTAAACAACATTTTATCAGAAACATTTTCCTGTCCTTTTACGTAGCCGTTGTAATTATCATTTCAAATGTTTTTATATATTCCAACTAGTGAATGTATCGTGAAATTACTTAATCATACCTTATTCTAGGGCATTTAATTTGCTCCCAGTGTTCCATTATTACAGATCACACAATAAACTTCGTGCATATGGCATCTCATTTTGGTTGAACTATAAACGTAGAATAAACTTCTAGGATTGACATTCATGAATTGACAAATACGGAAAACTTTATGGCTTTTGCCACAAATTGCTTTATAAAAAGATAAAACTCATTGTCAGTACTATCAGCAGTATGTATATGGTATGCCAATTTCTCTGTGCAACCTTGCTAGTTTTGGGTGGGCATTCTTTTTAAAAAATCTTACTTTGTACCAGAACAGCTCGCAAAAGCTTATGATTACCCAATCTGACCTTGACAGGAAGGTGGTTAGGATTCAAACTCTGTAATCAAATTGCCTGGCTTCACATTCTGCCTCTGACACGTGGTAGCTCAGGCAAGTTATTTAACTCCTCTAGGCCTTGGTTTCAACATCTGTAAAATGGGCTTGATGATAGCAACCTTCTTGGTGGGGTTCTTTTGAGAACCAGATGAGTTAATACTTGTAGAGTACACAGAATTGGGCCTGGCTGTTCAGCTGTTAGTTCTTTCCCTTCACTTGTCCATCTCTCCTTGCTCACCACCTCTTGCCCTCCACTTGCTATTTATGATTGCCTAGTTAATGCAATTAGTGTAAATTATGCTATAGCATGGAACATCCCTCAGACAAGGCAATCATCAAAGAACAGACCAGCAATGCAAACCAAGGGAAATCTATGAGTCCATCTAATAATTGCATCCTTCACATTCGCACATCAGAGAAACCTGACAGACAGATACCTGCATTCGTCAATACGCCAACACATAAACACAGGCATGAGCCTCCTGCTAAGAAGGAATTTTTGTGGATTAGGAGGAGGAGTTTCATTTTTAATGAAACCTTGTCAACTACCTAACATTTCTCAGCCCCAACACACCCATCTGTGTAATGCGGATTAGCACAACCCCTGCCAGACATACCTTATAGGTTTATTGTGAGGATTCAGTGAGAAAGTGATAAAGAATCTGAAAAAAAAAAAAAAAAATAAAATTCTAGAAGCATAAATTCAGCGATGTCTCCAGAATGAAAGTTGATTATTGTCTTGCCCATCTCTTGTTTTTCAGATGAGGAAGCTAAAGCTCAGAAGGTTGTAAACAAGGTCACAGCCATTCATGGCTGAGCTAGAACTAGATTCCATATTTCCTAGCACAGAGCCTAGTCTTGCTTCTACTTTCTATCTGTTTCCATCAGGCTGGGATGACTGTTTTCCACTCTCCCTCCCATTAGCTAAAGTCCATAGAAGTACAATAAAGCAGATTTCTGGAGTAGGAAGATTTGTAGAAATATCCCATTCTTCAGCGTTTTTTTCTTTGTATGTTCTGCACCCCCTCAATCCCTGCCAAAATCAATACCTAGTGCATGTTTGTGGCATAGCATGTAAGGCTCAAGAAGTATTAAAAAATGAAAAGTGAAGGTTGATCTATAATTCCTAATCCAAAATGGAAAAACATGGCCATAGAGGATGGAGAAAGCGCTGTCACTTTGGTCTCTGACCCACACTTTGAATCCCCACTCTCTTTTGGCTCCACTATGGCCACCTGCAAAAAGATTTCTATAGATCATCATGTTTCTGGAGCCCAGAAGTATCTGTTTTAAGAACAGCTCTTTTGGAGCCCAACATTACATCTAGGTTATGCCCACATTGTCCTTTAGTCAACAAATGAAAACAAACCCACCACATCAGTCATGTAGATAACAAAAATGTTCAAGAATGATGACAGCATTCCTGCTCTTCTCCATGTTGTGTTGACATCAAGTTGACACAGCTTTCAAAAGCTGTGCAAAACAGCTATGCGTCAATCAGCGAACCTAGTGGGACTGGTGTCACGACAGCCCTGTGCTGAACGTGGCAGGGATTATAGATGTGGCCTGCTGCAGAAAGAAGCATGGCCCCAGGCACCGATGGCCTCTGGGGAGCCAGGGCATAAACACAAGAAAGTAAAGAGTAATCAGGACGGGCTGCCCATAACGAAGGATGATGGTGAGTCAGACAGAAGTCAAGGTAGGTCTGAATACTCAGGAAATCCTTTGGATGGATCAGGAGAGATGAGGACCCTAAAGTATGGGTCTATTTTGAACAGGCTGAGAAAATGGGAGTGGCATTGTCAAGGAGGCAAAATATGAACAAAAGCCCAGAATTAAAAGCAGGAGAAAGAGAAGGCACTGGAGCCAGGCGTGGTGGCTCACACCTGTAATCCCAACACTTTGGGAGGCTGAGGTGGGCGGATCACCTGAGGTCAGGAGTTCGAGACCAGCCTGGCCAACATGGTAAAACCTTGTCTCTATTAAAAATACAAAAATTAGCCAGGCATGGTGGCATATGCCTGTAATCCCAGCTAATAGGGAGGCTGAGGTAGAAGAATTGCCTGAACCTGGGAGGCGGAGGTTGCAGTGAGCCAAGATGGTGCCACTGCACTCCAGTCTGGGCAACAGAGCAAGACTCCATCTCAAAAAAAAAAAAAGAAGGAAAAGGAACTGGAAAAGGTGGAAGCGGAGGGGAAGGGGAAGAGGAGAAGGAGGAGAAAGAGGAAGAGGAAGAGGAGTGAGAAGTTCAGAGAAGAATAGGAGAAAGAGAGAGAGAAGAGAAGCAGCAGCTTGGAACAAATGTGCTATATAGGAAGGAGCTCAACGTTCTTGGCCGAATTGGGAACCTGGGTCATGGAAAGTGTGGGAACAGTGAGGACTGCACCATTTACTCACGCGTTCACTGCACAGTCACTGAGCAGAGCCCTGTGCATCAGTAAGTGCAAGGGATACAAGATAAGATGAATGAAGCCACTTCAGCCCTCAAACAGGTATGGGCCAGCAGGAAATGAAGCAGGTACCAGGGTCCACAATCCCCTTCTCCAATGTAATTGGGAAATTACCTGAGCACCTGGCTGCCCAGGTTAAATCCCAGCTGAAGATCCCAGACCCCCTGGCAGTGAGAGGGGGCTGTATGATTAAGTCCTGGGGAAAGGGATGAAGATAGGAACGTGCGATGGCTTTCGCAGAAGATAAAGCTAGCTTGGAGGATGCTAGAAATTGGTAAATAAAGAGAAAGAATCAAGTATGTGTCCTGTCTTTCCCATACAAACTCTATTATTTTAAGATAATGAAATATTTAATGAGAGAAATTTCTTTTTATAGAAATATTGGCAAATAAATAAGAAATGATATCATGAGCATGTCATCTTGATGAAATAAAAGTTCTAGGCAATGACCATTAATGGCTGCTAATATCAGCAAAAGAGAGACAATGGGCCATGATGCGTTTCTGATAGAACACACCACCACCCATGAGGTGGTCGTTCCAGAAAATGAAACCTGAGCCTGATGAAAGCTCCAGATCTAATTTCCAATTGTTAGGAAGCACAGGAAACAAAGAAACGTAGTAAAAGATACCATTGGGACACAATCTGCAAAATTCAGATTAAGGAAATTCTATAGGATAAACCAACCATTTTCTTCGAAAACCAAATTAGCAGGTGCTAAAAGGAGTTAGAGGGGGAGCCTGTAGAGACATAAGGGATCTAGCAACCAAATGCAGTGTTTAGATTTTCATGAGATGGAATTAGAACAAGTAAACTATAAAAGTAATTGGGGGCCAGGCATGGTGGTTCGAGCCTGTAATCACAGCACTTTGGGAGGCCAAGGCAGGAGGATCACTTGAGCCTAGGAGTTCGAGGCCAGATTGGGCAACATGGTGGAACCCCATCTCTACAAAAAAACTCGCTGAATGTGGCCAGCTACCCAGGAGGCTGAGGCACCTGAGCCCAGGAGGCCGAGGCTGTAGTGAGCCATGCTTGCTTCACTACACTCCAAATAAATAAATAGTAATTGGGGAAATGCACACTGACTGGATATTAACGATATTAAGGAATTATTGGGGTATTTTTAGGTGGAATAATGATATTATGGTGATGTTCACACAAAAAACCTTTACACAGTCGGTTCTCTGTACCCGCAGGTTCCACATCTGAAGATTCAACCAACTTCCAGTTGAAAATACTTGAAAAAAAAAACAATACAAATAATAATACAACAATAAAATTAATACAAATTTTAAAATACAGTATCACAACTATTTTCATAGCGTTTGCATTGCATTAGGTCTTATAAGGACTCTAGAGAGGACTTAAAGTATACAGGAAGGAGTGTGTAGATCATATACAGATACGTGATTTCATGTAAGGGACTTGAACATCCTTGGATTCTGCTACCTGCAGGGGTCCTGGAACCAATTCCTCCACAGATACTGAGAGATGATTGTATTTACAGATGCTTTACAGATTATATTAAATGACCTCTGGAAGGTTCTTCCCTCTTTGAAAAAGGGGAGGGGTCAATGAGAAGCCATAGCAATGAAACTAGATTTGGCATTGTGTTGATAACTGCGGAAATTGGATGAAGAATACATAAGAGAGTTCACTGAATTATTCTCTCTACTTTTGATTATATTTGCAACTTTTTTCAAAAATAAAAGTGAAAAAGGCCAGGCATGGTGGCTCACACCTGTAAACCCAGCACTTCAGGAAGCCGAAGTGGGCGGATCACTTGAGGGCAGGAGTTGGAGACCAGCCTGGCCAACATGGTGAAATCCCGTCTCTACTAAAACTACAAAAATTAGCCGGGTATGGTGGCGCACGCCTGTAATCCCAGCTACTTGAGAGGCTGAGGCACGGGAATCGCTTGAACCCAGGAGGCGGAGGCTGCAGTGAGCCGAGATTGTGCCACTGCACTCCAGCCTGGGAGACAGAGTGAGACTTCATTTCAAAAAAAAAAAAAAAAAAGGAAAAAAGGAAAAAAAAAAGCAAAAAAGCTAGCACATATCCTTGCTTTCTGCAGGCACACAAAAAGATGTCATCTCTGGGTGGATAAGTTAGGAAGCAGCGCTCTTTCTCACCTTTGACACAGACGTAGGCCAGGACTTCAGGCTGAATTTTAGTCCCCACTCACTCCCTTGGACGGTCTCCCCTCTGCCGCTGAAGCCCTCCATGGATGGTCTCCCCTCTGCCGCTGAAGCCCTCCTTGGATGGTCTCCCCTCTGCCGCTGAAGCCCTCCTTGGATGGTCTCCTCTCTGCCGCTGAAGCCTTCAGGAACACAGACGGCTCCCACTCACCACACATGGCTGCGGTGGACAGTGTGTCCCCTTCACAACCTCGGTGCAAGAAAAATAAACTCCTGTCTTTTTTAAACTACTAAGACTCGGGTCTCTGTGTTCATGGCCAAATCTAATCCTAACTGAAGGTAGAAGTGACTCGCACCCTAAAACGATTCATTAAAAATACTGCAGGCCTGGCGCAGTGGCTCACGCCTGTAATCCCAGCATTTTAGGAGGCCAAGGCTGGGAGATCACGAGGTCAGGAGATGGAAACCATCCTAGCTAACACAGTGAAACCCCGTCTCTACTAAAAATACAAAAAATTAGCCGGGCGTGGTGGCGGGCGCCTGTAGTCCCAGCTACTCGGGAGGCTGAGGCAGGAGAATGGCGTGAACCCGGGAGGCGGAGCTTGCAGTGAGCCGAGATTGCGCCACTGCACTCCAGCCTGAGCGACAGGGCAAGGGCAAGACTGTCTCAAAAAAGAAAAGAAAAGAAAAGAAAATACTGCAGAGGGGATTAGACAACGAAAGAGCATGTCTAGTCAGGTGGATGCGTTAGCAATTGCTACCAACCTATTACATCATTAATAATTATCAAACGGCAGTGGCACACAACAGTAAGCATTTATTCTCCCTGAGCTGCAGGCTGGCCAGCTCCAAGGCGGCTGCGGCTGTTGTTTCTCATGGCGTCTGTGCATTGCTGGGTGGTTCTGATCCACAACTTTCATCCTTTTTCCGCTGGCCAGGACGTGTCCTTCTCCTGCAGTGGCAAGTGGACACCTGCAAAGCTTCTTAGGACATGCCCAAAGTGACAGCTCACACGGAGACCCAGGGTGAGTTAAGGAAACATGAGTGGATTAATGTGATGGGAACAGAGAGTGTGTGTGGGCACGCCTGGTGAAGAAACCAGAAGTTTCTCTGGTACGCAGTGGGGAGCACTGGGGGGTTCTGAGCATCAGAGTGAAGTGTCAGGAAAGGTAATCTATGTCTAGGTACAACATGAACAAAGGTGGGGGTAGATTCTAGGAGCTGGCAAATCAGGTGGGATTGAAAGTCAGGCTTAGGAATGGCACATTGATCCTGAATGCAAGGCCAAGGAGGAACCAATGACATGCCTGATATGTTTTTTGTTTTTGTTCTGCTGCTTTGTTTTTGAGACAGTCTCATTCTGTCACCCAGGCTGGACTGCAGTGGCTTGATCATGGTTCACTGCAGCCTCAATCTCTCAGGCTCAAGTGATCCTCACACTTCAGCTTCCTATGTAGTTGGAACTACAGAAGTGAACCACAGCGCCCAGCTAATTAAAAAAAAAAAGAAAAAAAATTCTTTTGTTTTGTAGAGACAGGGTCTCACAATGTTGCCCAGGCTGTTCTCCAACTCCTGGCCTCAAGTAATCCTCCCACCTCGGCCTCCCAAAGCACTGAGATTACAGACATGAACCACCACACTCGACCAACACCTGACCTTTTTAACCAGGGAAAAAGAATGTTCTGCAGGCACTCTTTTCCTTACGATGACGTTAAGATTTCAATGGTGGTCTCTAATCCAGTTGTTCTTAAATCCAAACGACGCCATTCAAATGAATCACATGTACTCATCTCTGAAAAGCTAAACTTTCCTCTTAATCCTTTTGTAGTTATCTGATTCTAACTTCTACTGACTTTTCCACATGCTGTCTGATTTTGCTCTTATTGGACATGAGACAGTTTCGTATATTCATAAATCAACTCAAATATTGGACTTACCAAGGCAAACCTGCAATTGGGGAAGTCTGCCAAAGTGTTGGAGGGAGTGCTAGCAGGCCCTGTTATCTATTCCTCACTTCTTTCTGGATAATACAGTCTCTGACTTTTAGTTCAGCATATGGCCACCTGGATTAAAGACTACATTTCCCAGATTCCTTTGCAGTCAGGCATGATTAATTCTGAGCAATGGGATGGAAGCAGAAGTTCATGTGTGACTCCCAGGAAGTGTTCTTTAAGGCAAAGAGCTGTGCCTTTCTCCACCTCTTTATCATTTGCACTAACTGGAAGATGGATTGCAGGGCTGGACTGGAACAGCCATGTAGGACTGGAGGAAAGTACACCCTAAAGACAGTGAGGAAGCATGTTTGAAAGAGGCTGGATACTAGATGATTTCATAAAGCTACTCTACCAGCCCCAGACAGCCTCCTATGACTTCTTTGAAATGGGAAATAATTAGACTGCAGTCTCACTGAAGCTGTTGTTATTTTGCAACTCTCTCTCACTCTCTCCTACTTGCAGTCAGGCGTAAAATCATCACATGACCACTGATTCCTCCCCAGGCGGGCCAAGACAGAGATGACCTGTTTTGGTTGTGATACAAGATTTTGTTCAGGTTTATGGAACTGGGTAAGTTGTGTGCATAAGAAGAAGCACCGCTTTAATGCACAAGGAGAGGCAAGCAGGAAGCGGAAGCATGGGGAAGTGGCCCCAATGTGTTCAATGAATGCTAAGAACAGACTGAACAAACGAGATGTAACAGATGTGATGATTTAGGCTTTCCCTGCAGGCAAGAGAGACATCATGACCTTATTTCATTCCTTACTTCTTCATTTCCCCTCAGTGACTTCCTCCTTGGTGGGGCAGGCAGGTGACAGGTAGAAATCCACAGAGAGGGCCGGGCGCAGTGGCTCATGCCTATAATCCCAGCACTTTGGGAGGCCGCGGCAGGAGGATCACCTGAGGTTGGGAGTTTGAGACCAGCCTGACCAACATGGAGAAACCCCATCTCTACTAAAAATACAAAATTAGCAGGGCATGGTGGCGCATGCCTCTAATCCCAGCTACTCAGGAGGCTGAGGCAGGAGAATCACTTGAACCTGGGAGGTGGAGGTTGCGGTGAGCCGAGATCACGCCATTGCACTCCAGCCTGGGCAACAGGAGCAAAACTCCATCTCAAAAAAGAAAAAAAAAAGAAATCCACCAACAGTGCAGAGCAGTCCCTGGATGCATGTCCTTACAGGGCTGGTTCTCACACTTCAGTGTGCATAAGAATCCTGTGGAGAACTTGTTTAAAAGATAGATCCTGGCCATGTGCGGTGGCTGGTGCCTATAATCCCAGAATTTTCAGAGGCCCAGGCTTGAGGATGCCTTGAGACCAGGAATTCAAGACCAGCCTGAGCAATGCAGCAAGACCCCATCTCTAGAAAAGTAAAAAATTAGCCAGGTGTAGTGATGCATGCCTGTAGTCTCAGCTACTTGGGAGGTTGAGGCAGGAGGATTGCCTGAGCCCAGGAGTTTGAGGCTGCAGTAAGCCATGATTGCACCACTGCACTTCAGCCTGGGCAGAGTGACAGAGTGAGACCCTGTCTCAAAAATAAAAAATAAAAATAAATAAAAGGTAGATCCCCCAGGTCCCATTCCCTGAGATTCTGACCCAGGGAGGCCAAGGGCAGGGCTGAGGAACATGCATTTTAGCAAGGACGACCTCTTGGCGGGCGAATCTCATGCAGATGGTCGGAGGCCCCTCTTTGAAAAACATGGCTCTGAGATCTAGCCAGTCAGTCCCTGAGGCTGGGCGGCCCTGTACCTGCTTTGCTCTCCACTGAACACCCAGCACCCTGCGCGCTGCTGACCAGGGGCTGCTCACTGTCCCTCTATTAGCACCGAGGAGCCACTGTGCGTTCTTGAGCAAAAGCGTGACCTAAAGAACACTTCCACTTCTCCCAGCTCTGCTGCCCTGGAGCCTGCTGAGGGAGAACAAAAGAAATGTCTAATCCTACGAAAACTGAGGATTTTCTTTTTCAAAAAAAAATCAAGTTCTCAGGCCAGCATTTTGATAGTGTTGTGGCTTAGCCTCCTTTCTGACTTTGCAGCTGGTGTCTGACTCCTGCGGTGAACTCTGTGCTTAGTATTAGGTGACTCGTTCTTTTGGAGACAGGTCCTGAGATGTGGGCCTGAGACCTGGGGGGAGGGCGCTTGCAGAGCTCCACACCAGCACTGCTCTGTCCCGTGTCCTCGTGCCTTCTCACCTGCTGCTCACCATCCCTCCCTGCAGCTCAGCTTGTCCTCCTCTCACTGGTGAGGAAACTGAGGCTCCGAGAAGTTGGGATACTTTATCCAAGTTGAGGCTGCAAAATTGGCATTCGGGCACACACCTGGGTGTGCCTCCCAGCCCTGGTCGCTCCATCAGGAGAGACGTGATGCACATTGTTTGCATAGTGTTGCTTTTTGTCCCAACCCCCAGAAGTGAGGCTAGCCACACTTAGCTAGAGGAACTGGCCTCACCTTCAAGTGGAATTTGAGTGGCTCAGGATTCCCACCGATGCCCTCAGCAGTCTGTCTAAATCAGGCACAGTGCCTTAAAATGCCACCATCTCCGTCCTTTGGGTTATAGTATTGTTTAAAATGTGCCCTTAGGAAAAGCAATAAGCTTTCATGTAAATTTATGCAGAAGCACCCGTCTGATCTGTCAGCCCTCTGGAAGCTGAGTCTTCTCACAGCTCAGGAAACACAGGCACAGCCCTCCTTAGCATAGTTACTGAGGCTGCTGAATTTCCCTCTCTTTTGTCCCTCTCTCCCTTCCTGGGTCCCCTGCCCTCCAGTGAAATCTGAGAGCGTGCCTCTCTGGGTAGTCACAGTGCCTTGGGTCAAACACCTCAGACTCTAAAGATAGAGTTTCAGGTTTGGGCCAGGCAGAAGGGGTAGATTTGAGAGGCCTTCAGAGTCCCAGGAAAGACAACTGCTGATTTATAAGACTGGTCCTGGGGACTTGAAGGAGAGAGGCTGAGGGCAGAAGCGGGGCCTCTATGGGTCCAAAGAGGGGTGGGGAGAGGTCAGAGGTCATCCAGACCTCCTGGGAATGTCACCCAGCAAGGCAGATGTGGTCCAGGCTTCAGCCAACAATGTGTTCAGGCTGCATCATTAGAGATGAATTGATGGTTGATTACCAATAATAACCTCTCCAAAGCAAAGCCAGATGGGGAATGAATTTAATGAAGAGGGAAATGAGCTGACAGTGGCTTCATGGGGGGCCTTGGATCAGGGACTTTCATAACCAGAAGGGTAAAATTTGAGCCTGACTGTTTCATTTTGTTTTATTGGTAATGACAAAACACACATAACATAAAATGTATCATTTTAACCATTTTAAGTGTACAGTCACATCAAGGACATTCACATTAAGTACATTAGCAATGTTGCATAACCATCACCACAATTTCCAGAACTTTCATCATCCCAAACAGAAACCCCCAATCCATGAAGCACCCCATTCTCCACTCCCCCAGTCCCAGGTAACCTCTAATCTACTTTCTATCAATGTGCCTGTTCTAGGTACTTCCTGTAAGTGGAGTCATAAAATATTTGTGGTTTTATGTCTGGCTGATTTCTTGGCATTATGTCTTCAAAGGTCATCCACGTCAGAGCATGTGTCAGAATTTCATTCCTTTTTAATGGCTGAATATCATCCCATTGTGTGTATATAACCACTTGGTTTAACCATTCATTCATCCACTGATGAAAACTCGAGAATATCATCCCATTGTGTGTATATACCCGCTTGGTTTATTCATCCACTGATAAATACTCAAGATGTTTCTACCTTTTGGCTATTGTGAATAGTACTACATAATAACTGAGGTACAAATACCTGTTTGAGTCCCAGTATCCTGTTCTTTTGGCTATATGTCTAGGAGAGGAATTGCTGAGTCATATGGGACTTCTATGTTTAACTTTTTGAGAAACCTCCAAACTGTTTTCCTGAGCCTTGCTCTTAAATCCAGGTAAAATATCACCCCCATTGTGCAGCGTTCAGTTCCCAGCTCTCTCCCCTTCTCCTAAGTCAAAATCCATCTAGCCCTCCTCTGTGCTCCAAGGCCACCTGTGCGCATGATGAATGCAGCTCCTATCACTTGGCCTCTGATCATCTGCTTACAGGCACCATGCTACAAGGGCCCTGGAGGCAGGGACAGCGTTTTGTCTGGTCTCACATCCCAGAGCCTAGTGCAGTGGCTGCTCATGGTAGGCCCCATAAATGATGACATGAACCCACATTAGTTTGAATGGGTGATCTGTTGCTCACTCACTCACTACTTAGCTGTCTGATTGACCAACTGGCTAAACTAACACAGTACTTCTCCCCGTTCTCTGCCAAATTACACCCTTTTCTTCTTGGCTGCAAAAGGGGTGCTCATGACCTGTCTACCTGTGAAGTGCTTAAGTGTAGGGTAAAGGATTTGATGCTCACTGGCCATGTTGCCATGGGAAAGTTTTCTAAGCTCTCAGAGCCTTAGTGTCTTCATCTGCATAGTGGGGTTAATACTATTACCTACCGCAGGAGGCTGGTGTGCACGTGAAGTGTTACGTGCTTATCACAGCGCTCGGCCACAGCAATGTTCCACGTGTGTTAACTAGCAGTCAGAGCATCAGGAGAATCCTGCTTAATCTTTTTCTCGTTGATGCCTCCCACATCTTCCTAGTTTGGTTTTGGATTTCAAATCCAGAATCTAAGTCAGTACCTGGCACATAGTAGGTACTCAATAAATATTGAGTGAAAAAATTGCTAGTTTATCTTCAACTCCAGGGAGCCATAGCTTTCTTTCCAGTGGCCAGAACAATTTGAGACCAGTAACATGGTCTGGGAGTGTTATTAGTCAGGCTGTTTTCACCTGCAATGAAGAGAAAATACTATTAATGGAGGCTTAAACCATGAGTTCATTTATTATTGACTTGGCACGTCCTGCAGTGGGAGTAGGTATGATATTAGATGAGTTCAGAGGCTCAACAATGTAATCAAGGCTCCATGCTCTTTTCATCTTTTCACTCCTTTAACCACAGTATATGGGCTTCAATTTTCTAGCTTATTGCCTCATGGCTGCAAGATGGCTGCCCGGCTCATGAATCATACCCTCACATCATAGCATCCAAACAAGAGGGAGAGAGAGAGAGGAAAGGCTTCTCTGTGTCTCTCTTTTTTATCAGAAAAGAAAATTTTCCCTAGAAATTGCACCACACACCACACCATTCCCTAGCCTATAGGCATATCCTATTGGACAGACCTGGGTGACACACTCATACCAGTGGGGGTCTGGAGGTCTATTCTCTACAGAAGATAAAGCAGGGAGTCTTTGGCAGAGAATAAATCAGTGCCCTAACCCCCACCAAGTTCTCCATAACTCAGCCTTCAAAACACTGGCACCAGACTTTTATCCTTCAGACAGGACATCAGAAGATAAATCCCCAGGCATTTCACCACCCAAAAGGAAAAACCTGAAGACACTGACCCAGGAGTTTCCCAACAAAGGGCCCACCAAGATCACCTTACACTGAAACTCAAAGTTGACGTGCCCCACTTACTTAGTCAGTTTCCAATTAGCATTTTTGTTCCTTCCCATCCACCACTACATTTAATTACAAGGAGATGACCAAGGGTTATCGGACTTCCTAGAAAAGCCTCTAATAAGGAAGACAGAGACCACACAACCTGGAAGCAGCAGAGATGATGCAGGAAGAAGAAGAAGAAAAAAATGCTTAAAGATCATTAATATCTCCAGAGAAATAAGAGAAGATGTCACATATCAAGAACAGAATGTTATTTTAAAAAGAACATGGAGAGAACAAAAAAAAAAGAGTTCTTGGAAATCAAAAACATGAGAGCAGGCACATGAAATTCAGTAGAACAGGTGGAAGATTAACTTGGGGAAATCTCCAAGAAAGTAGAACAAAGAGTCAAAGACATGGAAAGCCCAAAAGGAGCTCTAGCAGGAGAAACAGGAGAGAGCAAGAGAACACACAAAACAGAGATGATGAAATCCTTCTCAAAATACTTCCAGAATATTTCCCGATCTGGAAGAATATGAGTTACAGAACTGTTGTGAAAATGAGTTCTTCTGAGTCTTCATCTCTTGCATGCACCAGGATTCAAGGAGAATTTCACAGCATCCCACATTAAGTAGTAAGAAATGGCCTTTACTGGAGAAAGAGAAGACAAGGCCCAGGGTTGTAAGAAGAGCCATGAAGACAAGGGATGGGAATGCCCGAGTCTCCCCTCATTCCACAGAGGATGCTGCTGGGGTGCATTGTCATTCTGATTCCAGGAAAGGACCCCATCCTCACTGTGGATTTCACTTTTATATCCCCCTTTACAGGCAACTGTAAGAAAATTGCCTTGTCTTGGGAGTAATAACAGGCTTCTAGGCATTGGGCAGTCTGGATCCAGGGTACTTTATGTTTGTCATTGTTGGTAACCAGCTGCCCAGCATCTGGAGGCCTTGGAGTCTGTGGGAACTTGTAGGCCCAGGCTCCCACTAGGGGACAAGGTTGGGGAAAGAAGACGTTGGTCCTGCTGAGCTCCTCCTACTGAGAGATAGGAACTTGGAGCCCAGCCAGCTTATGTCTAGGCAGCCCAGAACAGGCTCGAGGGTCTTTTTAATAATTCTGCTCTCTGCACCATGAACACTGAGCGGCCCACTGAGCTTCCAGCACAGTGGCTGAAAACAGTTCCACTCCAGTGCCGACCACTGGGAATTTTCGGAACACGGAGGACAAGGAGAAGATCCTATCAACTTCCGGGGAGAAAAGCACAGGTTACACATGAGGGGTCAGTGATGCCAATGGACTTCAACGTCTCAGCCTCCATACTGGCAGAGAAGAGGATGAAGCAAGACCCTCAATAGTCTAAAGAAACATAATTTCCACCCCAGAATTCTATCTCCACACAAATTATCAGTCAGGTGGGAGAAGATGTTGTTCAGCCATGCAAAGTCTCCAAAAATTATCACCCCAATCCTTTCTTAGAGAGCTACTAGAAGTTGCTCACCATTAAAACCAAGGAAGAGGATGCAGGGAACAAAATCCACATTGAAGAAAAGCCAAGAGAATTTCCAGGAGGGTAGTACAGGGACACTCAAAAGGGGCAGTGGGCAGCCAGTCCAGACCAGTGATATCATTATCATGACTCTGCTGCTATGCCACAGTGTTAGCCAGATGATATGCTTCCAAAGCAAGAGAGTACACCAAGGAAGAGAATGCCATGAAATTCAGGACACACAGGCTCCAACTCAGAGGAAATGCAAAGGGAATTTTAAGAGTGACAGCAAAAGGAAGCCACAGGTTGACAACTGGATGGTAGGCCTAGAGAAGAGCGAATTCAGATTGGTAGAAAATGAGGTCTCCAGTAAGGACAACTCCAAGAAAAAAACTGGAAATAACAGGTTAATTTCTATGATTGGCTTTATGGAAAAGTATATGGTGGTAAGAATATGCAATGGGTACAAAGAAAGCTAAGCAAATGAAAACAACAAAGCAATTATTAACTTTGGGAAAAA
Organism: Nomascus leucogenys; assembly: GCF_006542625.1. NCBI lineage: Eukaryota > Metazoa > Chordata > Mammalia > Primates > Hylobatidae > Nomascus > Nomascus leucogenys. The sequence continues at coordinate 33,478,776 of NC_044384.1, forward strand.
CAAAAGCAAAAAAAAAAAACACGTATTACAATACACAGCTGTGAATAAATTTTGCAAAGGCATAATAGCCTAGACTGAATGTTGATTTAAGCAAAAATCGTAAAATAGCCATACTGGAAGGATGGGGGAGAAGAAGGAGAGAGGAGAGAGAAGATTCTTTTGTAAGACCACTAAACCTCATCTATCATAATAAGAAATCAATAGGTAAGACTTATGATTAAGGAATCAAAAGATAGCAGCATAGGCATATTCTTCAAACGTGTAGAAGTGAGTAATTTCCAGAAGAAACAATGGAGTTTAGTACTTGCCTTTAAGGAAGAAGTGGGATAGTAGGAAGAGTGGTGCCGGAAACTGTCATGTTATATCATAAGCTGCTTAGTACTATTTGGCTTTTTCATTTGTTTTTTGGTTTTTTGAGACAGGATCTCCTCTGTTTTCTAGGAATCCTCAGTTCCTGTTAAAGAACTTGATCACCCTTCCCATCCAGAGGTGAAGTATATTTCTCCACCCCCTTGAATCTGGCCAGTTTTGAAGACTCGTTTTGGCCAATAGAATATGGTAGAATTGGCATTGAGTGTGTTCTGGAACCTAGGCCTAAAGAAGCCGTGCCGCTTTTGCCTGGGCCTTCTCGGAATGCTGCCCTGAGACCGTCATATAAGGAAGCCAGTCTAGCCTCATGCAGGATGAGAGATCACGTTGAGGGGAACCAAGGCACCCAGCCACCCGCCAGATGTGTGAGTGAGCCTGTCTTGGGCCTTCTGTCCTGGCCAGCCTCCAGCTGAACACAGATGCACGCGTGAGCCTGGGCAAACCCAGCAGAAGACCCAACCAGCTAACCCAGAGAATCATGAGAAACAATTCATCATTATTACTTTAGGCCACAGCATTTTAGGATGATTTGTTCCATAGCAAAAGATAACTGTTATTTTAAGCCAGTTACCACTGAAGGCAACCAGAGCTCAATCCTGCAGGGGAACTCTGGGAGACAGTGTAGACCAGGCCTCGATCAAGGGAAGGGAGAGCTGGGGTACTTATTCACCACCTCCCCGCCCGTCATTGGTTGAGAGCTGCTCCACAGGCATTAGCTCCAGCACTTCCGGTTTGCCCCACACACAGGCCAAGCATGTTCCCCACAGCCAGCAAGCTGTGCATTGTCACAGTAAGCCGACTTCAGGGTGTGGTGGTGAATGCAAGGGCTCTGGCCACAGCAATAACAGGGTCTTCTCCAGTGCGTAGCCCAGATCCCTCTGCAGAACCTTCTTTTCCATTAATTAAACTAGAGTCAATGCCTGTCACTTGCCTCCTGGAACCCCGGCTGGTGAATGTATTTCTCCATTGCAGTCCTTCCTGGCTACCAGCTGACTTGGACCCTCTCTATTCTGCAGTCCATTTTCCACAGTGGATTGGCTTTGCCAACCTCTATTTCCCCAGACGGCAGCGTTCTTCCAGCCAGGTGGTCACTAAGTGTCCTGCACATGGGCTGCCTGCAGCCGGGAGCCTGGTTGGGCCAAAGTTCAGTCACACCCAGGGTCATGGAGTGTGTGCAGGCACCATGGCCGATTTGCCCAATGAGGTGGGGGAGAGGCATTCGTGTCTGGATTCCTGCCCCTGCCCCATCTCACTGTGGGTCTTTGCCCATTGTTTCTCAATTCAGAACCTTGGGGACATGGAGCTCTCCATCTGCAGTGGGGGTTCCTGGTACCCAAAAGTACTTGCCCTTCCTTCAGTTTCCCCACAACACCCCCAAACCCCTAATGCGACATAGAAGTGAGATGCATGCCTACACTCCAAACTGGAACCTGACATGCATTTTCCCACATATGCCACGCTCTAAATGGTGACCAAGCGCAGTTAACGTTTCACTGCTAATGATAAACTCCAGGAACATTATGAGTTAAATAGGAATTTGTGGACTGGCCTGAAAAACCAACCACCATTTATAACTTGGTTTCTATGGGGAAATGCATTCTGAGTTCCAAACAACTGGCTCACATAGAGATTTCTGGAACACAGCCTGGTCGACACGTTGGGAACTGTAGGTGGCTTCTCAGTATACCCAATTAACATGGTCATTGTAGGCAGTTAATGGTGGGCTCTCGCTCCAGGCTTGGCGAGCCCTGAAGAAAGGTGTGGGATACTCCAGGCAACATCGTGGAGTACTCTACTCCTTCCTTCTGGAAGCTGGAAGTGACCTTGGAGCTGAGGGTGACACCAAAGGCCACCTTGCTCTCCAGGATAACATTCCTGACTGGCTCTCCTTATATGCTTCCAAGCCCAAGGACCTCGCTGCCTCACAGAGATTATGGGGCCACCTGTCACTATCCAACAATTCTTTCTCTACTGGGCTGAAATCTACACTTCTCTTTCTAACACCCCCTACCCCAATTCCACCCTTCAAACCTTGCTCAAGGATTAACTTCTCTGTGAAGCCCTTCAGCCACTGTAACAAACAAGCCACAAATGTTTCAAATTAGATCTCCTTATTAAATACTGGATATTCCTGGCTGGCAGGCAGGCAGCATTTCCCACCTAGTGAGTTAGGGTCCTCAGCTCCTGCTAACTTGCCAGCCTCCCCTGGGCAGGTGGGAAGGAGAACAGAGAGAAGGCATACCTGCTTCTCAACAACCAACATATCTTATCTTGGAAGTGACCCAGTATTACTACTCAGTGTCATTGGCAAGAACTAGTCACATGGAAAAGTAATGATCATCACTCTTATTTGGTAGGCATTCAGTGTGTGCCTGGCTTTGTCCTGAGAACTTGACACTGTTAACTTTATTAGCCCTCTTTCACCCTAGGATTGAGTTCTATTGTCATGCACGATATTACAGATAGGGACGTTGAGGCCCTGAAGTTAAGTGACTTGCCCAAGGTCAGAACCAGGATGTGGAGGAGCTAGGCTGCAAACGCGCACACTCCGGCTGCAGAGCTGGAGCATGCTGGAACAAACTGCCCTGCTTGGGACACGTAAGACGTCTTCAGTCTTGTGCACTGTATTTATTGTAAAGACATACGGCACCCTTCCATTCAAGAGAAGGAGGAGAGGGAAGGGAGCATGAAGACTAGTGGCTTCTTCAGGGCTGGAGAGGAAAGGAAAGGCTCCCCTAAAAATTAAGGGAGCCTGAACCCTAACTTGGATGATGGCCTCGGTGCCTCGCTTCCCGGGTGAGAAAGCAGCATTCATGGGGCCGGGTGGGTCTAAGGGCTGTGGGTTCTCCTCACCACCTCCTGGGTGCACCCCTGTCAGCCACCTGTTGCCAGAAGGTGGCACAGCAGCTGTGCCCGAGCACCCCCCAACCTCACACCCAACTTCTGCTCTCTGCAGCCAAGAGGCTCTGAGACAGGAGAGGGGAGGCCGACCTGGGCCAAAGACCCCAGTGGGCTTTTCTGCAGGGACCTGCAGCAAATCCCCAGCCTCTATCCCCTTCCTCCTCCTCCTCCTCAGCATGGTCCAGACTGGCTCCAGACCGGAGGCCCCTCACCCACCCACAAGGTTCCTCCTTTCCAACCAGTGGCCCCTGGGTGGCTGAGAGACCAGGGCTGGGGAAGGAGACTGGAGGAGTGTGGGCCCCACTGTTAGGTTTGGGGACAGGTGTGGGCTTAGGCTGAGACGGTGAAAGCAGACAGAGTAGACAGGAAAGCGTTTAGGGGCCAGGCCCGGGATTTTCTTTGTCACCTCCCCCAAGAGCTCTGAGCAAGGGGCACCATGATCCGATTTGCCTGTTAGAAAGATAAGGCTGGCAGCAGGTGAGAAAAATGAGGCTCTGAGGTCTGAAGAGGCTACTAGGATATTAAAATACACGTGATAGGATGATACGAGATTTGAGCCCCCCTTTTTATGTGTCCAGTGGCCCTGTAGCTGCAACTTTGTCACATGGACTCAAGAAAGCTATCTGGTCTCTAGCTCTGTAAAGACTGCAGCACCCAGCTGTCACTTCATGGACACTCTATCCTTAGTCTGGCTCCCAGCATCTTCCAGTTGTTCCCTTCCTTGGCTTACCATACCCTTAATTTCAGGGTGCCCTGCACGAGCCCCTCATCCCCTGGACCAGTCCCCACCACCAGGCAGAGGAAGAGCTTTGGGCAACAAGTCTCTAATAAACTCAGGCCCAGGGCGAGCAGAGGGGACAGGTGCCTGGAGGATAGGCAGCATGCCCCTGCCCTCTGAAGGAGAGCGCGACGGAAGATGAAAGCTTCCCAGCAATGGGACCAGTGTGTACTGAGTGACACAGATGAGGGGCACAGACAGAGTCCAAACAGGGAGAGGACAAAGTGTGCCACGTGTGTGGGGGCTTCGGGGAGGAGGGTGACTTGAGCTTCAGCTCTGATTTGAAATGCAACAGGACAACACTCTCCCCTCTGTCCCCGCCTCCATGCTGAGTCTCCTGGCGGAAAGATCCCAGCATCACCCTCCCCCTGCTCTCAGCACTTCAAAGCAGGGACCCACGCTGAAAGAGAGGCCCAGGCCCAGCCCTGCCATCCTCCCCATTCAGGGGTCTGCAGTGGCATCTGGAGCCAGGGGATTTTTCATCAGCTCTTGCTCAGTAAGTAGCTCCCAGCTCTAACCTTCCCCTTTGAAATCGGCATGTCATTCACTTTTTCACCTGCTCCACACGCACAGGCCTGGGCCCACCTGCACACCACCCACCCCCAACCCTCACAGTCTTCGTGCCCCACCCCAGGGTGCTCATGACACAGATACTGCAGTTGCCAGCCTCTCCCTTGGGAAACTTTCTCCAAGTGTCCCTATTCTCCCTGCCTACTTCAGGTCTCTTCACACGAGCCTTTGGTTAGGGGACTATAGCAAGTCACCTGACCTCTCAGGGCCTGCATTTCCTCATCCAGGGAATGGGATCGTCATACCTACAGCTAAATTGTTGTGAAAGGCACAGTGCCCAGCAAATGCCAGGACCTCCTGGGAGTGTGCACTCACTCCCTTCACCTAGGGGACAGATCTAGACCTGAGCTTCTGAATCCCTGCCATCAAAAGGATTCAAATCTCTAGTGTCTTCTTTCAAGGTAAAGTCATGGCAGGGCTTGTCCTGATAAATATGATCTGGATTCCAGAAGGCATTGGTGGGAACATGGGAGGGCACAGAGCGTTAAAGCAAGCCGGGTTTCCAGGTAAGGCCACCTGCTCCATCTTGTCTGTAATCCACTCCCACCTGTGCAGGAAAGTTTTCATTTTCCCGTATGATTTTCTCTGGGGTTTATTTCTGGGTTTTAGTTCTGTGCCTGTTCTGGATCCTGCAGTTTACTCCTTGTGCTCTGTGTGCACCCCCAATCCCATTCTATGGAGTTAGTTCAAGGGTGGGGGGAGTTTCATCACTTCTATCTCATACCCCCAGGCTGCCTGGGGATGCTGATCGCAGCCTCCTGGCATTTTGCAGTGTCAGATTCTTGCTAACTTGGTGACCCCGCTGCACCTACTCTCAAAACCCTTTGCCTCCCATAGCACAAAAGTGCCCAGAAATTCCTGTGTGTAACATTCCCTAGCCATAGAAAATGGGTATCATAGAAAAACACTTCATAGCATGGAGAACTGTTCACTGTATGTTGCTGAGTGAAAGGACAGGTTACAAAGCAGTAACATCTAGGTGATCCAAGTTTTATTTTTAAAATATATGTATAGGCTGGGCACAGTGGCTAATGCTTGTAATCCCAGCACTTTGGGAGGGCAAGCGGGCAGATCACCTGAGGTCAGGAGTTTGAGACCAGCCTGGCCAACATGGAGACCAGCCTGGCCAACATGGCAAAACCCCATCTCCATTAAAAATACAAAAACTACCTGGGCATGGTGGCACACCTGTAGTCCCAGCTACTCGGGAGACTGAGGCACAAGAATTGCTTGAACCCTGGAGGCAGAGGTTGCTGTGAGCCGAGATCATGCCACTGCACTCCAGCCTGGGTGACAGAGCAAGACTCTGCCTCCAAAAAATAAATACATAAATAAAAATTTTAAATATATATATATATATATATATACACACACGTATATATCTGAAAATAAGAAGCTACCATAGTGTTCATAGGGTGGAGTGATTACAGGAAAGTTTTAATTTTATTTTTCTTGCATTGTAGCTTTTAAAAACACATTTTACATAGGTATTTGTTATCACATTAAAAATGTTTCATAGGCACCCAAAACCTTAATTTTACCATGTTCACTTCCCTGCCCCCTAGAAAACACCAAAGGCTCCTTCTAGCCCACATGATAAAGTCAGTGAGAGACCTTTCATACAGGAAGCATCTGGGTTAGTGATTTTTAACCATTTGGGAGCTGCAGACCTTTTAGAGAATCTGATTAAGATTGTGGGCCTCTCTCCAGAAAAATACACATAGATGCAAAACGTATGTGATTTGGCAAAAGGTTCTTAGACTCCCATGAAATCTGTCCATGAACTTCAGGTTAAAAGCTTCTGATCCAAGTAAATCCCCAGGTTTTATGGATGAGGAAGCAGGCCAGGAAAGTCAAACCACTTCACCAAAGTTTCCAGCAGGCTAGTAGCATTTAGATTCCTTTAAGGCCTTCTAGAGTTTGGCTCCCACCAAACCCACCTCCCACTACTGCTCTACACAGACAAATTGGTCTCCACTCCACCAGTTTCATCTTCCCCAGGCTTTCCTCCAGCATTGCTCCTCATCCCTCTGCTAAATGCCCTTTCTTCTCCCCTCTACATTCCTAATCCTCATCATCTGGATCAAGACTGGCCTCAGCTGCATGTAACTGAATCCCTCCTCCCCCACTAAAAGTGGCTCAAACATCCAATGGTATATTCTATAATACCTGGGTAGAGTAAGTACAGGGGTGAGCAACCCAGGGCTGGTGTGGAAACTCCATAAAATTGTCAGGAACCCAGGCTGCTTCTGTCTTGTTGCTCTGGCATCCCCATACACCCACTCCATACCCCAAGTATGCCTTGCAGACCAAGATGTCTACCAGGAAGCAAAAACAAGGACACCGAGACTCCCAGGTTAAGGATCTGCTCAAGGTCATGTAGCTGGTGGCAGAGACACGACTGGAGGCTGGAAGGAAGGGCTCCTGACTTGGTGTGCTGTATGAAAGACACTTGCTCTCATGATGAGCACCCTTGAGCCAGCTGATGCCATCAATCAGGGACTGCTGGAAAGACACCTGCAGCCAACCAGAGCTACATCTATTGATGCAGCTGTGACAGGGGAGACCACACACCTGGGGAGCCATGGCGCATCCCGATTGGAGGGTTGTGTTAGAAGGAAGTTGCAAGGTTTGTGTTTCTTTGGTGACTTTGGGAAGGGTTCGGAGAAGTGGGGATTTCCTCTCCAAGGGGTGCAGTCAGGGAGCAGGAGAATTCTATGATGGAGGACCTTAGAGTATCTTTAGGATTCTGACCTAGAAGCGGAGGAATGAAGCAGTGCTAACGCTGTATTGGATAAAGAAACCACAGCCCCTCCCATCGGCTGGGGGAGGCAGATGTTGGTTTATTTCTGTGGTTCAGCTAGTATTCTTGTTTTTGTCTGTGAGCATGTGGAAGGGTCTTATTTCTGTCGTGGTCTGTCCGGTCACAAAGCAGCCTTGTTTGACATTGTTGTTCTTTGTCATTGTTTCTGTTCAAGGAGGAGGGCCGGCCAGCTCAGCTCTCAGAGGCTGCCTTTCTCTTTTGCAAACTTTTGTTAAGTTTCCTCTTAGTTTCAATCCAGGTTTGGTTTCCTTAGAGGGTGGGGATTGAAGAAGCTGAAAAAGCTAGTGGAAGTGCTCCTGGGGAGCTAAAGATGATGGGGTGGGAGAGGAATGGGATGGGGTGGGGTGGGGCAGGGTGGGATGGGGTGAAATTAATGGGAGGGGATGGGATGGGTCAGGACCGGACCTGAGGGAACAGGATGGGAATCACTCATGGACCATACTCAGGATCTCAATGTACCCTCCCCATGCAGCTGCCTCACCTTCTACCCCCTCCACAGAGTGGAGAGCAAGGAACATGCTCCTTTGTCCCGTGCTGGTTGAAGGGGGGTCTGCAAGAGGTCTGGCGGGTGGCCCTATTTCTGGTCAGCTGGGTAGTCCACCTCCATCTCAGGACGACTACAGACATTCTTCCCCGGATTGTAGATCATTGGTGGGGGTCTCCCTCAACCCCTCCCTATTATCTCCCGGCATCTTCCAGGAGGAAGCCCGCAGTCTAGCTGTAGAGATGATACACTGGGGCAAATAGTAGGATGTATGTCCAACCGCCCTACTCCTTTGGTGGTCGAGGGGAAACCAAACTAATTTAATGCCTGGGCCAGCCTCATGGTGGGTGGAGCAGCTGGGAGGCAGCAGGGGAGAAGGAAGCCTTTTATTGGCCGACCGGGGCATGGTTTTCATTCTGCTCTCCTGGGCTTCAGGGGACAGGGGATGGGGAGGCGTCCAACCCCCCTCTCCCCAGGCTTAGATCAGGGCACCTTTTCTTTATTGTTTTGCTGATGGTGGTTCTGCAGATACAACATCATGCGAACATCCCTGGGTTTGAACATGAGCCCCACCTGCACTCGCCCACAGGGCACTTGGCCTACAGCCCCCCAGGTATACTGGAAGGTATCTGAGCACCTAGGACCAGCCCACCTGTCTCTTTCTTTCTGCTGAGGAATGAGCTGAATGATTCCTGCCCGCATCTGGCTCCAAGAAGAAATAAACCAATCAGGACACATGGAGACTGTTTCTCCCTGAACAGGGTTGACATCTCCTTGTGGGGGGGCTGAGGGAGGTCAGGAGTTATAGTAAGAAGCGTCCCCCTCTGCTCAACAGCAACCCAGTCACTTCTTCAATGTCGTCCTGTCCCCTGTCTCCCCCACACACCTGCTGGCCGGGGAGAGTGAGCCCCTCTTGCCACTTTGTGTGCGGACGGCATCTCCTGCCACTCCCCACTCCTAGTGAAAGTCCTTGTTCTGTCTGCAGCCTCCCTCGTGCCCTCCCCCTGGCCAAGCTACAGCCCCTGGAACATGTGGAGAACAGCTCTTCTGTTTGCAAAGCCACACTCGCCACCATCACCACACTAGCAGATGGCACACACACTGGTGAGGCAGGGAGTTATTGTAAAGATATGAAAACCAAGGCACAGAGAAGAGAAAGTCCCATGGCATGGCTAGGGAGAAATGATGAAGTGCTATTTGGGACCCTTAGCCATTGATTCATTCATTCAACGTTTGGGAGAGGCAGTGGGTAAGGACAAAAGATTTTAGAGTCAGGCAGACCTGGCTTCAAATTATCCCAAGATCACTGGCAGATACAACCAGTAATTACCCTCACTGAGCCTCAGTTTCCTCATTAGTAAAATGGAAATGGTGAAGTTCTGGTTTCAGAGTGTTGTGAGGATTAAATGAGACAACAGATGCAGGGTACTGGCAATGTCCAACGCACAGTAAGTGCACAATACATGAGGGCTTTTATTTATTTTTAACTTTTATTTTGAAATAATTTCAAACAGAAAAGTTGCACTACTACTTTAGCATGTATTTCCTAAGAATAAGAATATTCTTCTGTATAGCCACAGTGTTTAATATACTATAAACATAATTTACATTTTTCACATTGATACAATTATTTTTTTCCTAATCTGAAATCCGTATTCCAGTTTTGTCAATTATCCCAATGATGTTCTTATTATACTGCAAAAAACAAGCTTCCTAAGAGATCAAGACTTGCTTTTGACTCTTTTTGTCTGTAGACTAAGGGTATATATGCTCAAAGTACTGTGTTCAAAAATTACTTAGGGCTGGGTGCAATGGCTCGTACCTGTAATCCCAACCCTTTGGAAGGCCGAGGCAGGAGGGTCGCTTGAGCCCAGGAGTTCAAGACCAGCCTGGACAACATGGTGCAACCCCATCTCTACAAAAAAAAGAAAAAAAAAAAAGTTGGCTGGGTATGGTGGTGCACACCTGTAATCCCAACTACTTGGTAGGCTGCGGTAGGAGGATCACTTGAGCCTGGGAGGCGGAGGTTGCAGTGAGCCAAGATTGTGCCACTGCACTCCAGCCTGGGTGATTGAGTGAGACCCTGTCTCAGAAACAAACAAACAAAAAACAACAAAAAACCAAACAACAAAAAAAACCCCTTTACTGTGGTTATTTTAGTCATTTGAAATACATTCGGATTCATTTGTTTCCATTTAAACTCAATTTTAGGGTTTGCCACATCCTTGTTGATTTACTATTAGTTTGTTAATATATATAATATTTATACAATTCTAAAAATGAAAACTACTCAGAGAAGCATCACTGTCACAAACTCCTCTCCAGTCTTCGTCCCCCACCTCACCCTTCAAAGATAATCAATTTTATTCATTTCTAGTTTATCTTTCCTGTGCTTCTTTTTGGAAAATAAATTAGCTGACACATACAATATTTCTTATTTCCTTTATTTCTTACATAAAGACAGTATACTACATATTCTCTTTGCATTTTGCTGTTTTCACGTAACATTTCCTGAAAATCACTCCATATCTGTTCAGAGATCTTCCCCGGTCATTCTTATGGCTGGACAGCACCCCGCTGTGTGGCTGTCTCCTAGTTTATTCAACTCATCTCTTATGCTCTGACATTTAGGTAATTTCCCATATTTTTGCCATTACAAATAATGCTGCCATGAGCATGTGTACTTATGTATTTTCATACTGTTGAGACGTGTCTTCAGGGTAAATTCCTAGAAGGGGGTTACTGAGTGGAAAGGTAAATGTCTAAGTAGTTTTCTCAGATGTCGACAAATTATCTTTCATGGGATTTTGCCATTTTGCATTTCCACCAGCAATGAATGTCTAAGAGGACCTGTCTCCCCACCGCCCTCAGCAGCATGGATTGTCAAGCGATTGCATTTCTGCCTGTCTGATGAGTGACTTTTAATTAGCATTTCTCTTAATATGAGTGAAGCTGAACATCTTCTTCTTTGTTTAAGGGCTGTTTTTATATCTTTTATGTGTGTGAATTGTCTGTTCCCATCTTTTTACATTTTCTTATAGGATTTTAAGCCTCTTTTCCTTCAGTTTGTCCATATTCTTCACTTGTTAGGGACAGCTCATTTTATTATTACTGTGTATTGTGTGCCTTCTCTGTGCTGGGTGCCATACTGGGCACTAGGAGTCCTGGGTCTGGGACAGCCGTAGTTTAGAAAGATAAACTATGACACCACAACCTCAGGGTTGTAATAGGGACATGAAAAAGGTGGGAGGGAATTCTCTGTCTGATAGAATTCAAGAAGGCTTCATGGAGGAGGTGACCTCTAGAAAGCTAACTATCAAAACTACAAAACATGGAAAGGCAAATAGACCCAGTGGGGAAAGGCCAGAGCCCTGCTCCATGACTCTCTCTAGCACCTTTGATGCCCAGGCTTGGAACTCAGCTCAGACTCTCCCACCTAGACCTCCTTCAGGGTCACCCCAGTATCCTTCCCTGGAGTCCCAGCTCTGCCTGGCGTGTGGTCCACCAAGGCCTGCCAGCTGCTGCAGCAACTCTCACTTACCCACGTGGGTGAGGACCAAATTTCTCAGCTGTTTCAGGCACAACTGGCCTTGCTGTCTTGTTTGTGGGTCTGAAGACGTGCGTGCACACACGCACGCCTGTGTGTCCAAGAGAAGAGTGAGAGAGTACATAGAGGCTCATACCCAGGAGAAATGTAATCCATTACCAAGAGGTCCTGTTTCCTCCACATGCCTGAAATCCGTGGGTTTGTAGCTAAAATTAGCCTTCACCTTCTCTCTGCGACCTGGGACTTTTACTATCCCAGTCTGGGAGGATTCACATCCCTGTCTCCCCCGTTTTTCCCCCCAGGAAAGAATCCAGGAATGGGTTCAAGGACTGGCCAGTCTGTGAGGGATTGAGCTGTCAAAGGCCTGGCCTGCAGTGGTCAGGAAGGGCTTCTGAGAAGGCAGCGGGTCTGAAATAGACTGGGAAAATTGAGTGGGATTCAGAGAAGCTGGAGAGGCAGTGAAGAGTGTGAGTAACACAGGAAGACATGAGTCCTGCACCTGGCACAGTGTGCACATCCAAAAAAAGTCAACAGCATTTGTAGGATGAATGGGTAAATGGGTGGATGGATGAAGGAGTCCAGCAACTATGGAGGCCTAAGCAGGGACAAACTCAACAGGGGTAACGATGCGTGCAGGTACAAGCCTGGGAATGCTGAGTATTAGGGCAGGTAAACAGCTGAGATAACCAGGCCCTAGATGCAGAAAGGCTTGAACACAGTAGAAATCTATTTCTCCTGTCCGATTCCAAGGCACAGTCCAAGTCCCGTTGGGGGCAGCTGTCTTCCTTGTGGTGATTCAGGCACCCAAGCTCATTCTCTTCTGTGGTTCCACCAACCCTGGCCTAAGGCCTTGTGGTCTGCAACTGTGCAATGGAAAGAAAAACTTAGAGGAGGCACACCCACTGCTTAAAAGTCCCAGCCTGGGGTGGGGAGGGGGCGGGATTAGAGAGATGTCGATCAAAGGATATGAAATTTCAGTTAGGAGGAGAAATACATTCAAGACAGCTATTGTACAACATGGTGACTATAGTTAATAACAATGCTGGACACTTGAAAATTGCTAAGGAAGTAAATTTTAAGTGTTCTCACTGCACACACAAAAATGATAAGTGTATGTGGTAATACATATATTAATTAGTGTGATTTAGCCATTCCACAATGTTTACATATTTCAAAACATCATGCTGTATAGCATAAATATATGCAATTTTTATTTGTCAATAAGTAAAAAAATAAAACCCAGCCCACAAATTCCCACCAGGGACACACATCATTTCCACTCATGCTCCTGCAGGTGGTGGCCACTCCTCCACGTACTTGGGGCCCTGAGCCCTTTTCTCTTTAATGGGCCCTGCCAAGTGACAGGCCTCAGGCCCCTCCCCTGCTGACCACGGCTTCTATAAACCTGAGCCTGCTCTCTTGGGTCCTGCAAGAGGTTTGTGGGCCTGCACCTCCATATTTCCTGATGACAAAAACTGCAACCTTGGGCTCTCTTCACTGGGTAAATTTGGGCCCTAACCACCCCTTCCCTCATGCCTATGTGTACACAGGTGCTTGCCTGTGCATACACACACACACACACACACACACACACACACACATGAGAACTGGCCGGCTCAGGAGGAGACTCCAGCCTGCCCTCCACACTTGCCCCTAGGGGAGACTCCTCCACAGGGCGTGAAGAACAATGCCCAGCTCCAGGTTCAGACTCATGCCCTTTTCAAAGGTACTGAGAGAGGCCGATCAAAGGAGTGTACGCAGGAGGTCTCGCGTGCCCTCTTGCAGATGAAGGGGTCCAAACCAGCTACCCCTGCTTCCAGAGTGCACAGCAATAGCTCCGGCCCAGCCTGCTCAGCCTCTGGCTTGGTGCTTCTGGCTTCTGGTGCTCGCCTCCTTCAGGAAGCCTCCTGGATTGGCAGTCTCTGACCACAACCCACCATGCAAGACCTCAGTGAGGGCTCACTTATTTGGTTCATGCTTGCTCTGTGAAACGTTCTGGAGTCATTTAGTCTATGGGGCTCCTCTTCTTCATTGGAGAGAAACTCTCCAGTGCAGAGTGTGCATAATTCTCCATCCTCTTTTTTTCTTTTTCTAGTTCAGGTCTCACCCTGGAATCGTCTCGTACCTTCACATGGTCAAAATCTGACTCTCTCTGATTGCACTTGCAGGTGGCCTTGATGCAGGGGCAGTGCGGCCACTGTAATGGCGTGGGATCAGCTCAGACACACCTGTCCCTTCCTATGCACAGAAAGGGACTTCTTTTGTTTGTTTCTACCACGTTTTAAAGAGAATATTTTATCAGTCCTTTGCCCTTTGCCCTGCAAGCCATGAAACAGCCTTCAGGAAAAAGAAACACACACACACACACACACACACACACACACACACACGTCTGCTTTTAAAAAATGCCTAAGACCTGGTGTGGTATGGCTCATGCCTATAGTCTGAGAGATTTGGTAGGCCGAGGCAGGAGAATCACTTGAGGCCAGGAGTTTGAGACCAACCTGGGCGACATAGTGAGACCCCCAATTCTACAAAAATATAACATATTAGCTGAACGTGGTGGCGCATGCCTGTCCCAGCAACTCCAGAAGCTGAGGCTGGAGGATCACTTGAGCCCAGGAGTTTGAGGCTGCATTGAGTTGTGATTGTGTTACTGCACTCCAGCCTGGCCGACAGAGTGAGAGACCCTATCTCAAAACAAACAAACGAACAAAAAACACTGACCAAAACAATTTTCCATTTTTGAAAATTCTATAGGCTTTATTTTATATGAAAAAATATATATATATGTTAAATAAATCCAAATTTTATTCCCAGAAGAAACATTCAGAAGTGGCTTAAAGAGTTTGCTTGCTTTCATTTTTCTTCCTTTTTCCTCTCCCTCTCTCTCTGTCATTCCCTCTCTCTCTTTGTTCTCTGATTTCTCGTTGACCCCACTCCCTACTCTCTTCCTGTCTGCTCCATGGGGCACCTTGCTAACAGACTTCATGTTTTTATACATGCACATCCTCGTTTGGGGCACATTTATTTTAATTAATGTAAATGGGTTGTGTTGTGCATCTCACACTCTGACTTTCTTCTCTCGGCTCTGTTTTAAGCTCCTCCATTTGGCCGTGCGTTCATCAAATCTGTTACTTCTGACTGCTGTGTGGGGGGAGGAAGGAACACTGGCTTTGGCATCAGATGGATCCGAGGATAGAACAGGGAGGCTGGTGTCCAGGACACGGGATGTGTGAGGACCTAGGGGGTTAAGTTAACTCAAAGGGCAGCACCAGAGGCCTTCAACACTAGAGCCACTTCTGTCCTGCTCCAGCAGGGCCTTCCTCCTTGGTCACATTTATAAAATGCATGCTGTGGTTCTCATGTGTCCAGCCAGGGGCTGCCCAGTAGCCTGGCTGGATCAATTTCAGAGGGATTTGTTTGTTGGGGGTGGTGGCTGTGGCAAACACAGCAGAGAGTGTGGGACCTCCAGTGGCATTTCAGGGTACAGGAGGGAGTGATGGTAGGGACAGGAGGGATAATATGGAGTGACAGCTCATCTCATCAGCCCAGTTGGGCTCTGGGGACTCTGACTCTAAAGCGCTCTCGTCCCTAATCCCTGGCGCAGGGAGGCAAGAGTGTTGGGAATAGGTGGGGTGAGATCTTCATTTTTGTCCCCTCCCTGCAAGCTCCCAGAACCAGGAAACAGAAAACCCCCAGACAAGGACTGGAGACCTCAGGTTCGGGGCAGGAAGGGTCTGGCACAGGGTCCATGCGCAAACATCAGAGTGGGTCCTCAGGCCTGGAGCCAGCCTGGCAGGATGGGTAGATGAAAAGGCTCCCCCTCAGTTGCCATCACCAAGGGCCCAGCAGGAATCTGGTGACAGAGTTCTGAGTTCAAGTGCTGACTCCGCCCTTCTTGGCTCCAGGAGTGGGGCGGGGGGGGCGGTTGGCTCCCAGAGGAAGGGGACAGGGAGTGGATGGGCCTCAGAGGCTCTCGTGGCTGAGACTCCCTGGCAATCATCCCTCCTTTGCTGTTTGGTCATGCTTCCCCAGCCCCAGGCACCCAAGAGGTACCCCCTGGGACTGCTGTGTGTGTGGCAGGGATGATGCCAAGCTCCCAGCCTCTCTCCAGTCTGAGCACTTGAGTAGGAAACATTTGAAGAAAGGGCTCTGGTGCCAGTTGCAAAATAACTACAAGGTATTGCCCCATCTTAAATGCGACACTTAATGGGTGTGAGTTGACTGAGCCCTTTTCCCCTGCACGGAGGGTGCTTTGGTAGTGTGAGTGCCTGTGCACCTTGGGGATCAGGGCTGCCAAAAAAGAGGGAAGAGGGGATTCTGGGGAGTCTGTGAATGTGCCTCCTTCACAGCCCTGCCAAAGCCTCCCTGCCAGCGCCGGCACTCCTCACCCACCCCAGCCCCCCAGCATCCTTCTCTGGTTCCAGGCTTCCCACCTGTTCGTGCTGAAAAGGAATGCCTGTCTGCATGGCTCTCCCCTTACTGAGAACAGCCCCCAGAAGAGACAGAGCGCGGGTGACACTAGAGACTCTCCGGTTCCCCAAACCAGTTTCCCCAGCTTCAGACAAAGGAGGGTGGTCCCAGCTCCAGCCTGAAAGGAGATCTGGCTGGGCTGGATTTCCGGAGGAGCCTCTAGCCATTGGCATCTCGCCTGTGAAGGAGGGAGAAGAGTCTGCAGCTTGTTTGAGCCCCAGAGCACAGAATATTCCTTCCCCTTCACTCTTGTCTGATGTCACCATTGGAAGTAACAGCAGTGGCTAACATTCTTGAGTGTGGTGTGTCAGATTCTGTGCTAAGTGCGTTATCTCACCTGAGGTAAGGGCTTCCGTGATTTCCATTTTGTAGATAAGCAGGCAGAGGACTTCAGGGTCAAGTGACGTGCCCAAGGTCAAATAGCTCCTGAGGAGGTGGACCAGGGAAGTCTGGCTTCCCAGCCCCGGCTGTATACACAGCCCAGACTCCACGCTCCCCTGGGAGCAGGTGGCTACCTTCAGCCGTGAGCAGATCTGGGTACCCACGAACTTGTTACTCCCATGAGCCCCTTGGGCCATGGTTCTCACTCTGAGAATGGATGGGTATCAGATTTGCCTGGGAAATTTTCCAAAATGCACCTGTCTTCTCCCTATCCCTGCTGGCATTAGAATAGGTTGGGATAAGGTGCACAGCACATATATAAGACAAGCTCTCCAAATGATTCTGATGCTGTCCCCTTGCCCAGAGATTTGCTGTCCAGGGATCTGTGCCCATCAGACCCCAAGGAGACACAGCCTCAGTCCTCTCCATGCTCAGAAGCATCCCGTCAGCTCGGCTGCAGACAGCCCCCCAGCTGCCACTGGCTTCCTGCCCCCACCCTGAGGATCAGAGGTGCTGCCTGTTTCCAAGCCAGGCGGAAGGATGCAGATGTCACCACATAATTACACATGTCATGTGCCATGAAGTGTGGGGACAGCATGGAGAGAGGAGTCAAACTGCAGAGATTATACGTCTGGCCCTGCCATTCCGGAGCCCAGTGCCAGGGAATCTCACCAAGCCCATCCCACACTGTGCGCCGCGGGTATTCACCTCCTTTTGCGTACATTCAAACACTGCCACAATGAACACATGGAGTTTTTCCCTAATGGTTTGCAGTAAGGATCAAAGCCACTTGCTTTTGCCTCTGCAGGTGTAAGGGACGACTGAGCAATTAACAGGATCATCTCTTTAATTCTCCCTGGAAGAGGGTTCAAGGCAAGGTCAGGGCCCCATCCCTGCCTAGGAGGAAGGACACAAGGCCCAAAGACAGTGACCGAGTCGTGGGTCTGCAGTTTACTGGGGGCGGCGGGGGAGGTTAGGTAAGAAAAATAACACCAAGGCCGGGCGCGGTGGCTCACGCCTGTAATCCCAGCGCTTTGGGATACCAAGGCGGACAGATCACGAGGTCGGGAGTTCGAGACCAGCCTGACCAACACGGAGAAACCCCGTCTCTTCTAAAAATACAAAAAATTAGCCAGGCATGGTGGCACATGAGCATAATCCCAGCTACCTGCGAGGCTGAGGCAGGAGAATTGCTTGAACCCGGGAGGCGGAGGTTTCAGTTAGCCGAGATCATGCCATTTTACTCCAGCCTGGGCAACAAGAGGGAAACTCTGCCTCAAAAAAAGAAAAGAAAAATAACACCAAATAACAAATACAAAATTAGCACAAGCATGACAATTTATTTAGAATGAGGAAAGCATAACAAATTACAAGTGTTAAAAAGTGGAAAAGTGGAGAACTACCACAAATATCACAAAATCCAGAAAAATAAAACAATCTTTTTATTAGTTAACAGCCCAATCTGCCTCTATTAAAATTTTCCTGTATATTTTTTGAGGGGCTGCATACCTTTTGATTAGCTCTTCTTGGGACAACTTTGTAATGTTTTTTTCCAGGGAGAAAATAGAAAGATATTTTAGTCTTTTCTCTAACATGGTTAATCCATATTTGGTTTTTATTATGGACAGTTTAGAAAATTCACATTCACAAATTATTATTGGTATTGTCATGTAACTGTTGAGGGTTGTTGCTAAAGTCGGGGAAACCTCTATCAGTTTTTGGACATGAGCTATAAGATTTCAGGGCATTTCAAGTTTCCTTGTTCAAATCAGCCAGAAATTTGCACACCAAAAAATCTGATTTTATTACAGAATAGAAATACATTCTATTCCATATGATTCCCACTTAAAAAAAAAAAAAAAAAAGTATTGTGGCCAGGCGAGGTGGCTCACGCCTGTAATCCCAGCACTTTGGGAGGCTGAGGCGGGTGGATCACCTGAGGTCAGGAGCTCGAGACCAGCCTGGCCAACGTGGTGAAACCTCGTCTGTACTAAAAATAAAAAAAGTAGCCGAGTGTGGTGGCAGGTGCCTGCAATCCCATCTACTTGGGAGGCTGAGGCAAGAGAATCACTTGAACCTGGGAGGCAGAGGTTGCAGTGAGCTAAAATCATGCCACTGCACTCCAGCCTGGGCGACAAGAGTGAAACTCTGTTTCTCAAAAAAAAAAAAAAAAAAAAAAAAAAAAAAAAAAAAAAGTATGGTATGCATTATAGGATTGTACTTCCATTGAGACGAGCCCAAGCTTCTGATGTTGTGCATTCGATGATCAGAAGAATGTTCCCCAGACCAGCTTCTGGCTCTTTCATTTCAAACCTTACTTCTCCAACACTACCCACATATACCACAGTCCAGCCTCACCAGACACACTCATATTGCAAACAGCTGCTGGCCCTAAGCCTTCGCGTCATGGCATTGGAGGAGTCAGTACTGAGCCGCAGGAGTCACCCGAGAAGCTATTTCTACACTAGGATGACTAGCAAGAAGCAAAATATACATGGAAGTGGCTGTGAGCCACATAAGCGAACCCCACTTAACCCTAACTCAATGTACCTCCAACTCCACTTCCCCTTAGCTAGATCCCCAAATACCCAGAGCCACCCCAACACCATCTGTCATGAGAGGAAGTGTGACATGGGGCAGCAGAGGAAAGGGACAATGGACTTAACCAATGCCATTTAAAACTATCTTAGTCAAATTTACAAAACCAGAGGGCCACGTGCACACCGTGCTAGGGCCTCTCCTGGTGCAACCTCTCCAGGTGGGGAGCCTCCAGTCCAAGGTGGGTTTAACCTCTGCCTCCCACCTTCAATTCAGCAAACATTCTGACCACTTGACCACCTGGCACAAAATATCACCCTGGGCGTGGTGTGGAGGAAGGACTAAGAAACTAATACCAGGCTCCGTTGTTAGGTGTTTCTTACTTAGTGGAGGGGATGAGTGTGTCCAGCAAGGTGCTAAGGGTGGAAAGTTCAAAGAACTTGGCTTCAGGAGTCCTGGGTTCTGGTCCAGCTCTGCCACATGACCTCCCCAGGCCCGTGTGCTGTGCTGCAAAATAAGCATGGATGAGACCTTGAGATAGCAGCTGGGAAAGCACACTGTGAGCTGCAGATCCCAAAGGTGCAGGTACCAAAGATGGTAAGAGTCGGCGGGTGTGGCAAGGGTGCTCTGAGGAGAAAGCTCCTGGAGGTGACGACACTGAGCTGGGCCTGGAAGGCTCAGAGCAGCCAGGAGAGGGCACTCCAGGCAGAAGACCCTGTGTACAGGTGTAGGCCCCCCACTGGCTGCCTCTGAGGGAGAGTTGGAGAAGAGAGGCAGGTTCTTTTGCTTTTTAATAGAGATGGGATCTGGCTCTGTCACCCAGACTGGAGTGCAGAGGTGCAATCATAGCCCACCATAAACTTGAACTCCTGGGCTCAAGGGATCCTTTTGCCTCAGCCTCCCAAGTAGCTAGAACTACAGGTGTGCGCCATCACACCCATCTTTTTATTTTTTGTAGTGACAAGGTCTCACTATGTCACCCATGCTGGTCTTGAACTGCTGGCCTCAAGCAATCCTCCCACCTCAGCCTTCCAAAGTGTTGGGATTACAGGCATGAACCATTGCACCCAGCCAGACAGGCAGGTTCTGAATGCCCCCAGCAAAGAAGGTCCTGGAGATGTGGGGAGTGACTCCCTGAGAAAACCAACACTGCAAATCAGCCAGTGGGTACCATGGGAGCCGGGGGTGGCCTGTTCTTGCTAAATGCCTCTCGAGCAGTCTTCTGATCATAAGGAATGAAAAATGCCCCAAATTGTCTGTCCTGGTCTGCAGGTCAGGCAGCTGGGGAAGGTGCCAGGTCAGTGTCTGGGCCACTTGCTTCCTGCTGTTCCTCAGTGGTCAGCGGCACTGAGTGGTGTGTGAGCCCCTACTCAGGCAGCCTCGAGGGCCAAATACTCAGTAGAAATGTTCTCTCCCTTCATTCCGTCCCCACCCTCTAAACACTCGTATGATCTCTAAGATTACTACATCTGCCTTCTCACTGGTCTTGACTCCACGCTCTCTCCCCACTAATTTGCTGTGCATTCATTCATTTGACAAATACTTACCAAGTCCTGTTACATACTGGGCACTACAGTTTTCACTGGGGATAGAGCTCTGGCCAGAAAGAGTGTGTGAAGGGAACAGACAAGTAAATTGACACCATAGTGAAATAAACTCCATGACCCAGAAAGGACAGTGCTCTAGGAGTGTGCAGACAGAACTCTTAGGCTGTAGGGAGGGGAGTAGGAACCCTATAGCAGGACTCTCTTTCAGTTATCTGGCTGTGCCTTGAGAGGCATCACAACCTTTCCTGGCAATAGCAAACACAGCGGCTGCATAGCAAGAAATATTTGGGAGGGCTCCAGAGATCTGTTTTCCCTGATACCACTCACTCTTCCCTGATATCCCCATTCCAGTCAACCAGGAGACATAATCCACAAACTAAAATCAGATTTAGAAATGAGGCCAGGCATAGTGGCTTATCTCAGCACTTTGGGAGGCTGAGACAGAAGAACTGCTTGAGGCCAAGAGTTTGAGACCAGCCTGGGCAACATAGTGAGATCCCCATCTGAATTAAAAATTAAAAAAAAATTAGCCAGGCATTGTAGTAAGCATCTGTCGTCGTAGTTACTGGGGAGGTTGAGGCAAGAAGATGGCCTGGGCCTGGGAGTACAAGGCGGCACTGAGCTATGATCGCACCACTGCACTCCACCCAGGGCAACAGAGCAAGACCCCATCCCTTAAAAAAAAAAAAAGAGAGAAATAGGCTGTGTCAGAATTTTGCTTCTGTAATTGATCAAGGCAAATGGATTTCTGATCCTTCAGCCATCACAGATTAGTGGCTTTTGGCAGAAAGGATTCATTACATCATGGCATATTTATTATTCTCTATCTACTTTCTGCCCTGGCTTAAAGTTTTTATCTCCACCTTTTAACACCTACACATATTAGAAATACATTCATACAATGTATTTCTCTAAAATACACTGGTGTAAAACATAGTGCTCTTTCACTGTTAAATTCTCTAACACCGGGTGGGTACATAGCCTGAGTCTGAAAAGAGCCACGGTTTCAGCGATGTCTTTACCACCACAGAGCAAGGACTGCCGGCCCCTCCAGGATGTGAGAATGCATGTTACCCTCCACCTCACTTTTGCTCAGTCCACCTCCCATGGACCCCACAACAGGACTTCAGAAGTGGGCTGCAGCCAGGGGCTAGACCACTGGAGGACATGCAGACAGTCCCCTCCCAGTATGTCTCATCTGGGCCCTTCTTGGCATACCTATCTCATTTCTTCCTCACCGGGACCTGGCCCTCTTTGATGCCCAATTCACAAGATAGGATATTAGACCCGCAGCTCTCAAATTTACAGTGACTGCAAGAGATCACTGAGGCTGACGCCAGCCAGTGATCTAGTGTCCCAGTTCCAAATTCCCTGGAGGGACTCTGAACATCCCAGTTTGGTCAGGATTCCATCCCTGGACCAGTCAACTCTGGCCTGACAGACAGGTTTGTCCTCATAACTTTTCTTGCTGCAATTATGTAGACTGGGAAGGAGCAGTTTTCAGAAGGGATAAAGATTGGTTGGGCTGACAGCCCTGCAGATGTGCAACCAGCATTTTTGTTTTTTGGTTTCTTTTTTTTTTTTTTTTTTTTTTTGAGACGGAGTCTCACTCTGTTGCCCAGGCTGGAGTGCAGTGGCATGATCATGGCTCACTGCAGCCTTAACATCCCAGGCTCAAGCCATCCTCCCACCTCAGCCTCCTGAGTAGCTGGGACCACAAGTATGTGCCACCGTGCCCCGGCTAATTTTTTATTTTTTGTAAAGATGAAATCTCCATATGTTGCTCAGAGTGGTCTCAAACTCCTGGGCTCAAGCAGTCCTCCTGCCTCAGCCTCCCAAGGAGCTGGGATTACAGGCACCCAGCCCCCAACCAGCTTTTAAGGAATGCTGGAAATAAATGCACACACAAAGTAAACTGGGAAGAACCATGCCATCGTTTCCCCACCATATCGTAGACCTTGTTTTTCCATCTACTGGGAATGACTTCCACCACCCATCCCACCCACGGACCATCCCAGAGAACTGTCCGTGTGCCCAGTTCAGATGTCACCTCCTCTCTGGTGTCTTCCTTGACCCCTACAGACCAGAATAATTGTACCTCTATCTGGGCTCACAGTTCACATTATATTAGTCTGTTATAAGTGCTTTCATTGCTTACATTTGTGTCTCTCCTCTCAGACTGTCGTTTTGTGGATGCCTTTGGGGTGATGGCTACGTCTCTTCCTTGTAGCTTTAGCATTAAGCAATATAGCTGGCACGCAGTAAGAATTCAGGGTATGTTTATTGCAACAAAGTGTTGATTAATAATTATTCTTTGTTTGAGGTTCAGTTCAAGCCCTTCTACACACAGAAACATTCCCATTACTTACCTAATGTAGGTTGAGTGCCTACTGTTTACCCTACCCTGTTCAGGGTAATGAAAAGAACCCTTAGTGCAACTGCGAAGCAAGCAAAGTCTTTCTTTAAATATCACCAGAATTCCTATCCTTACCACTCCTGTTCCTGAGACTTAGATCCCTCACCTAGATTTTCAGGGACCCGCTAACTGACCTGATGAATTTAACTTTCATCTTTCAGTGTGTCCCATACTCAGCTCCCACAAGACCTAATTACATCGTATGCACATCAGTGTCTAGCACATAGCTAGGGCTTCATAAATGTTCCTAAGCTAAACGAATGAATAAGCAAATGAATGTCACTATCTTAAGAACCCCACAAGGCTCCCAGTTGTAATACTGATCGTTATGGACTGAATGTCTGTGTCCTCCTGAAATTCATATGTTGAAGCCCTAACCCCCAAGGTCATAGTGTTTAGAGATGGGGACTTTCAGAGGCAATTAGGTTTAGATGGGGTCATGAGGGTGTGGACCCTATGATGAAACTGGTGTCCTTATAAGAAAAGGAAGAGAGTACGGTGTTCCCTCTCTCTGCCAGTCAGGACACAATGGAAAGGTAGTCGTCTGTAGCCCAGGAGGAGAGCTCTCACCAGAACCTGAACTCTGATGGACTTTGATCTTGACTTTCCAGCCTCCAGAACTGTGAGAAAATTAATTTCTTTTATTTCAGCTACCCAATCTATGGTATTCTGTTATGGCAGCCCAAGCTAAGACATGATTTTTCAGAGAATTTTGCAATTTCAAATACTGTATTCTGTCCTCTTATCCCCATTAACATGCTATTGTTTGTTAGATTATCAGTCCTGAGTTTGGTTTAGCAAATAAAGTCATTTTCATTGCCACTATAGTGACCCTCAAATCTAAACAGTCCTGCCTGACTTTCAAGGCCCTCTGCAATCCATCCCACCCTATATACATACCTACAAAAAAGCTCCCTCCTGCCCCTGCCCTAATCTATTGTTTCAGTAGAGAAAGTATCCTCACACACGTAGCAGATACATTACTGGGTTTTAAAATAAGTCAACTGTAGAAAAATTGGAAAAATCAAAACAGTCCAAAGGTGAAAACATCTCCCACGTCCAAGCATTAATATTCACTTCCTTGCCATCTCTTTTCAATGAATATATATTTAACTATATTCTTCCAACAAAATTGAGAGCACACTGTTTTGCATCATATTTATTTCCCTTAGCGATAACTAAACACATTTATTCCTGCCTCCATGTAGATACACAATCTTAGCGTTGAAAGGAGCCAGAGAAGGGCAGGGAATCTTCAGTAACATTCAGAGAAGAAAGTGACAAAGAACTAGCTTCCACTGAATACACCCATGAATGGGCACTCCCCTTCCTCCCAAGGCAGCCTGACCCCTGGGGGAGAATTTCTTCCTGGAACGCTCTTCCCGTTGTCCATGAGCTGAAATTGGCCTCTCTGAGCCTCTGTGTTCTACTCATGCCCTCTGGAATGGTACCCAATAGCCTATAGATTCTTCCTGACAGCCTGTTGACTCCTCAAAAACCGAGAGCATGACCCCTTTTCTAGGTTCAACAATCCTGAACCCCTTGCCATCTTCTATATTACCTAAATTCCACTCTCCCGGTAATTCTTGTCAGCCGTGTTATTAAATTGTGCCATTCAGGTAGAATTGCAGGTGTCTTTTAGTTACTTCTTTATGATCTTCTGTATTTTCCCAATTTCTTACCATGAATGTATATTACTGCCATTATTACAAAGAATAATTTCATGTATAATGTTACTTCTCTGTTGTCCTGCTATTGCTTTTCACTCTTAAATGGCTGGAGCCTCCAGAGCCACAGACGTTCCCTAATGTGCCATCCCTCCCCATCAGAGAGAGGGTCAGGGTGCTCCTCTGATCCCCCAGTGACTGGACTAGGGCCCTGTGGCTTCCTCTGTAACGGACTTCGCCTAATGGGATATCCCCCTGTTCACACATCGCTTTCTCATGACCACACAGAGAGCATGGGAGACTTCGTTCAGTGCCTTGCCACGATACCCTTTGCATTTCCTATGATGCTGACAATAAATATGTGACGTGAATGAAAAAAAATTCTTGGCTGAGCACGGTGGCTCATGCCTATAATCCCAACACATTGAGAGGACAACACAAGCGGGTCACTTGAACCCAGCAGTTTGAGACCAGCCTGGGCAACACAGCAAAACCCTGTCTCTACACAAAATACACACACACACACACACACACACACAAATTAGCCAGGCATGGTTGTGTGCACCTGTGGTTCCAGCTACTTGGGAGGCTGACACTGGAGGATTGTTTGAGCTCAAGAAGGCAAGGCTGCAGTGAGCCATGATTGTGCCACTGCACTCCAGCCTGTGTGACAGAGTGAGATCCTATCTCAAATAAAGAAAAAGGAAGAAAAGCAAGAAAAAAAAGAAAAAGAAAAAAAATTCTTTGATAACACAAGTCCCTGGGAGTTTGATTGGACATGATTTTAATGAGTTAATTCCAAGATGGGCACAGTTCTTCGCAAAGTGCTCCCAAACCACCTGTTTAATAATTCTAGAATGCTACTGAGTGTCATTATGCCTACATCCCAGGAATCACATTCTTCACTTTTTGGAAATCGGGACATTTTGCTCCCTCTGGCTGGTTGGTCCTTCCTCTCTTTCCGAACTCATCCTAAAAGTCCTGTCTCCTTCTCCGGCCATTCAGGACCATTCGGTGGACTCTCCCTTCCTGCAACTCTGGTAATTATTCAGAACCAGAATGAAACAACAACAGTAGTAATAGCTGCCACATACGGGGAGCTTGCTCTATGCCAGACACCATGCTAAAGGACTTCACAGTACTTCATCACGTGTATCACTTAGCACTGTATCATACTTTTGAATATATATGTGTGTGTGTGTGTGTGTGTGTAAAGTTTTAATCACTTGAATAACAGCTGCTACTATGACCATTTAGCAGATGAAGAAACTGATTCAGAGAGGTTCAGACTCCTGCACTGACCCTTAGACAGTGAACAATTGCAGGGTCCAAACCTGGGTTTATCTGGGTCCAAAGTCCAAGTTCTTACTTCCTCTACCCTGGCATTGTTTCTGGGGCTTTCTATTATTTCTGAGGCTTCCATCTGAATATTTCTGGCACGTCTTGTGCAGCACCTAACATGGCCATAGGCACACAGTAAGGGAGTCCTTAGGGGCCATGTGGTTTTTCTAGAGCACTGGCCGTGGTCCTGCCTCTTGTGGGTGCTGGTGGCATCTTTCACTTCCACCTCCAGGCACCAGGAGAAGCTGACTGGAGGGGATTTGGGAGAGGCCAAAGAGGGCTCAGTCCAGCTGTCTCCACCTCTCTTGCTGGATGGGAGAGGCATCACATTACAGAAACTGATATACCCAATTCCCCGAGACCCACGGAGGGCAATCCTGTTAGAAGTTTCCACCCTTTGTTCTCTCCCACTGAGCCCCCAGGGGGCTGATAATCCAATTCTCAACAAGTCCTTCCTGGCTGGTAATTGCATTGTGTTTTCCTCCCAGTCCAATCAGGGCCCTCATCCTACGTCTGTTTGACAAAATACTAGGCCAGGCATCTTGGGAGGGGCAGAGACCTGGGAGGCACTTTTCAGCTTCCAGGAGCTTAATATTTCAGTTGCCACAGGTGCAGGGACTGACATCCGATTGACTAGCAATCCATGACTGCTGCCCACTTCCAGGACAATCGCTGAGGTCAGGAGAGCTCAAGGCGGTGAGCCTTAAAGGAGAGGTGTGTTGTGGAGGAGGGGATGATGGACAGCTGGGTTCTGGTAGACAGGGAGGAAAGGCAGAGGTGTGGGCAAAGTCCTGGAGGTGGGAACACGCATGACACATTCAAGTAATAAGAAGTAAGTCTGCCTGGATGGGCCTTCACTGTCTTCAACTAAGGGATGACGAATGACTCCAAAACACTCAAATTGTTCCTGGGAAGTCGGGTGGGGGGAAGTGTGAGTCAGCAGGCTCCTCTCACTATGCCTATGGCCCAGCCTCGGTCTACAGAACAGAGAGAGCTTGGTGCTGGAACTGGGTGTGCAAGGGTGCCCCAAATCAGGACACAACCACCTCATTCGTCCAGCCCAGAAATAGGGACATTTCTTCATCTCCTCTCCCACTCCTACCTAATCTAATCTGCCTCCAAGTCCTGCCTATTTCACCATCTCAGCTCTTCACTCATCTCTCTGGCAGGCAGGCACTGTCACATCTCCCCTGTCTCTTGGGGATGAGCCCCTCCCTGATTGCTCTCCTCCACCTTGTTGCTCTCTGGCACATCCACACATATCTCCATGTGGCTCCCCCATGCATGCCACTTTCCATGGCTTCCCAGTGCCTTTAGGTCCAGAACCTTTTGTGGCTTTGTCCTCTCATCTGGCCGGTGCCATCTCTTGCGACTCTAAGCTCCCCAAAACATTCTGGTTTAGTTCTGGGCCTTTAGCTCAATTTATGATTATAACGCCCATCCCACCAGTACCTTCTATATGTGCTTAATCCTCACAGAAACCCCATGTGGAAGAGGAATAGAGAGGTTAAGTGACTTGTCTATGGTCACACAGCTGGTAAGGGCGGAGCAGGATTCGCACACAGGTGACTTATTCCCATAGCCCAGCTTCTTTGTTTTTAGAGACAGGGTCTTGCTGTGTCACCCAGCCCAGAGTACAGGGACATGATCATAGCTCACTGGAACATTGAACTCGTGTAGTCCAGCTTCTTAACACTAGATTATAGTCTCTTCAGAAATGTCTATGGACGCCAGTGGCCTCCTAGCCCTCCACATTCCCCTCCAACCCATGTTCACTATCAAGTCCCAACTGCATTTAAGGTTTCTGCTTAACTGACACCCCTCCACGAAGCTTTCTCTGGTGCCCCACTGTCCAGGTTTGGGTTAGGGCAGCGGTTCCCCTACTTTGATGCACACTGGAATTACCTGGGAATCTTTGTAAAAATCCTGCTGCCTGACTCCCACTCCTAGACATTGTGATTAAATCAGTACAGGGCGCACTCCAGACGAAAGCTCCGTAGATGACTGTAACCTGCAACGAATCTGGTAACGATGGGCAGTGCAGTCATTCTGAAATTGGAGCAGGCATCAGAATCACCAGAAAGGCTGATGAAAACAGATTGCTGGGCACGGCCCCAGACTTTGATTCTATACATCTCGGTTAAGGTCCAAAAATATGCATTTCTAGCAAGTTCCCAGGTGAGACTGCTACTGCTGTGGGTCCAGAGACCACATTGGGGGAGCCGCTGAGCTAAGGAGTCCTCCAGGTGCTCAAATGTTCCCAGAGCACCCGGTGGTCATCGCCACCTAAGCCCTTATTACATCTATTCTAATTGTCGTGTGCTCCTCCACTACCCTGGCCAGGCGACAGCTTTCTCTGTCATCTTTGGTAACTAGTGTCAACAGAGGTTGGGTGAATGAATCCACGAGACACCCAGGCAGGCTGTGCACTCCACAGCAATCCTTGTTTCTAACTGGAAAAAGTTAGAAACTGAGCGCTGGGGGCAAGCATTGTCCTAAGCGCCTCACACCGACGGCCCCTTAATCCTCACAAGCACTCTACAAGTAGGTGCTACTACCATTCCATTTCAGAGACCCTTGAGGAAACCTGAACACAGAGGGGTGGAGTAACCATTGTGCTGGGAGGCCCTTTATCAGGTGACCCCAAAGCTCTCCCCCACCACCGGACCCACACGCCCAGTCTAGACTCCCAGTGGGTTTCCGAGTACAAGTCTCCACCTATTGGTGGGTTGTGAGATCAGCCAGTGGGTGTAAGCAGCATCTTTTAAATGACCCAATCTGGCAGACCTGAACAGAAATAGACAAGAATACACTCAGGTAGTGACAGTAAGTATTGTTCAGCAAAACATCCATGTGCATAAGCCTATACTGGCTCGTGATATAAAATCTATGTCTGACTGTGAATCATAGTCAACAAAGTTTTCAAAACATTAGCTTAGAGAAACAGCCTCCAAATCTCCAAGCAAGTCCTCCGTTCTCCTGCCAGAGCCGGAGCTAGGGAAGA
This sequence comes from Nomascus leucogenys, assembly GCF_006542625.1. Classification (NCBI taxonomy): domain Eukaryota; kingdom Metazoa; phylum Chordata; class Mammalia; order Primates; family Hylobatidae; genus Nomascus; species Nomascus leucogenys. Next base: position 33,507,619 of record NC_044384.1, read on the forward strand.
GCTAGGTCGGCCTCTGCTGGGCGCTGCCGGGACTGCATCATGAGCCTGGTAAAGTGCCCCTGGGCAGGAGGGCTCTGCTCTGCGTGGCTGTGAAGAGGGAGTTCCAATTTCAAAATACAAAATAATAATAATAATAATAATAAGATAAATAAAATAAAATGTTAATTCATTTTTATTTCCAAAACAAATTCTTCCCTGGCCATCAGTCCCACACTGTCTCCGCTGTGGTAGATGGCTTTGTCTGTAATCATTTCATCTTCTCAGGTAGAGCAGAGGCTCCTGAGGGTCCCCAGGGATTTGTGTCTCCACCCAGACCACTGTGGCTGGCTGACTGGCCAGCATGGAAGAAGGAAGCTGTCGAATCATTTAGCTCATCATGTAGAACCATTTAGCTTATGATACTGAACATCCAAGCAAGAAATAGTAAGGCCTGGGCCTTTCTCTTGTTGCAAAATCAAAGAGGGGATATAGTGTCTAAAATATATTAAGTAGCTGACCAGGCACAGTGGCTCACACCTGTACTCCCAGCACTTTGGGAGGCCAAAGCAGGAGGATCACTTGTGGCCAGGAGTTTGAGACCAGCCTGTGCAATATAGTGAGATCTCATCTCCTACCAAAAAATTGTTTTAAATAGCCAAGTGTGGTAGTTTGCACCTGTAGTCCCAGCTATTCAGGAGGTTGAGGTGGTGGGGACCGCTTGAGCCCAGGAGACAGAGGTTGCAGTGAGCCATGATGGCACCATTGCACTCCAGCCTGGGTGGCGACAACGAGACCCTATCTCAAAAAAATAAAATAAAACATATCAAGTAGCTACTGAGGCAGGTAAGCATATATCCTATATCACCAAATCTTTGTTCCCACCTTACTATGCTCACTTTACAGATGAGAATACCAAGGCCTAAGATTATAGGCTGATGAGTAGAGTAGCAAGTTCCAGAAGCCAGGCCTCTGGACCTCCAGGCCAGTCCTCTGGAGACAAGCGGAGGGGGCAGAGTTGGCCGGGACCCTCTTCCCACCTGGGCCGTTCATTTGCCTCTACCTTTGCTGTGCCTTTCAACTCCCTACAGTGTCCCTGGCAAAGCTAATTCCTTACAGATGAGACTATGGTCTTTGAAGAGTGGGGCCTTCCCAGTTTAGACCTCTTTGAGGTTCCCAAACCCTAACTACTGAATTTGTGGCCTTTCAGACAGAAAGTACATTTTCACTATTTTTCACGATAACCACCTTCTATTGGAGCATAAATTCGACTAAGAGGAGGCTTTCTTGTCTACTGTGCACCATGATAGTTTGAGCTAAGCCTGTTTTGGGGTGGGGAGCTCAGGACAGCTGAGTAAATAGTCGAAGAGGGATTTGGAGATGGGGGAACTTGCAGGGAAACAGATGAGGAGCAGTGAATAAACGAGGATCGCAAGGTGTTCACAAAATGGTACGAGGGTACTACAAGATCTAGAGTAGACCCAGACCACACCCAAATGCTTGGGCCCTGGCAGTTCTGTGGAGTAAGAGAAGGGTTTCATGTCCAAGTTTTAAGTCCATGGCAGAATAGAGGGAGCACATGCAGACACAGGAACCAAGAGGCAGAGGTAACCCCAAGAACCTACACCCAAAGTCCACAAACATCTTGGAGTGAACTTTGAGTTTCTACAGGGCATTCCACAGAGAAGATGGGAGTCTCAGCTGGCATCTCAAGAGAAACCTGAGTTTCTGGCATAGCCCTGTGTTTACCTCTGAAACACACCAGGAAAGAAGGACAAACTTCCCAAGAAGACCCTCAGGAAAGCAGAGCAATGCAAACTGCAGTAAACCACCATATGTAATCAATCAACAAGTAGGTATTAATACCAGGCCTCCTACCTTATCACTTCTGCACTTATAGCCTGCAAAACAAGCAAAGAACAAAAAAGGCTCACAGGTTGACTATCTTGACAGTCTACCCTTCCTCCCTGACAACTGTAGGTATAACTATGCCCACCCTTGCCTCCTTCCAGCTTCCGGGAAAGGTTTTCCTTATCTGATCCAAGTTAGTTTATCTGGCTTTCAGTACCACATTATGTCCCTGGGCTCTCTCTCTTTCTCTTCCATCAATCATCCCTTTCTGGTGTCCCAACTGGTGCTTTGTCATCAGCATATACAGGATGTTTATCATTCCAGTATCTTTTAAAACTCTTCCTTGGCCGGGCGCGGTGGCTCATGCCTGTAATCCCAGCACTTTGGGAGGCAGAGGGGGGTGGATCACAAGGTCAGGAAATCGAGACCACGGTAAAACCCCGTCTCTACTAAGAATACAAAAAATTAGCCGGGCGCGGTGGCAGGCGCCTGTAGTCCCAGCTACTCCGGAGGCTGAGGCAGGAGAATGGTGTGAACCCGGGAGGTGGAGCTTGCGGTGAGCCAAGATCGCGCCACTGCACTCCAGCCTGGGCAACAGAGCGAGATTCCGTCTCAAAAAAAAAACAAAAAAAAAAAACCTCTTCCTTGACTCTACAGCTCCTTCTGGCTAAGCCCAAACACTTGCTCTTTTCCTTCCCCTCAAAGCTCCTGGAAAGAGTCTGTACTCATCTTCATCAACTGCCTTCAAGGCACTGGCTTCTACCCATGGTGCTGATAAATTTGTTTTGGCAGTTGCTGAGTTCAATGGGCAATAATTGGTTCTTACTTCCCATGGCCCCTGCAGCACTGCCTGCTGGCCCCTCTGGCTACGTGAAACCAGCTTTCACAGCATCACTCTCGTGGTCCTTTGCAATGCCCTTAGAACAGGTTTCTCAGCCTCAGCACTAGTGACATTTTGGGCTGGATCATTCTTTGTTATGGGGTTCTGACCTGTGCACTGTAGGATGTTCAGCAGTATCCCTCACCTCTATTCATTAGATGCCAGTAGCAGGTTCCTGTTCCTGTTGTGACAACCAAAAATGTCCTCGGGCATTGCCAAATATTTACTGGGGGGTAAAATGGCTCCTGGTTGAGAACCCCTGCCTTGGAAGGATGCCTCCGCACTGGCCTCTTAGGAATGCATTTTCTCTAGCCTGTGGTTTTATCTGTCACCACATGCTGATACATAAATCAGCATCTCCAAAAGTCACGTGGCCACTGCCTGCTGCACATTTCCACTGGATGTCTCTTCAGCATGTCAAGCTCAGAGTGAACTTGACCTTTTCCTTCCTGTCTTAGTTTGAATTCTCCTAGGAGCAGAGATTGAGACAAGGATTTAGATGCAGGTGGTTTAACTGGGAGTTGATCTCGGGACACAGAAGTGAAGAATTGAGGAGAGTGAAAAAGGGAGAGTGAGGAGGAAAAGCCAATATAAGGTCCATCATCAAAGTCACTGCCATGAGCAACGGGGGCTGAATTCCGCTGGGATCTCCTGAAAAGCATACAGAATGTTTCCCAGAACTGTCCAACTCAAAGAGGCTGGGGCATTTGTCTACCGGCTCCCATCCTCCATTGTTGAGGGTTGTCCCAGGGCCATTAACTCCCCTAATTTCTGGGCTCTGCTTGATTCACACAAGCCAAACAGACTCCTGAGACTTCGAAGGAGGAGCTGAAATAGAAATCTGAATGATGCACTCCGTGTGATGGAAGTTGGGGTGCTGTCAGCATGAGTCCAAGCTCACACAGAACTGCCTACCACAGCTGCAGCTGGTCAGAGGCCAAGGAAGGGGATGTGACGCAAGACATGGAAAGTGGTCTACTCCCTGCTTGCACCACTCTGATCCACTCATGCCCCACATTCATTAAGTCCATTCTGTTACTGGGTCTTCAAGGTGGTAGCCAGGCATCTAGCAAAAAGATTTCATACAACAAAGTTAACAGGAGGAGCTACAACCCTGCTCCCTGCTGCTGTAAATCCAGGGGCTGACTTTGCTGTTTATTGTCTTCCTTCTCTAGCCTCTATTCAGGATTTTCCTCATTGTCAGCATTTCAGCTGTTCCAGGTTGCTTGCCTGATGGGTTGACACTTATTGACATCCCTGGGGGTCTGAGCCCTCAGGTGACTTGGCTTTTTCAGGCCATACTTGCTACAAGGGCCCATGGCACCAAGAGACATTCTGGATTTCAGACCTATTCTTGAGTGTATTTTCTGAATGCTAGACATTCTTTCACCTTGGTGCTAGTGAATCACTGAGAGTGATGGTGAGAGGGACCAATCCTGTATCTACCCTTGATTCCTGAATCTGTGTGTTCTAGCAACTGGTACCACGTTATCAGCTATATCCTGAATGACAACAGCCAACCTCAGTGTATCATCCTTGAGTTGGGAACCTTAACTGAGTTTTTAAATATATATATATATTTTTTTACCTTTATGGTTTGACTCTGGGAAACTGAGTTTTTAACGAGCCATCCCATCATTCTATTAGGTCCACGGCTTCCCCTAGTTGCGGTATATACCACATCAGTGAACTCCCTGGTCATGCAACCCTTATTGCACCTAATTTGCCATAACATGGGCCTCTTAATCTACAGTGATGTGATGAGGCATCATATGTAGATAAATCAGGCACTCCAGAAACCCTCAGCTTAACACCAGAGGTAGCAACCCCAGGAAACGGGATTTGCTGCCCTTTCCAAGGTGGAAGGGCCCTGATGTAGTCAAGATGCCCCAAGTGGCTGGCTGATCAAAGGCACAGGGCCTGTCCCTGCACTGACAGATCACCAGTCAGCAGTGGCAGTAGCTGTCTCCGTGGGCCCACGCCTCACCTCCATCCTGGTCACCATGGCTACTCCATTCATAGGCTTACTGTGCAAGCCCTGGGGACAAAGCTGGCCTCCACAGGGTGAGTCACATCGTCCACCTTGCTATTCAGCACCCTTCCCATGGTGGATGCTCTCTGGGAAACATTTGTGCCCACTCCCATGGGATCATCCACACGCGTCTTCCCAAGACCTCCTTGTCTCCCTACTCATCTTTTCCCTTTCAGGCCCCTTACTGACCAACGAAGCCATATTGCTGCCCAAGATTCCATATGTATTCTTATGGAATCCTAAGTCATACGGTCCAAGCAACAGAAATACATACACTCCTATGTATTGCAATAAGGACAATCTAGAATAGATAGAAGGAAGATAATGAACAGCAATTTCAGCCTCTAGATCTGCTGCAGCAGTGAGCAAGGTTGTAGCCTGTTCTACTTTCCTGTACAAAGTATTTTTACTAGATGACTGGCTGCCACCTTGAAGACTCAGTGGCAAGACAGTCTTAATGTGGGGCATAAGTGGCTTGGAGTGGTAGATTTATCCCATGCCAGGGAGGCTCAGAGAGTGTGCAGTGGGGAAGGTGGCACTTCCAATCCACCCTATTTTTATTTCTTCCTGCACTAATAGGTCTTTTCAAGCTGTATATTCAGCAGGCCTGACCATGGCCACACACGAACATTTACAAATCAGAAATTTCATCACATCCCCTTCTTCAACCTCTGATTTCAGCTGCAACTGTGATAGACAGTTCTGTGTGGCCTGGATACCACTTTTCCCTCTTTTCTAAGTTGGTGAGCAGGCGTACATGAACAGGCTTGAAGCTCTGCCCACTGAAATAATTTCCCCTACCCACTGTCTTTCAGGGCTACCTTCACTGGGGCTTTAAGTAGAAACAGCAGTCCATTTTGGCTAACACCAACACAATGAACTAGGCCTAAGATTATTCTAAAGTAGTCACAAGAAAATCTTTGGTGTGAAGTGGAGTCATTAATGCCACAGGCGCCAGCCTTGGGGGCCTGAGGAAGAGGCATGTGCAGCTTACTTTTACCCTCCGGCCCTGCTCATGCCTGATCCCTGAGCCGCACACCTTCCATCTTAGAATGAATTGCTGTTGGCCTGCTTGAATTTATGACCTGAGTGGCACAAAACCCAGCTCATGATAAACATCTCTGATGTCTTGATTAATGATGTCCAATAGTCAGATGCTCTGTCTCTACCAGGACCCAAAACACATTGGGATCTGCTTTTCAAAATGTTTATAGCTCTCTGCTGCAGAAGGCATAGCCTTGCTCCAAAATCCTTAGGAAATCTATAACACACCTCTCCTATTGCAGCTTGCCAGAGACTCCACACTTCGTCTGTCCACTGGGAATACTTCCGGCATCGTGGATTTGCTGGGTCATATGGTCCAAGTGACAGGGCAGCTAGCATTGTAGCCTGGCTTGTGCTGCAGAGCCTTTCCTTGCTCCAAGTCATGCAATGAATGGGTTGAAGCAGTATTTCTAAATATGTTATGTGTTGTGTTCCAAAGCCAAAGAGCACCATGTGTTCTTCTTCTTAACGGCAGAGCAAGGGTCCTCAACCCCCTGGTCGCAGACCAGTACCCGTCTGTGGCCTGTTAGTAACTGGGCTGCACAGCAGGAGGTGAGCAGTAGGTGAGCATGCATTACCACCTGAGCTCCGCCGCCTGTCAAATCAGCTGTGGCATTAGATTCTCATAGGGGCACAAATGCTATTGTGAACTGCAAATGTGAGAGATCTAGGTTGCGTGCTCCTTATGAGAATCTAACTAATGCCTGATGATCTGAGATGGAGCAGTTCCATCCTGAAACCATTCCCCCCATCAGCCCCCAGGAAAACTTTCTTCCACAAAATGGGTCCCTGGTGCCAAAAAGGTTGGGGACCACTGTGGTGGAGGATACAAAAGGCAATTAATTTATCCTCACCTCAGAGGGCACATGTGACCCAAAAGCATCTGCTACAAACCTGATGCCTTTTCTGTATTTCCTACTTAGCGAATGCAACATCTGGCAGCCTTTCTTCCTTTCTTCCTCACCCATGGGCTCTGCACCTCATCCCTCACCCCCGCCAACACTGCATGAACAAGTCCCACAGATTCAAACTTTATTCATTCTGACCTCTCCTTTCCATTTCCCCTCCCACTGCCTTGATTCAGCCTTCATCGTTTGTTTCGATTCCTGCAAAAGCTTCCTGATAAAATTTCCTACTTCCAATATCAATTCTCCTCTAATTCACTCCACTGCCAGGGAGAGTGGCTTATTCCTCTCTTCTATACAATACTTACATTGTTCCCCATCATTTCAGAGGTACATCTTTGTTGCATTTATGTATCTAGATGCCCATTTTCTACCTCTAACAATAGGCTTTTTGCAGGTAATAAACATGTTCTATTGGTTTCCAGAGGTGGTATGTCTGTGGAATGTTAGTGAGGCATTCAAGGTCCTTTGCCACATAGCTCTTACGTCTCCAGCTTGCTCCCTATCACTTCTGCTTTCTCCCAACTACCAGTCCCTCTACTGAGCCATGCTCTCTCTCACCTTCATGCCATGCCTGAACTTTGTATCTGAATGACTCCTACCCACACCCTCCACTCTTTACGTCCCCGGATTCCATTAATTTCTACTCATCCTTCAAACTCAGCTGAACTATTGCCTTCTCCAAGAGCTCCTTCATCATTCATTCATTCATTCCATCCCACCAGCTAGTTTAGGGAGCCTTTTTGTTCCCAAAGCACCCTGCATTGAATGCTAATCTTAGCAGCATTTGTCAGGTTTTGTGACAATAGTTTGTTATACCAGACAGAGGTAGCTACCTGAGGGTGAGGATTGCCCCAGGGTCTGGCCGAGTGCCTAGCACATAGCAAATACTAAGCTGGCTCAACCAGTGAAATGTGCATAGTCCAGAGGTAGTAAACCCCCAGCCCTCAAGCTAAACCAGTCCTGCAGACAAGTGTTGTTTGGCCCACACAGTTCCTGGCTGAGAGGACAAACAGGATTGATCCAGGTTATAAGACTTTCAAGACTGATGAACCAGAGCTGGCCTCCATTCTCTTTGGTTACCTGTCTAGCCAGCCAGAGATGTACACAGGAAACGTCAGATCAAGGATGCAAGTGACCACAGCTCCCTGGGTGCACTCAGTCCCTTAACAGCAGTACCTCAATTATAACTCCAGGTCTCAGTAGTCTGCACAAAAATGGGGGTCACAACACCAGAACCACCCTAGGCTGTTTTTTATCCCGTGCCAGGAAGGCTCACAGTGTGGAGTGGGGAAGGTGGCACATCGGTGACAGTCCACCCAATTTTTCTTTCTTTCTGCACCAACAGGTCTTTTCAAGCTTTATATTCAGTAGACCTGACCATGGCCACACACGAACATTTACAAATCAGAAATTCCACATCTACATTTTTTAAATCCAGATTTCCATTTTCTCTTGAAAAATCCATAGATATGGCAATATTGAACATTTACTCTCATGACAGTTGCAGCTTCCTCCTTTAGATTGCCATAAACTCTATCCAGTTTGCCATACTCCCCATTTGTCTTTTATCTGGACCAACGAATTATTTCCATTAACAGCCTTGCTTCTATAGTCATCTGAGGCTGCAAATTTCAAACTGCTGTCCTGTTATCTTATTTGATCCCTCCCCCCAAATCTAGGGATGGTGGTAGGCATACAACTATCCTCCCTTTTAGAGATGAAGAAGGTAAGAACCAGAGAGGTGGCTGGCCTCGTAGGTCACACAGCTTGTTAGCAATGAAGACATGACCCAAATCTAGATCTTGGGACTAGTGATTTTTCACCACCCCAGGCCAGTTATCACATACCCAACTGTTGCTTGCTCCTTTCTCTAAAGCACTTATGTCTCAAGGATGCATGTAATGCTTTAACTGTGTTGCTGTGAAATAGTCGGCAGGCCTACAGACAGATTTTGTTATACACACTTCTCAGCTGAGCTAGCCAAACAAGGACCAATGTAGGGCTGACAAGATGGATGGAGCGAACTAGGCCTCCACTCATAAATTCTTTATGACAATCCTGTAAGGTAGGAACTATTATCCCCATTTTATGAGTGAAGAAGTTGAGGTCCGGAAGAGGTTAAGCGCATGTATTCTTTGGTTCTATTGGCTGTTAAAACAATGACATACTTCAGTTCCAGCTGGTAAAGGGCCCCTGCCCTGAGCTGCTTGAGTGCCTTCCTCACCACCCTGGCAGCCCCACCAGGATTCACACAGTCTAGCAGTGTTAGGGTTAATTCCCTATCTGCCACAGACTGCGGTTTCCAGAATTTGTGACAGCCACACCACCAGTGTTAATTCTAACTGGTTGGTACCTGAAAGGATGCTGAAAAATTTTTGAATATTTCACCTGAATAAAAGGTTTGCATTCTTAAGATATCCACTTTTAACATTATGGCAAATGAATCCACTCTACCAAGAGCTCAAAGAGCTAATCAGCAAGAATTTAGCCAAGACTTGAGGAGATGCAGAAGACTATTAAATAGACCAAAGAGAAGTGCCCAGCACTGACTAAAGCCAAGGTCCCAACATGTTTTCTGCCTTCACAGACCTAAGGAATGCCATGAAATTTCAGCAGTTATGACAGTGACTTTCAGGGCTTGCAACCAAGAGAGGGAGCGGGAATCATGGAAGCAGCATCTCAGAGGAAAGGGCATGTATAATGAGAAAGCATCCCCATCCCCACCTCAGTGCCCAAAGGATAGTTATGGGCTCTCTGACATCTGGTAGGATGTCAGAGTGACTGCAAAACTTTCTGGGCAAAAGCCAGGGGAAGGCCCAGGAGCTCACAGGCTATGGTGATGTTCTTGCTCAGAGGGGAAAAACGCCTGCACCCTTCACCCCACCTCCCAAAAGCCTGTCTGTGGAACACTCCCTGGAAGTTGATAAGCACTCAAATTTCAGCAGGGAATAAAGGTTAGTTTCTTTCTGAATAATCTTCACCCTTGGGTGGCAGGTTTGGATGGCACAGAAACCTCAGCAAGCCACACTTCTCTTCACAGGGGATAGGTCTCCTATTAAAGGCACATCTCGGGGTCAGGGAAGCCTGCAGCCAGGGAGAAGGTTGGTGATGGTTGCCTTCAGTGACTGCCATCTTGGTCTTTGGGGTCCCCTGTAGCTGAGTTGTACCTTCCTACTATCCTTTCTACCTCCACTAACTCATTTTCTGAAGCGTGGTACCTATTCACAACATGCTATTAACAGCTTAAGGCACTATACCCTCAATTCCAAAGGTCATGTGTATTTTCATATAACAGCTTTATTGAGATATAATTCACATACCATAAAATTCACCCGTTTATAGTGTACAATTCAATGCTGGTTAGTACAACAGTCCCCTTATCTGCCGGGGATAGATTCCAAGACCCCTAGTGGATGCCTGAAATCATGAATAGTACTGCACCCTGTATACAGTGTTTTTTCCTATGCATATATACCTAAAGTTTAATTTATAAATGAGGCACAATAAGAGATGAACAAGATAGAATTTTAACAATATACAGTAATAAGTTATATGAATGTTGTCTCTCTCAAATCTTACTATACTATACTCACCCTTCTTGTCATCAATCTTATAAACAAGATGGCTAGTAAGTATCTAAATGAGCAGACAGCATATACAATATGGATGCGCTGGACAAACAGATAATTCATGACCCAGGTGGGACAGAGAGGAACCATGCGAGATTTCATCATGCTACTCAGAGCAGTGTGAAACTTAAAACTTATGAATTATTTCTGAAATTTTCCATTTAATATTTTCAGACTGCAATTGACAGGTTACCGAAACCACAGAAAGCAAAACCATGGATAAGGGCGGGCTACTGAATGTTCAGAGGTGCAACCATCACCACTCTAGAGTATTTTCAAGACCCCAAAAAGAATCCCCTTACCTATGAGCAGTCACTCCCTATTTCTACCTCCTTCAGCCTCTGGAAACCACTGATCTACTTTACTTCTATAGACTTATCTATTCTGGATATTTCCTGTAAATGGAATAATATGTGGTCTTTGGTAACTGGTTCCTTTCATTTAACATCGTGATTTCAAGGATTATCAATGTTGTAGGATGTATTGTCATTTCATTCCTACCGAGTAACATTCACTTACATGGCTACACCATATTTTGTTTATCCACTCATTGGCTGATAGACATTTGGGTTCTTTCTCCTTTTGGCGATTATGAATAATGCTGCTATAAACATTCATTGTAACTCTTAGGTTTAACCATTTGAGGGACAGCCAAACTCAAAGTGGCTGACCATTTTATATTCCCACCAGCGATGTACGACGGTTCCGATTTCGGTTCCGATTTCTCCACTTCCTCACCAATACCTATCTTTCTTATTCTAGTTATCCTAGTGGGTATGAAGTCGTATCTCATTGTGGTTTAGACTGGCATCTCTCTGATGGAAATGTTAAGCATATTTTCATGTGCTCATTGACCAACTGTATATTTTCCTTGGAGAAGAGTCTATTGAGATCCTTTGCTGATTTTTTAATTGGATTTTTTCTTTTTTTTTTTTTTTTAGAATTGAGTTGCAAGAGTTTTTTACATACTCCAGATACAAGTCTCTTATCAGATTTAATATTTCCAAATATTTTCTCCCATTCTGTGGGCTGTCTTTTTACTTTCTTGATGGTGTCCTTTGAGGCACAAAAGTTTTTTTTTTTTTTATAAAGTCTAATTTATCAATGCTCATGCATTTGGTGAACATAGCTAAGAAGTGTTGAGAGCTTCTGAAGGGAATCAGCTTCAGATCTTACTTGTTTCCACTAACATTGGGAAAGTCACAAAAGAGTTTTCATTCTCAGGAAAAAATTTGATTATGAAATATTTAAAATATACAAAAAGGTACAACGAATAACATACATTTGTGTCCTTGCTACCCAACTTATGAAATTCTACCAATAAAGCTGAAGTCCTCTGTGACCCCTCCATACCTCCCCTTCCAGAGGCAACTATTACCCTGAATTTGGTGTTTATTATTCTCATGCATGTTTATACTTACTACATGTGTATGTATCCTTTATCAGTATGCAGTATATTGTCTTTTAAAATTTCAAACAAATAGCAGCATGTAGTGCATATTCTGCAACTTGCTTTTTCTCTGCCCCAAGTGAAGAAGCAGAGAAAATGGGCAGGAAAACCAGAAAATTGAGGTTTTGTTTTTCTGAACAGTTAAAAGGTTCTAATTTGAATCATTTTTTTAAAACATCTACTCTCACAAAGTCTACCTATGTAAATCCAAATACACAGTTATTCTTCTGTTATCAGTTTTCCCACCTGTAAAATTAGGATAATAATCTCTACTTCTTACCCCACGTGAAATTTTTGAAATAAACATTCCTTTAAAACTTTGAAAATAGCTTTTAGAAATTCAAGGTTCTGTTGGTGTTAGTCATCCAATGCCTTCCCAAGGCTTAAGTGAGATGACAGAACTACAGTCCTTTGAGCAGTTTTTTGGAGTAAGCAGCTCTCTTGAGTTACTGCTTGAAAAGCCTGATGGCTCTGCAGAACAATGAATCATCCCCTAAAATCACATAGCCTTTTACTTTCAAAAAAGAAACCCGAGACATTCTTCATTTTACAGGTGCAGAAACTAAATCCTTTAGCAGTCACTTGGCCTTTCTGGGATCTCCCGTTCCCTGGGTCAGACCTAAACTCACTCACCTGGCCTCTGGTCTAACCCTCTCATGCTGCAGAATTCAAGATCCGTCCTCAAGTCAGATTTGCTTGCTTTAGAATCAGTCACAAAAGTGAGGGCTCAACAGTCCACTACACTTTACCTTTCCACTCTCAGGATGGAGCAATCATGAAAGGGGAACAGATGTGACTCTGGGATGTCAATTACCAAAGCACAAAAGAAAAAGCTGGTATCTTCTAAAAACTTCAGCAAGGCCAATGGGGAAAAAAAATTTTTAATAAAAAAGAAAAAGCTGGCACCAAATAGCTTCCTTCACTAAAGAGTAAGAAGCTAGACAGACACAATTTACAACCAAGGTGTGTTCCCAACAGCAGGACAGGGTCTATGAGCAGATTATACCAGTGCTGCTGCCACACTTCCTTTCTGAGGGCTGACTTCGCTGCCAGCACTCACTCCCATCATTCACCCTACCCTACCAAATGGGTCCTCAAGTCCTGGCAGGGAATCCTCATCACACAGAGGGATCCCTGCCTAAAGCCATCTCCACCTAGAAGGCATATCGCGTGTACAATGAATTAAACCAACAGAGAGTATCAGGTGAATGGGTGCTCTTTCCAAATTTCTAACACTCATGATCATTACTTGCATCTTTTTCTGAACTCACTGCTCCTACCACTACTTACTGTTGCTTTCTTCTGCTCCAGGCAGATTCTCCCAACCAAAGTTCCACCATAGGCCAGAACCTCTCTAATTCTATGAATCAGTGCTTTCAATCATGGAATCATGAAAAAAAAAAAAAAAAAATCGTGCCTACCAATGACCTAGGAGGATCGCTGTTTCATAGAGCACTTGGTTCCAAGTGTGGTTAAAACAAAACCTAGAAAAAATTCACTTTACTTAGGTTGCAAAAATGGAGCTGAAGAGATACATATATATTTGGTAAAGATTCTTTATCTGTAATTTTTCTCATTAGACTATAATTATAAATAGTTGGTATCTACTCTGAAAAACAAAACAATAAGGGAAGCAAAGGCCAAATGCCTGCAAAAGAACAGAAAGAAGCAGCCCAAATGAGATAAAGCACTAGCTACAGGTTATATTACTTACTTGTGCCTAGTTTCTTCTTCAAAAGCAGTATCCAAGGGCAAAAGGGTTCAAATGTAAGATCTTAGGTAAACAGTTTCCTTCTAGAGTCAAAGAAGAGTTTTCCTTTTTTTTTTGAGACAGAGTCTTGCTCTTGTCGCCCAGGCTAGAGTGCACTGGCGCAATCTTGGCTCACTGCAACCTCTGCCTCCTGGGTTTAAGCGATTCTCCTGCTTCAGCCTCCTGAGTAGCTAGGATTACAGGCCCCCACCACCACACCCAGCTAATTTTTGTATTTTTAGTAGAGACAGGGTTTCGCCATGTTGCCCAGGCTGGTGTCGAACTCCTGACCTCAGGGGATCTGCCCACGTTGGCCTCCCAAAGTGCTGGGATTACAGGCATATGAGCCACTGCACCCAGCCAAAGAAGAGTTTCTTACAGGTACTAATATGTCTATGTCTCAGATACGGGGTGGTATAAAAGAACCATTTCAAAAATCTGAAGATATCTCCTACTTGTTAATATTGTGTTTCCTAATTGTTAATAGATCATTTTCCAGTACAAGCAGAACTAAAAATTCTTGAGGAAAACTAAGAGATTCAGGAGTTGAATGTTTTAATAAAGAGGTTTCACTCTCCCTGGTTTCTCATTCCCCTTTATGTGAAGATAAGTTACAAACATCATGAGGTGTTAATATGGTAGTTCCTATCATTTTAATAACCAAATTAAAAATCTGAAAATAGAACCAAACTATGGAAAAACTTATTTAGGCTATTTTTCAAACACCCTATACCTGCTTCAATGTTTAACCACATGCAAAGTGCATGCTGGTGCAGCATCTTACCTTGACTCTCTGGTCTCTGCAAAGTAATAACCAGCAGTGAAGTTTTGTTGCTAGGAGTAAAGGTACCCAGAACAATAAGTCTTTGGCCCTCTTTGAAATCTCAGGTAGGGGTTACAGGAAAGCTAATGCAAAGCTATTTTTATCAAGATCCAACAATTATCCAAGGTTACTTGCAAAACTTCTTGGGAGTAGTTTTGCAAGTAACCTTGCAAGGATACAGCTCTTGCTTTGAAAACTCAGACATCTTATAAGACTTGTTAACAAAATAGAATCCACTTTCATATTTAAAAGGTAGCTTGGAAACTGCTCCAGGTACCACCTAATTAACTGAAGCAGATAGGGAAAAAAACAAAAAACAAAAAGCAAAAAAAAACCTCAGAAGATATCATTGTTTAAATACACTCTATTTTATTGTCTTAAAATAGTTTAACCTTTATGCTACAGACTTATTTCAAAAAACAGAAAATCTTATCTTGCACCAAAAAATATATATATAACACTCTGTTTTATTATTTTTTCTCCAAAGACCATTAAATACTAAAGGGAAACAAAAACGAAATAATGAATGTAAAGAACCAAATTTTGTTTTAAAAACTAGAGTTGCACATTTGAAAACATTAATTCTAAGCAATGATTTGTCGTCACTGCATCAAGTCCACGCTCACACTCCAGCAACAGCAGATCCATTAACTGCCAAGTGCATTGGTTCCTAGCCATACAATGGCTAACATTTCATTTTCACGGTAAGAGGAGCAAAAGGCTTCAATGGCCTCTGTACTCTTTAAAAAACAAAACAACAACAAAAATATTTCCTAGTTATCCAGTGATTTTTTTTTTAAGATCACTACCTTTTAAAATTTGTTAAGAGAATAAGAAGTAAGTAGTGTTTTAAATAAAATGAAAAAATACAACAGCATCAGACTAAAATACGTGATTATTTTAAACAAACAGTGCACAATCTGAGGAAGTTTGGTTAGGGCACAATCATTTTTATATCTACATGGAAGTCACATCATACACATATTGGAGAACAGGGATTGGGGAGCTTGCTTTGCCTTAAAAAAAGTTTAAAACTAAAAGACAAAATAGTGTCCCCAGCTTTTTCAAAAACCTTTGTGACAGTATAAAAAGCAGGTAACAAACTTATTTTTAAGTTAGTTATGGTGCTAATCTGCTAAAAGTAAAGATGAACAAATGACTAAATTAGTAAACCAGACTATTCATATTCATAATTGAT
Source organism: Nomascus leucogenys (assembly GCF_006542625.1). Classification (NCBI taxonomy): domain Eukaryota; kingdom Metazoa; phylum Chordata; class Mammalia; order Primates; family Hylobatidae; genus Nomascus; species Nomascus leucogenys. The sequence goes on from NC_044384.1 coordinate 33,523,160, forward strand.
AATAAAAGCGAAGTTTATGGGATGTTTGATTGCCAAGAATAAACTGAATGAAATAAATTGAATAAAAAAGAATGCATTATTCATTCAGTCTGGCCCCTACCATTAAAATGAAAAGACAATTACTGGAGAGCAGCAATTACAGGTTATACGGCAGTCATGATGATGCAACAGCTAGGTCACTGCTCTGTTTTTCACAAATTGGAGGGGATGGAAACTTAACCAAGTCAGTGGCATAAACCAATTTGTGACCCACGTGTACCATTTTAGCAGAGAGATTAATCTGAAGACAATGTCCTGTGAAGCATAAAGAACTACTTATGCTACCAAATGTAAAACTTTGATTAAGAAAAATCCCTTTAAAAGAAACTTCAAATGTCACAGGAGTTGTATACCACGGAATTGTATCATTAATACCTTGCCTGAAACCACACTCTCCACTCTTCTGGAAACAGCAATGAAAAGAGTTGAAACACAGTCTCTCTATAGTTATTAGGGGAAGTGTCCCAACCTAGTAGGGGAGAGCTGTCTATCTCTACCATCCCTTCCCCTCTCCCTCTGCATCTTAATATCCAAATCTCTGTTCTGGTCCATTAAGTCAGGCAGTTGGGAGCTGGACTAGGAATAAGTGAGGGAAAAGTGCACGCTGAGATAAACGCAAATGGCCAGAGAAGAGACTGGTTACAGCTCCACTCTGTTCCTAATCCACAGTGCACACAGCACGCCAACTCTGTAGAGGATGACTATATTAGGGACTATGAAGAAAATATGTCACGGGAAATCACCTGCTGTGTGGAATTGGGAAAAAAAAAAAATACGTGGTTAACGTAAGAACAGGTCATGCAAAAACATTCATTAAAATGGGCCTCTGCCCTGATAGTGGGGGAAAAAAATAAGCTGCAAAAACTTCAAGTCACATAATCCACTCTATTCTCTATGATTTTCCCGGAAAACACAGACCAGAAATTGTACATTTCTGCTTTGTCTAGTATTTTAATTCAAGTCAAAAACTATGTGTAACAGTAAAATTCAATAAATTAATCCTAAAGTAAAATGTGAAGGTCCAAGGATACACCAGTAGTGAGTCTTCAGAAGGTCCTACTTTGCTCTGGCCTCTGGGTCTTTGGTTTTTGTCTAGAATTGTGGCCACGTGAGAGACTGATATATGAGTTGCTAAAACTGGAGGTTCATGATCTTAAAAGCTTGATCTAATAAAAGCAGAAAATAAAAATAAAAAAATAAAAGCTGATGGACAGAGGCCAGATCAAATGAGATGCTATCAGAGAAGATCAAAGAACATATGCACAAATACATTCCTGTGGAAGAAGAAATATACAGGAGAACTAATGCAACAAGAAGGGTAAAGGAATAAACTTGTCTTTACAAAAAAAAAGAAGATGAAGAAGAAGAAGAAGAACAGGCCGGGCAGGTGGAGGCAGGCAGACGCTGATGCATGTGTATGTGGGGTGTGTGTCATTCATCTCAGCAGCCCCCAGAGCACCCAACCCTCACAGTGCCTTATGCAGAGCAGGCACTTGGTAAATTTGTTTGCTGAATGAAAACTGAAAATGGTAGTTCTCATACTCTTATGATAAGAAGAGCCACCAGGGGATTTGGAGAGAGAGGCAAAGGGCCATAGCAACGGTAACAATGGAAACAAAAACAAAAACAAAGAAAAAACAAAAACCATGAAAAACAAAAGGTGAAGTCTTCTAAGCCAATATTACTTCACTCCCCCTGTGCAGAATACATAGTGTTCTAACTCTAGGTATTGCTTTTAAAAGAATTCACTAGTAACTACAACATAATATAAGAAAGAAGGTAGTAACTAATGCCACAAAATTCCAATGCTGGCATTTCCTGAATTCCCTGAAGCTCCTACTAACCTTTGCTAATCCTTTTAGATTCTGTAAAACTTACCAATGACATTAACGTGCTTTGCATCTGATCTCTTATGGTACATTCTGATTCTTCTTATGGTATTTTTTTTAGAAGGTAGAGGAGAAAAATACCCAAATACAGCATCAGGTCCACTTCATCTCGGATGTTAAACAGTTGTTGCTACATACTCTTTATATAGAGACCGGCTATGAAAGACGGCACTTTCCTCTCAGATTTGCAAGTGCCTGTAGCCTCAGAGGCCACATAACTTTTCATATTCTTCCCAACAGGTTTCTATGTTCACCTGTTATTTGATAAACCAGAAAAAAAGCCGAGGGAGAGAGATTTTTCCTACTGAACTCTTAATACCTTCAGATGCCCAGAAAACCTCATGGTGGGTATCTATCTGAAATGCCTCTGTCTCAAAGGAGACATTTTGCAAAGAGTTATTAATTATTGCAACAAGGAGACCAACTAGGTCACCTTAGTAGTATTTATAAACACAAAGGGACATGTCAATTATCTGTGCTGAGGGAAGTCAACAGGAGCAAACTCAAGAAAGAAGGCAGAAGACTTAAAATAAAAGAAAATATAATTTTAATACTTCTGTCTTCTATTTTTAAGGACAAGTTTTTCAATGCACATGCCCTACTAGGTGCCAATAAGGACCTGACTGATATGTGTGCGAATGCCCTAAGATGGGAGTGCCAATGGGGTGGGCAGATAGTGGTCAAGTCTAGATATTAATTTCATTATACAGAAAAATAAATACAAGATTCAAAAACTGAAACCCATGTTGCCTGGCAATTAAAATATTATTCTAAAAGGAAGGCAGAGTTTCCTAAGATTAAAAGTCACCAAGTAAAATAAAGTTGTCTAATAAAATTCATCATTCTATATTCCTACTGAGGGAAAGAAGAAATTCTTTTCTCTGTGATAAGTTATTTTCCTAAGTGACTTCTTTTAATTAAAAAAAAGAGGAAAGGAGGGAATTTTCCATGAGTTTGAATCCTACAAATGCCACAAACAGCTTCTGAAGCTGAAGCTATGACAATGAACTTCCATGTCACAAAGAGGATGAGGAAGTGGAAGGGAACAGTGCAGAGGAAACACAGTGACATTGTATTACAGTAGGTATTTACGCCTGCTATCCTCATCCAAGGTAAGGTCAACAACTTCTGCTGGTGAAGCCCAAGTCTGCTGGGGAGTCACAGCAGTCCATGACTGTGTTTGCCTGGTGCTAACATACTGCGTGCCCGAGCCATGCTTCCATGAAGAAACACTCTGAATCACACCACCTCGAGGATGAACACACCTGCAATCGAGATGAAGAACAAAAGCATGGTTAATTCCACCACAGGAAAAACAGAAGACAATCTGACCTCAGTTGTACTGATCAACATTTTTACTAAGATAAACCTAGTATTCAAGTTCATAAAATCCACAATCAATATCCTTCCCTCCATCTCTGTCTCCCTCCCTCTCTCACCACACCCCACTTGGTCCCTCTCTCAGTTTATTTAGCCTTAAAAAGGCCAAGGGTCTTATCTCAGCCAGAAACTCCTGAGTTGTGTCTAGATTAGTCACTGACCATGGGTGACAGGATGTTTCTCTGGACTCATTTACACCTCTGGGATCTTCATGATAGGGCAACACATAAATCCAGAACAAAGTTATGATGCCCAAACAATCTTAAGTCTGAACAAATCAAACAGTAAGAAAAATAGTTAAAACTTGTTCTTAAAATAAGCTTTATAATTGGTAATAATGCCTTCAAAGACAGTGACAGTAATACTCTTTCACAGATTAAATTTCTAAAAGTCTGTAAGTAATAGCTCATGAATAAAGGATTTCTCTTGTCCTGAAGGTCACAACAGAAGCACTTGGTTCATTCAACAGAATCGCTTATAGTTTGGTTCAGTGAAAGTAACACAGCTGAATCTTCAGTTTAGATCCACTAAAAGGGTTCTATCAGAGGGAGAGAACTGCCTTGTTAGCAAGTCACACCAAGAGTTCACTGAAATAAAATTGTTTCAGAAACACTGACAGTTTGAATTCCACATTCCAGTCAAATGACAGAATTGTGAACCTCCAGGCCAAAACACTAAGTTCTGACTCAACTGAGAGGAAGGTAGGCAACTCATGTAACCAATGCTATGTCCTCTCATCTAAACCTCCTGACCAGCCCTCAGGTAGCTTATGTGAGAAGTAACAAGTGGCATGAGTCTAGTCACTAAACTACCACAGTGGCTCCTGAACAGCTGTTTGACAATCTGTAAGCAACAAATAATGCTGGGCCACTTGAGAATTTCAGCTTTGGTTTAATGCTACCTACACCACCAGGTTCAAAAGAACATTAGGGTAACAATGGACAAGATTCGGTTGCAAAACTGCCCCAAGGACCCTTAAGCTCCTGCAAACATGCCCTAGTCCTACAAAGGCTTAACCTGGTAACTTCTCCCTTACTAAGAAAAATTCCTAAGAACAGATCTCTTAGGGCCAGAGCAGAGGGCAGAACGCAAATTTGTTACAGTACCAGAAGCCCATCATCTGTCCAGAGATGGACTATGTAGTTACTAACCCAGAGGCTACTACCTTTTCAAAGATTAGCTAGTGAAATAAATAGGGACAGTAAAATAAGGGACATAAAGCCCAATGTCTAATTCACATCTGTTCAACCCATTATATAAATTCATATTAAGTGACCATGTAGTCATGGAAAAATGTCAGCCAAAGGAGTCCATTCAGCATTTATAGAAATGGTTTTGACGAGACTGAAGGCCAAAGGAACACTACATTTACTAAGCGGTTTCACATATATTATCTCATCGGACAATTCTGACAGACCTATGAGGTAAGCATGGAATTTACTATCCTCACTCTACAGAGAGGGAAACTGAGGCTTAAACAGGTTACATGATTTGCTCAGAGTCACAATGCTTGAAAGTGATAGGCCAAGGAAGACAGGTCTGATTTTGGGTCCAACACTTTCCATATCATGTTGTTGCTTTACAGATGTGTGTACTAAATTGGGTGCAGCAAAACACAGCGAGAATCATCAGAGTACAAAGATAGGCCCAAACTAACAATTTAGAAGTATAAAGTTACTTGACAATTCAAAAGCTCACCTGTACAAGCACTAATTGAAGTCAAGCTGGCTAGAAGCCTGGTAAGAATTCAGGCAACAAATGGCAAAGAGAGTCAATGTAATCTTTGGCAGAATTTCTAAAAACATCTCCGAAGAAGTATATGGTCCCAATTGTTTATCTGTATTGCTCACTAAGTAATCATACAATGTAACGTCAGGCAGTGGCTTTTTAAAAAATCTGATCTAATCTGTTTACTATACAGAAGAAAAAACCTAGGCCAAAAGACAACCACCTAGGCTCTTAAACAAGTTAAGTATAGAACTGGAGTAAAATTAGGTCTCCACTCAAGGGTTTATTTTCCACTGAATAACAATGCCTTCTTCAGGCTATACCTGAAGTTACTACAGCATGTTTGACTGAAAGAAGCACTGCCTGGTTCCCAGGGCCACTCAATAAGCGGCAAAGAAGAGTTTAGAAAGTGTCTGGCATAGGAAAAGAACTAGGAGAGTGAGAGGTTTAGAGACCTTATATCCTACTGAGGAATGGCTGAAGGAGACAGAATAGGAGATGGGGCACTTCAACTATCTAAAAATAGATCACTTCTGTAGTTATGTTACAAATGGTTCCAGTTACCAAAAACCAGCTTAGGCTACTTTAAACAATGAAGAGAATTTATTGGTAGGACACTAGGCACCTCAAAGAGCCTAAGATGATGGAACAACCCCTAACCCTCTCTATTTCTCCTACTTCAAAATTTTAGATTATCTGGAGAACGTGATGATACTATCTTTGGTCAAAAGCTTTCCTAACTCTAATTATTAATAGTTGTACATGGGATTCCCAAAGACAGAATCACTGTGAGGTGGAAGCCACCATGAAAGATACTATTTCATGCTCAAGGCAAAACCATTGAGAGCATGCTAAGAACCATGAATCAGTTTCTAGAAGGCAAGTTTCAGATAATCACTGCTATAGAACAAAGCCACTAAGAAATGGAATGAATTGCCTTTTAAGTACTCAAGTAATCGTTGAGGCATCTGTCAGGAATGTTAAGGAAGACTTTAAGATGTCCTCCAAGCTAAACAGTGACTTTAAGATTTGTTCAAAAACAGGCAAAACTATCATTAAAAGTCAGAATAGGCTGGCACAGTGGATCATGACTGTAATCCCAGCACTTTGGGAAGGTGAGACGGGAGGATCACTTGAGCTCACAAGTTCAAGACCAGCCTGGGCACCATGGTGAAACCCCCATCTCTGTCAAACACACACACACACATACACACACACACACACACACACACATAGAGTAGCTGGGTGAGGTAGTGGGTACCCATAGTCCCAGCTACTCGGAAGGCTGAGGTGGGAGGATGGCTTGAGCCTTGGTGGTCGAGGCTGCAGTGAACAGAGATCATGCCACTGCACTCCAACCTGGGCGGCTGAGCCTTGTCTCAAAAAATAAAAATAAAAAAAATAAAAGTCAAGATAGTAGTTACAGGGGAAAAGAAAAGGGGGAGGTTGTAATTAGAAAGTAGTGCAGAATGGCAGGGCGCGGTGGCTCACGCCTGTAACCCCAGCACTTTGGGAGGCTGAGGCAGGCGGATCATGGGATCAGGAGATCAAGACCAGCCTGGCTAACACGGTGAAACCCCGTTTCTACTAAAAATACAAAAATGAGCCAGGCATGGTGGCATGCGCCTGCAGTCCCAGCTACTCGGGAGGCTAAGGCAGGAGAATTGCTTGAACCCAGGAGGCGGAGGTTGCACCACTGCACTCTAGCCTGGGTGACAGAATGAGACTCTGTCTCAAAAAAAAAAAAAGAAAGCTCAGAGTGACTTCTGTTTTCTGATCTGAGTGCTTGTTACTTGGGTATAAGCAGTTTGCAAAAATTAAAGGTACATTATTAGTTATCTGTATGTGTTATTAGCCAATAAAATATTCACAAAAATCATTTACTTTAATGATCTCAAACACACTGAATAAAATGGGAGTTAGGAGATGGATGAGGACAGAACAAGGTTTTTAGCACATTTTTTTAACTACAGAGGGAAAAAACAGTCAATCTAGTAAACAGAAGGGTGCTAGAGAAATATTTCAACTATTTTATAAGACAATATACATTACACAAAAATTTATACCAGATAGGGAAAAAAATTCAGGAGAAAGAGGGAGCACAATGGTTGTTAAGCCTCTGGAGTGGTCCTATAATGGATGCAAGACGCTCGAAATTTTGTGAGGCAACATAAAAAATAAAGAGTTTCATGTATTATCACATATGCTTTTTCTGTATCATGAAAGACATGAGGCAGGAACATACTCAGCTGGTTTTTAATTGGTCCAATCAACTGTATTACTAATCTGTATTAGTGCAGATACAGGCTTTGTTCTCACAAAGCGTTTAACCTGCATACAATTGGTGACAGGTATGAAACACAACCTAGAGCCATATTTTGCATTTTATAACCAAGAAAATGCTTGGGTCTCGCTTCCCAAAATGTTAGGAAAAAATACATTATAAACATTATGGTTTGATAGAATAATTTCCTGTTCTTCATACACTAATATTAACAGAAAGGCTGCACAGTGGAAATGAAGTGTGCACGTGCACACAGGCACACACGCGCACACACACACAGCGTGCTCTGACGGTCAACTTTTGATATAGTTAGCTTACTATTCTAAGAAAACAACATTAAAATTAATCATTTTTACTCTCATTTACAGAGAGCCTGAAGGTGACCCCTTAGATAACATTTCTACTTCTTTTTCCTAACTGAAGAGGAAATGAATCCTTGTGATTGTAGGGAAACACTCATCTGTCTCACTAGTTTTTTTGGAGTTAATGTTAGCAACAGGCCTGGGCATGGTGGCTCACGCCTGTAATCCCTGCACTTTGGGAGGCCGAGGCGGGCAGATTGCCTGAGCTCAGGAGTTCGCGACCAGCCTGGGCAACATGGTGAAACCCCGTCTCTACTAAAATACAAAAAATTAGCCAGGCATGGCGGCGTGCGCCTGTAGTCCTAGCTACTTGGGAGGCTGAGGCAGGAGAATTGCTTGAACCCAGGAGGCGGAGGTTGCAGTGAGCCGAGATCGCACCACTGCACTCCAGCCTGGACGACAGAGCGAGACTCTATCTCAAAAAAAAAAAAAAAAAAAAAAAAATTAGCAACTGGTCCTATGAAGCAATGTGTCTCAAATACAGCTTCCTACACCAATTATTTTGCTGAGGAATAACCCAACATTAACACCAATGATCACAGGATTAACAGACTAGAATGAGGTTCTCAAAACAGGTATACCAAAAGGAACTGTTTTTCAACACAGTTCCATAACATACAGATCTGTGCTATATGTACTCATCTTCCTAGAGCAATTACCAATGAGGTCAGTAGAAGGAACAAATAACAGGACCAAAGACAAAAAAAAATTATTGGCCTGAGGTTCGTAAATTAAAAGTTTTGGCAAAATTAAGTGCGCACAGAAGAACTAGAGATGCTAGGAAAGTCTCCATCTCACTAGCAAAGAGCATCTGTGAAACTGGACTGTCCAAAAATTAACATCTGGAAATAACATTAAGGTAACACCAGGAGTTCAACACGGCAATATAAGGCAATCATAAAATATGTGTTCAACCATTAGCTCAGAAAGCATGCTTTCTAGTCTAAGACTAGAAGATACACAAAAGAGAAATGAATACATCAAAATCTACAATAAAAGAATAGGGGAAGATATTAGCATGCAAGAAAAGAAAAATAACTATCAAAAAAGGAGGGGGGGAGGCATATCACAACTAGAATTACTGAATGCAAAGGCCAAACAAAATGCTTCCAATATGGAAAAATGGCACCCAACACAAGTCAGGGCAGCCACAATTCCAGAGAACAACTCAAGGACCAAATCTGAGTTCTTAAAAACTCTTAAAAACCCAACAACAATGTAGAATATGAAAAGAAAAAATAAGAACAGGACAACTAAATCCAAACAAAACATCTACTCTATACATGCAAATCAAATGAGAACAAAAAGATGTGGATCAAAACCTAAAACCTTTTTCCAAGCGATAACCCTGCCAGAAGCACATAAATACTTCATAACTGCAACCCTAGACCTGTAAAAGAAATAAATTCCAGATGAGATACAGGCAGCCAAGGGGCAACTCTGAAGCAACCAACAAGAAAGCCTCTTCTCCTACTTGCTTCTCAGCTTTTTAATCCCAATGTTTGAAAGATTATCAGGCTACTGATACAGAAGCTGCTGGGGGAAAAGAACGTCAGAAAGACTCAGTCCTAGACCCAAGATCAATGTAAGAGACACCCTCACAAAATAATAAAGGAGTCAGTGAAAAATACCCCAAAGAATCTGTAAACTCTACATTCCATTATACGGACAATTTTAACCACCACTGAGGTTTTAAAATGGATGTCACCTGCAAGATACGATTTCCCGGGATTCAAACCAATGAGTAAGAATAAAACACAGCTTTATGCTTCAGAGCCTGTAAGAAAAAATCCTTGAAAATAATGTAACGTTATTTAAAATGTAGACAAAGTCACTTTGTTCAAGTGTAGAATAGGGATTGTGTGTGTTAGGGGTGGGGAGAACTGAGAATTTAAATTTCCAGGTTTTAATAGAAATATAATGATAATTGTAACTCCAGATATAAAAATATTGTTTTTTTTTTTTAAGAAAAAGAAGATAAACATTTAATGATGAAGAAACATTGAACAAAGAAGCTAAAAATAAGTGTGGTTCATGCTGTAACATTTCTAGGCATAAGGAAACAATAAAAAGGGAGATGAGTTAGAAATTAATAGAGAACTTGACCAAGTGATATGTCTTAGCACAGAGTAAGAGACTAGATAAACAATACAGGTTACTACCTATTCCTTCCCTATTTAAGTAGGAACACATAAGTACAATGAATTAAAATTTGAAATGTAACTCAAAAGGAAGTTGGTGAATGAATAATATGTCCCTGGCACATTTGAAGATAATTCACCCACATCAACCTGTCAGTGGGCAGGGTATCATGGTAGGAACCCTAAAATTTAAAAATACAATAGTCTAGAAAGATCCTGACATGGGGCTTAAAAGGATAATTTATATCATAAGCAACAATGGTGAAATAAACCAAAGGCAAAAATACGCTGATGTAAAGGAAGAAATCAGTAGTTCTAACTTTCTCATCTGGTAGGTAAGTCGGCCTAAACAGAAAAATGGAAGAGAATTTAATAGGAAAAAATTTGTAATTAAGGCAGAAAACAGAGAGTAAAGGAAAGACTGAAAAATAAAAATTCTTTCCCACCAGAATAGGGAGAATAATCACTAAAAAAAAAAAAAAAGAAAAAAAGAAAAAGAAAAAGAGGCCAGGCACGGTGGCTCATGCCTGTGATCCCAGCACTTTGGGAGGCCCAGGTGGGTGGATCACCTGAGGTCAGGAGTTCAAGACCAGCCTGACCAACATGGAGAAACCCCATCTCAACTAAAAATACAAAATTAGCCAAGTGTGGCAGCGCGTGCCTGATATCCCAGCTACTTGGAAGCCTGAGACAGGAGAATCGCTTGAACCTGGGAGGCAGAGGTTGCAGTGAGCCAAGATGGTGCCACTGCACTCCAGCCTGGGCAACAAGAGTGAAACTCCATCTCAAAAAAAAAAAAAAAAAAAAAAAGAAAAAGAAAAAGAAAAAATGAAGCAGCCTTACAGGCACACTTACAGAATAAATACAGAAGGTATAAATACAGAATAGAGGATGAAGTGCTAGGACAAGACTAGTTCCAAAAAAGCCAGAATTGGCCACTTTTGGGGAAACAGCATGTTAAACTACAAATTAACTCTACATCCTTAAAGTTCCAATTATTTGACTGAAAAATGCTCTCAAAGTATACTTAGGTCTCTCTAGAAAAAGGTACCCTTAACGTACATGTATCTGTATTTCCACTCTATACTTTTAAGTTTGTATTTTATATAAGAGACAGAAGAAATGCTGGCAAATGTGTTTTATTACCTGGGTAACCAGAGTAAAATCAGATCAAAGAGCCAAGTAATGAATACACTACGTTATATACCCATTTATCAGAAAATCACAACTTCACTCTTGTGGCATGGGAGAAAAGTTGTTTGCTTTATACAAAATACACAAGTTCTAAAGTCTAAATTTTGGGGGGTGGGTGTGTGTGTCCATGTGCGGCAGGGGAGGTGGGGAGAGGATGTTCCAGAATGTGTCAGAAGAATATCGCTGAAAGGGTTGGAACCAATTATGATGAACATACCTTAAAGCAAGAGTCAGCAAATGTTTTCTGCAAAGGTATTGACTTTTCAGACAGTACATATCTTAGGCTTTGGGGAGGACATATAATCTTTGTTGAAACAATTCAACTTTGCCAGTGGAGTGCATAAACAGACATCAATGATTATATATAAAATGAACAAGCACGGTTGTTAAAATAAAACTTTATTTATAGACTAAAATTTTAATTCCTGTAATTTTCACATGTCACAAAGTATCATTCTTCATTTGATTTTTTTTTTCCACCAGCCATCTAAAAAGGTAAAAATCATTCTTAGCTCACAGCCCAGACAAAAACAGGCAGCAGGCCAGAATTGGCCTATGGGCCACAGTTTGCCGACCCCTACCTTAACGAATGCCAAACTTCATAAAATTATGTTTATAATGCTACACACCAACTTGATGTCTTGTGGGTTTTTTTTTTTTAATCCTAAGAAACAAGACTCCCTTAGTTATATGAGCATTACTAGAAATATACTGTGTAAAAACAGACCAAAATAACTTGCAAGTTTGCTTCTAATGAAAGACAAGGAGTTGCTCTAGGAAACCAGTCCAAGAGGCATGATGTCAGATGCACGTTTCCCAACTGTTTGCTCCCAGTATATTTCCAGGTAAAGTGAAAGGCAAGAAAGTATAAACGTGAGAGAAAAAAGTACAGTGATACTTCTGCCTTAAATGAAAAGTCTGTCAAGTTAACTAAACATTTGCTTAAAAGAAAAAAACATCAGCTCTAGTTCACAGCCATGTATGGTTGAAATGTCCTTGATATGAGACAATATATAACACACTCTAAGGCTCATATCATGTCTAAACAAAAAGTATTTCTTAAACCAAACAAAACCAAGAGCTCCCACCATTCACTCATGCCAGCTATGCCATAAAGTCTACCATTTTCTTTTAACTTGTTTTCTGGTTAAAATAGAATTTATAACTTAAAATATCAGACTACTCCAATTAGTATCCTACCTTGCATGTTCCTGAACTCCCACAATCTCTACTTCACTATCTGAAGAGGCAATGTTAATTTCTTCATTGAGTGGCGCATTGCCAGCAGATGTTTTGTCACTTGCTAGGAATCCTGGATCCAAATGACCTGAGAAAGAAGGGGAGGAAAAAAAACAAGCACTATAATTTTATTCCTCACAAACAGTGGAAACAACTCATTGACAGATTTGTCATCTAGGTTTAGTCATAGAAACAGAATCACTCTGTGAGAGCTTGCCACAGCAAAACTGTCAAATAAGCTGGGGCAGTGTTCTTTGTTCAAAAAATAAACAGAATATATGCTCATGATGTATATTCAAACAACATGGCAGTATATAAAAGTATGAACTCAAAGTCTCTCACTCGCTACTTATTAGGATAAAAACATTTAAATGCTTGGTAAATACCTATATCTGTCTACCCAAACCATAATAAACTCTATATATTTTATGCTGTAATGCTTTTTGCATTCAACTCCAGTCAGCTTTTAAACAACCTGCATAACCACCTAGAAGGCAGTGGGGCTCTCTACTGCTTATCATTTCAATAGAACCAAACTCTAAACCGGAAAAGCCCAAAGGCACATATAGAATAACAGAAGTAATCACTAATACCATATTTATATTGAGATGCTTTGTGAAAGATTTAGCATATGTTCTCTCTAAAGAAACATAGATTTGACAAAATCTGACCCAAAACTACATCTAAAAAGGAAGGCTGGAGGTAAATCACAATTTTGGCTCTGAGCAACTGAAATGTAACTTGTACATTGCTGAGAGTTCTCCTTAGAAACAAACCACACACTCTGGAAAAACATAACAGTTTGTGGCACTGGGGCATGTAAGGACTTCCTTACAAGAGTCTTCCCAAAGCATATATTATATGATGCAATAAAACACATTCTCCAACATCACAGAAAACATGAGCTTCACAGAACTCTCAATAATGGCTAATGGCGTGGCATCAAAGTACATGGCTCTAAAAACAATTCTAGCAAGAGCTAAAATAGTTCGGCCTATGTACCAGCTCTTGAATGTTCTGATTTAAAAGAGTGAATTTTAGAATACCTAGGAGTTAACACAGAATAAACAGAGTTGCAATGAGTACAAATTCTCATTTACTCTCTAAAGGGTATTTTTATTTAAATATATTGTGATCTGATATAAAATTATTTCCCTATTTAAAAAAAATCTACACAACACCTAATCTAAACTAAACCAATGTAAAGAAAATAAAATTTTGGCTCACGCCTGTAATCCCAGCACTTTGGGAGGCCAAGGAGGGCAGATCACAAGGTCAAGAGATCGAGACCATCCTGGCCAACATGGTTGAAACCCCGTCTCTACTAAAAATACAAAAATTAGCTGGCATGGTGGCGTGCCTGTAGTCCCAGCTACTCAGGAGGCTGATGATACAGAATTGCTTGAACCCAGGAAGCGGAAGTTTCAGTGAGCCGAGATCGCACCACTGCACTCCAGCCAGGCGACAGAGGGAGATTCTGTCTCAAAAAAAAAAAAGAAAAGAAAATTTTACATACAACTCTCTTCTCCCTTTACTCAACCCAGTGCTTCAAAGTTATTGAGAAATCTTGTACCTTTTTTTTTTTTTTTTTTTTTGAGGTGGAGTCTCGCTCTGTTACCCAGGCTAGAGTGCAATGGCACAATCTCAGCTCACCGCAGCCTCCGCCTCCCGGGTTCAAGCAATTCTCCTGCCTCAACCTCCCGAGTAGCTGGCACTACAGGCGCCCGCCACCAACCCGGCTACTTTTTTGTAATTTTAGTAGAGATGGGCTTTCGTCATGTTGGCCAGGCTGGTCTCAAACTCCTGGCCTCAGGTGATCCGCCCACCTTGGCCTCCCCAAAGTGTTGGGATTACAGGCGTGAGCCACCGCACCTGGCCAAATCCTGTACTTTCATACTCCTGTCACCCTTGAGTGTAAACCTTTTGGAAAGCTACAGACAGTCTCAAAGCAAGGCTTACAATTTTTATACCTTCTGACCCTATAAACCCATCCCTAATAATTTACTCTTTAGCCTTTAAATAAGCAAAATGTTATATCCAAAGATATTCATTACAGTGCTATGTAGCAACTTGGAAAAATGTACACTAACATATAAAGTATTACACATAACACTATAAAAATATGTAGATTCTGAGTAAAGCTGTGAAAAATAATCAAGTTTGAATATGATTGTGGGTCTTTTTCATAATTCTTTAGTACTATTTTTACCTTTTATTCTTCGACTGAAAATGATGCATACATATGAAAAATTTTTAATGCTTAGAGTGGCTCCTAGCTAAACCAGTGATTGAGATTATATATCACAGTCTGCATGGGTTTGTAATCCAGATTATGTGGCACTGGCAGTGGGCACATATCTGGACCCTATAAGCACACTAAAGGTGGCATTCACCAGATAAAACCCTGTTTTATTAAATCTAGGGAGGCTGCTTAAATGGAATTGCTTAAGTCTTGCTTTCGTAAACCTAGATTCTTGTTCTGATCCCCAATACTTTGCTTGTGGCCAAGTCTTCATCCAATTTCTACTTCAATGTTTCGGTTATGGCTATCCTCATACACACTGTTCCAACTGTACTGCTAAGGAAGAATACAAAATCACAGACTCTCTTCTTTATAGCCTTCAACTTTTCCATATTCAATAATTCAAACGGTCTTTACTGTTTATTTGTTTGTACCTACAATAAATACTTGTGACATGCTATGTACCGTGCTAAGTGCTAGAAATACTATGGAGAACAAGGCAGGCATAGTCTCTACCCTCAATGAACCTGCAATATATGCAGAGATAATAAAAAGCAGTCTATTACACTATGGCTTGAAAACTGCTCTGATAGGGAACATTCACCAGACTTGAGGGTGATCAGGGAAGCTGGGTTCTCAAGGAAAAGTAGGCACAGGTGAGGGGAAGTGGCATACAGAACATTCTGTTGTCCTTTAAGGTATAAAAGTTTGGTGAGATTTGGGGGTAACAGTCAAAAGAGTAATAAGAAACAAGGCTACCAAAGTCAGCAGGTCACATCATGGTAAGCTGTCTGGACTTAGCTTTGAGAAGTAGGAAGCCACTGAACGATTTAAGCAGAGGGTAAGCAGAGGCGTGATGTCATCTGGTTTTGCATCTTAAAGAATTTCCTTTCAGAGTATAGAAATGAAACTGATAGCAAGCAGGACAGGAAATACTAGAGGCAACAAAACCAGTTAGACTGCTGCAGCTTCCTGGGTGAGAAATGACTGTGGCTGAACTAGGAAAAAAAACAATGGAAAACACTGTGTGTGTGTGTACGAATGGAGGGTTAGTAATGTTGGGAATTAGGCAAATGAAAGAACACAGAAAGTCAAAAATGATGCTTAGGTTTCTGACTTAGGTAAATGGATAGAGTTACAGTGCCATTCAGTGCACTAATAAAAGCTGAGTGTGGCTGCTTAGGGCATGATGATAATGTGCCTTTAATATGTCCAATAAGCAGTTCACATAACTTAAGTTTTCACATAAATAATGAGTGTTCATGATAGCAGGACTTGCAAGCAAAGACAGACTAAGACAGGTGCCAGGAATGTTTCATAAATGAGTGAAACTATCATGGAGTTAGTAGATGACAGTCAATGGTACAACTGGTACTGTTTTAAAGCTCAGGTCAGAGGTCTAAGAGGAAATACAGACTTGTTAAATCCTCAGCAATAGGTGAGAGAATAAAGATCATCCTGAAGAGTAGAAGTGGTCTAGAAAACACAACCCAAGTATTGATGAACATAAATAATTAAGAGATGGGGTGGGGCGGGGGCGTGCGGAATTAGGCATGGTGGTGTGCAACTATAGACTCAGCAACTCAGGAAACTGAGACAGGAGGACTGCTTGAGCCCAGGGGGTCAAGGCTGCAGTGTGCCATGATAGCACCACTGCACTCCAGCCTCGGAGAAAGCCAATATAGCAAAGCAATCTGAAGAATAATGAAAGGGAAGGAAGAGCAAACACAGTTTAAGAAGTTTGGCTATGGAGGAAAAGGAGATAGGATGGTACTGAGTAAGGAATATGGGCTTGAGGGAGGGGTGTATGTATGTATGTTGTATTTATGTATGTGTGTGTGTATGTGTGTGTATATATATATATATATATATATATAGTTTTTAACAATGAGAGAGACCTGTTCATATTCCAAAAGGGCAGAGAATAGGTTTGACAGCAGAAAGCTGAGGTAATCTGAATTTTGAAGAATATGGCAAGGCCATCTGCAGAGAGTAGGTGTGGGCAGGTGTAGAAAAGCAAAGTAGCCACTTCGAAGAAAGAATGCAAGGCCGGGCGCGGTGGCTTAAGGCTGCAATCCCAGCACTTCGGGAGGCCGAGGGGGGTGGATCACGAGGTCAGGAGATTGAGATCATCCTGACTAACACGGTGAAACCCCGTCTCTACTAAAAATACAAAAAAAAAAAAAATTAGCCGGGCGTGGTGGCGGGCGCCTGTAGTCCCAGCTGCTCGGGATGCTGAGGCAGGAGAATGGCGTGAACCCGAGAGGCGGAGCTTGCAGTGAGCTGAGATGGCACCACTGCACTTCCAGCCTGGGTGACAGAGCAAGACTCCGTCTCAAAAAAGGAAAAAAAAAAAAGAATGCTGCCTAAGGAAAAGGGGGAGTTTCTGGGAAACGCTGAGAGCCTGGATGAAGCTGCAGACTAGGAAATTAAGGCAACCTTTAACTCTGTAACAAAGTGATTTTCTCCAGCTATGCTTAGCAGGGTGGATACAGGCTCAAAGTGTGCATCCAGGGATCAGACTCTGCCAGGTAAGTACAACAGAAAAGTCAACTCTACAAGTGACATTGGCAAAGGACAGCTGGGCCTACAGGCTTGATAGGGAAGGACATGAAGCTGGGAGAGGACTGATAAAGGGATGGGGGATTGGTCCAATGAAGTAGAAAAGTTGTGTGGTGGAAGTAGCTGCATAAGAGTACAGAGGCCAGGCGCAGTGGCTCACGCCTGTAATCCCACCACTTTGGGAGGCCAAGGCAGGCAGATCATGAGGTCAAGAGATGGAGACCATCCTAGCCAACATGGTGAAACCCCATCTCTACTAAAAATACAAAAATTAGCTGGGTGTAGTTCCAGCTACTCTGTAGGCTGAGGCAGGAGAATCGCTTGAACCCAGGAGGCGGAGGTTTCAGTAGTGAGCCAAGATCGTGCCACTGCACTCCAGCCTGGCGACAGAGCAAGACTCCGTCTCAAAAAAACAAACAAACAAACAAAAAAACAAACCAACAACAACAACAACAACAAAAAACAAAGAGTACAGAAAAGCCTACAGTGGAAAAGGAAAAAGCAGTAAGGAGGGGTAGAAGGAAAACCAGTGGTTATGAGAAGTAAAACACTATACTTTCACCCTCTTAGCTACCTACAAAATACAAGCACCTAGGATCATCCATTTTTTGCCATCTTGTCCCCAACTCTGTTGTCTTCCTTTGCTCCAGCCACCCACTGCTCACCCTCCTACAACTTTACCACTGCCTTCTGGAATGCCAACTCCATGGTAAAATACCCTGAACTTTCTCTCCACCTCCTTGTGGAAACCTGACTGACCTTCCTGAAGACGTCTCCTCTGCAGTCTTCTGAAGAGGAAGCTGCTCTTAACCCCCAATGCTGGGATGCAGATCACTTATAAATTACTCATCTCCATCCTCATGTACCAACACTAGCAGGCAGTGCCTTCCAGGAGGTTACCGTTTCACTGCCATCTACTGACTCTATGATTGTTACTCATTCATGAAACAGTCCTGGCACCTGTCTTAGTCTCTCTATTTACAAGTCCTGCTATCATGAATACTCATTATTTATGTGAAAAACCACCTCAAAACTGTCTGTGCCTACTCACTAAGAAGCAAGAAGCTGGGCTGGGCTCCATGGCTCACACCTGTAATCCCAGCACTTTGGGAGGCTGAGGCGGGCAGATCACTTGAGGTCAGGTGTTTGAGACCAAGCCTGGCCAACATGGCAAAACCCGTCTCTACTAAAAATACAAAAATCAGGCAGGTATGGTGGTACGCCCCTATAGTCCCAGCTACTCAGAAGGCTGAGGCAGAAGTGCTTGAACCCAGGAGGCGGAGATTGCAGTGCGCTACATTACACCACTGCACTCCAACCAGGATGACAGAGCGAGACGCCATCTCAATCAATCAATAAGCAAGCAGGCAAGGAGCTGAGCTCCAAGAGGTACTAAAAGCCACTTGTGGCAGACTCACAGTAAGGGGTTCAGCCTGTTGGGATCCTAAAAATAAATAAATGAAATTGATTAAACTAAATTAAAAAGGCAGACTGTAGACAGGCAGGGTGACTATAACCAAACTCTTCCTCCTTGATCACTCAATACTTTTAAACAATGGTAATTAAGAAAATACAACAAGAATATGATGGAATTAGTTAATTCTTAGTATCTCTTTGCGCAGTTCCTATAACCATCGTTCTAATTTATAATTCTACCCTCTCTAGTAGGAATGTTTTGTGAAATATCTGTTATCAATATTTCTGAATAACCAGTCTTCACTGACTAGGACCCCTGCCATCCTCACCTTACCACCTCCAATAGCCTTATTCCAGAGCTAGAAATATCATCACTTTATTTTTTATGAAATGAAAAGGTACTATGCTACTTCTGTTAATTTTATCCTGTCTTTAAAAAAAAAAAAGGTACCATCACCAATATTTCAGATTCTTCTAACTTTATTCATTCATTATGGATCCAGAAACTAGTAATATTCCTTCCACATTGTTAGATAATCCAAACAATTCTGGCAGTGCAATTTTTGCCATAAAAATTGCAATCCAAACCTGCTGGTATTTAACATGGTTACAAAACCCAGATGATATGCTAAAACTGGTCACTTAAAATTGGGGTCTGCTTTTTTGTTTTTTTGAAATGGAGTTTTGCTTTTGTTGCTCAGGCTGGAATGCAACGATGTGATCTCGGCTCACTGCAACCTCCACCTCCCGGGTTCAAGCGATTCTCCCACCTCAGCCTCCTGAGTAGGTGGGATTACAAGCATGCACCACCGCGCCAGGCTAATTTTGTATTTTAGTAGAGACGGGTTTTGGCCATGTTGGTAAGGCTGGTCTCGAACTTCTGACCTCAGGTCATCTACCTGCCTCGGCCTCCGAAAGTGCTGGGATTACAGGTGTGAGCCTCCGCGCCTAGCCTAGGGTCTGCCCTTATAGACCCTGGCCTGGGGTCTGCTCTTATCTGTAATGCTTGGTCAAAATACTAGTGCAAGATAAAATAACAGGCATGAGAAAGTGATGGGGGTGCTAAATATAGACTGCCTGGTGAATGTTAAGAACTTCTAGACTAATAGTGTGAGACATTTGCCAAATTTCCTGCCAGAGCCTTAGAGAAATTGTGCTACACAGAAAACAAATCAGCTAGGACCCACACCAAGGCAATGAGATGCCGTGCTCTACAAGAGACACCAAAGGCATTCTGGGATGCCTCTGCCTCTTCCTTCTTCTATTTCAGAGCCAAGACCATTAGTCCTTTTCTGTCACTGTAACCCTCTTCAGCATGCCACACATTCCTTTGGGACCTCCAGTACAAAACCTGACATTCTCTGGCCTTTGGGCCTTTTCTGCTCTGCCCCTCCCTACCCCGCTCCACCCCCCATGGAGGACCTCACAGGATTCCAATGGCAGAACAGTGCCTAAAGCATACAGAAAAGTGAGCCAAAGATGCTATGAGGTTCTTCAAATACTGTCAGTGGTAGTAATCCTTTCCAGTTCTAAGACAAGAACAAGCCCTGTAGAGAAAAATGTAAATACCACAATTACCATATATTAAACTGAAAATAAAGCAGAGCACTTATATTTAGCTATTGTGACAGCTGGCTGTCTCTGTGTAGGTCTCTGCCTGTGTAGGTCTTTGGAAAGATAACTTCTGTCACTATATAAGAAAATTCTAAATTTTGTCCTCCCACTACAGACCTTTTCAACAAGAAAGGGTAAGAAAAAGTTACCAAGATAAGGTAGTTACCAAAATAGGGTAAGAAAAAGAAGCACAGAAAAAGTAGTAACTAAATTATCATGGAAAACAGTTTCTTTCTGTCTTTAAAGGAAATAATCCAGCTACTTTTTAAACTGTAAATCCATTGGGTAAGAATTAGGCCTGAGCTTTGCAACACACCGAAGACAAAGTAATACTACATACTGTATGACAGTCGCATGCTAGGCATTAAAAAAAAAATTAACATCTTAAGTCACTACTCATTTAGCTTTAAAAACAGCAAATTACTACTTTCAGGTTTTTTTATTTTTTTTTTTATTGAGACAGAGTCTCACTCTGTCGCCCAGGCTGGAGTGAGGTGGCACAATCCCGGCTCACTGCAACCTCCACCTGCCGGGATCAAGCACTTCTCCTGCCTCAGCCTCCCGAGTAACTGGGACTACAGGAGCCCATGCCGCCATGCCCGGCTAATTTTTGTATTTTTTTTTAGTACAGACGGGGTTTCACCATATTGGACAGGCTGGTCTCGAACTCCTGACCTTGTGATCTGCCCACCTCGGACTCCCAAAATGCCAGGATTATAGGCGTGAGCCACAGCACCCAGCCTACTTTTAGTTCCTTAAAGAGCATGTTAAACAACCTTAAAAAGTGAAGGAAGAGGGCTGGGCATAGTAGCTCACGCCTAAAATTCCACCATTTTTGAGATGCAGAGGTGGGCGGATCACTTGAGATCAGGAGGGCGAGACCAGCCTGGCCATCATGGTGAAACCCGGTCTCTACTAAAAATACAAAAAAATTAACTGGGCGTGGTGACGGGTACCTGTAATCCCAGCTACTGGATAGGCTGAGGCAAGAAGAGAAGGCAGAGGCTGCAATGAGCGGAGATTGCCACCACACCCAGCCTGAGCGACAGAGCTGGAATCAAAAAAAAAAAGGAGTGAAGGAAGAGGTCAAAAATCTAAAATCTGGCTGGGTGTGGTGGCTCATGTCTATAATCTTAGCACTTTGGGAGGCCAAGATAGGCGGATCACTGGAGGTCAGGAGTCTGAGACCAGTCTGGTCAACATGGTAAAACCCTGTCTCTACTAAAAATACAAAAATTAGCCAGGCGCAGTGGCATACACCTGTAATCCCAGCTACTTGGGAGGCTGAGGCACGAAAATCACTTGAACCTGGGAGGCAGAGATTGCAGTGAGCCCAGAATGCGCCACTGTACTCCAGCCTGGGTGACTGGAGACTCCCTTTAAAAAAAAAAAAAATCTAAAATCTTACCATCAATTTGAAGCAGATAAACATGAAGAACATGACCATACTTCATCTCCTTCACTATACTGATTCAGAAACACGGCCATTCTGGTCTGATTATTAAAAACCCTACACTAGGAACAGGAAACCCAGGATTCATTTCTCTGTACTGCTACCATGTTAGGGACAAATCAAGATTACCATCCCTATTGTAAAGATGGGGAAAACGCTCAGAGCCTACCTTCTTGACAAGAAGGCTGATGGAAAAGATAAGGTATTTAAAGTTTTAACTTCCCAGGGAAAAAAATCCTAAATAAGGTCAATTTACCACACCTATAAGCCTTCCTCACCAAGACTTCTGCTTCTTTTTGCCCCAACTACATTTATGTTTGCAGTGAGCCCTTACTAGCAACAAAAATGAAGCCATTTTCAGATATATTAATACAGTTTCCTAAACATGCTGGATACAAGAGTTACCTGAGGTTATTATTAAAAAGAGATTCCCAGAAACCGTTTCAGATTTATTGACAGAATCATCAGGGAGAAACCTAGGAGTGTGAATATTTATAAGCACACTGGGTAATTTCTACGCTTTGGCAAAATTTAAGAAGTGCTCGTAGCAAGAGCAACTCGTTGCAGTGCAAGAGAGTAATTAGAAATCCAGTGATTGAGCCATTAATCACTTCCTTACTCAGTCTACTTCAGCATATTAATATTAACATAATGCTGGTTAGCATTTCTGAGGGCCTACTATGTGCTGTCCTCCGTAGTAAACACACTGTATTTCACTTAGTGGTAACAATAACCTTTTGGAGTAGATACCATAAATGTTGTGCCCCAGTTTTGTAGACAGGGAAAACTGAGGCTTTATATAATTTACCTGAGGGCATGCAGTTTCTAAGTGGCCACTGGTTCAAAACCACCCACTACAGTGTTCAATTCCAGCATCAATTTAAAAAGAGCAAACACATGGCAAGAATTGAAATGGAAAATTTAGGTCTTTTGTTGATCAGTAGCTTCTCTAATTTCAACTTACATTTTAACCCCTGCATGTGATTCAAGTCTTTTGCCTAGGTTAAAACTAAAACTAAATACATATTTTGGATGTAAGATAATCATCTAATTGCTTGGAAAAAGGCAACCTACTCTATCTTTAGTGCATACCTATGTGATCCTAAATGGGATGGGGCTGTGGACCTGGGTTGAGATGCTGCTGTTGATTAAAGTGAACCCCTGAATAGTCTGTTCAATAACTAGGCTTGTTATTTTGCTGTGAAGGGGAAAGACAGGATCCAGATTCACCACTACAATTTTAACTTACACTCACATCATAAGAATGACCATCTGACTAATAGTCCAAGTCTCAAAACTATTAACTGGCTCCTAAGCATAAATTCTATTAATATTTTATTGAGACACTGTAAGCATATTCAGTTGTCCACACAAGATGAGCTCCACTATGATAATCACATCAAGACTACAGTATTATTTTTATTTATTACCCACATACCAGTATTGTCAGATTTAAGAGAAAAAAAAAATGCCTTTGAAAGAGCCAATAAGCTTCATAACAAAATGTCATGGGGATCTGCTGAGCAGTGGTTACTGCATCCTATGATATACAGAAACCTACATAAAATTTATAGTCCAATATGCACAAATGCTCTCTCTATATATTAACTATATCCTAGAGAAATTACCATACACATACACCAAAAAACACATAAAGAAATGTTAAGAGCAGTATCACTTAAAATAGCACCATAAATGTCCAACAAGAGAATGGGTAAATTGTGATATATTCATATAGTGGAATACTAAATAGCAGTGGAAAATGAATGAACTAGAGCCACACATAATAACAACAAAACTCATAAAATGTTTAACTAAAAAAGCACATTTCAAATGATCTTCAATGTGATACCAATTAGTTTTAAAAACATGCTTATTTAGATACATAACAGATGTGGTACAAATATATAAAGAAATACACAGGAATACCACACATTAAATATCCATTTTAGGATAGCTTTGGCGTGGGAAGGGCAAAGGGAAGGAAAACATCTGAAGCCACAGTTGTTTTCCTCCTCACATACTTTTACCATGTTTTACTTCTTAAGAAGAATGGTGGTAGTTTCCTAAGAGTGATTTTTAAATAATCAGGCTAACAATTACTTGAATCTGAAAATGTGAATGCCATCCCAAAAGCTAAACTTTAATGATGTTTTAAAACTGCAAACTTTGCATTATTCGGTTAAGTCACATGAAATGGCTGGATCTGTTGTAGGTCAAAAAGTCAAATATTAACAATTCCATATGGTTCAACCTAATACTAAGAATTCTGCATATGAAGAGCAAAATGTTGGTAATCATTCATTTTTTATCCCAAAACTTTACTATAAAATGGTCTATATTTAATGGCAAGACTAAGAAAAACAGGGAAATAAAACTGAAGTGGAATGGATGACTTAATTGTCAAAGGATGAAAAACAAAGATAAACCATCTAATATACAAATTACAAGGCTGGGTGCGGTGGTTCACGCCTGTAATCCCAGCACTTTGGGAGGCCAAGGCAGGCAGATCATCTGAAGTCAGGAGTTTGAGAGCAGCCTGGCTAACATGGTAAAACCCCATTTCCACAAAAAATTAGCCAGGTGTGGTGGTGCACGCCTGTAATCTCAGCTACTCAGGAGCCTGAGGCGGGAGAATCGCTTGAACCCAGGAGGCGGAGGTTGCAGTGACCTGAGATCGCGCCATTGCACTCTGGCTTGGGCAACAAGAGCGAAACTCCATCTCAAAAATAAATAAATAAATTACATAACTTAGAAACACATATTGTACAAAATGTGGCCAAACTACTTTCCACTGATATAAAGCATTATTACTTCTTTTTTATTTTTTGAAGGGATCCAGTCTAGTTTTGTCACCCAGGCTGGAGTGCAATGGCACAATCTTAGCTCACTGCAACCTCTGCCTCCCAGGTTCAAGCAATTCCACAGCTGAGATTACAGGTGCCCACCACCACGCCCACCACTGCGCCCACCACCACACCCATCACGCCTAGCTAATTTTTGTATTGTTAGTAGAGACGGAGTTTCACCGTGTTGGTCAGGCTGGTCTTGAACTCCTGACCTCAAGTGATCCTCCCACCTCAGCCTCCCAAAGTGCTGAGATTACAGGCATGAGCCACCCAGAAGCGTTATTACTTCTTTTCAAAGTATTTGTATTAATACATATTAATAAATCCTTAAAAGACACTTGTTGGGCAAAACAAGTATTTATACATATAAAAACTGAAGTCCAGAGGAGAAACAACTGGTCCAAGGACAAACAGGCAGCAGTTACCAGTCAAAAAAAAAAAAAAAATCAAAACTAAATCCAGGTTCAGTTCCAAAATTAGCTACAGTAAATCAATCAGGTCAACAAACAAGTGATTTTTCTGTAATTCCAATCAAAGATTATGAAAGGAATAATTTAAGACAACAATAATCAATGGAGTTCTGTCTCAATATAAAAAGTTCTAAACTATAACTCATTTTTTTGTAAAACTCATTTTTCATAAAAATAATTTTAGGTAGTGATTAAACTATTTGATTAACTCATAAAACCAATGCATTTATAAATTAACTAGAAAACTATAATCTTTCAGCAACACTAAAGAAATTATACGCTACATAAGCAGTCTCTCAATCCCCTTCTCTTCTTCAATGTTCAGTGCTAGTACTTTCACAACAACAACAAACAAAGGTTTAAATTAGAATGCTGAAAGAAAGTTTTGAAGAAAATACTGAAGAAGACTTGCAGGTATTGTGAAAGTTTTTCAAAGGTAATAGCAGTGGATATTTTAGTGGATAAATACCACTTTAAAGAATAATCACAAAACTAAAAAAATGTAAGACAAGGACAGAGATTTTTTTTCCTGAGCTAACAGAGACAGAAACTAAAAGAAAGGGGTTAGAAAAGACAAATGAGAACTTACTGACGAGGAATTAACAGGGTCACTCCACAGCAAGAAGCACAAGAAACAGCGGCAGCGCTGTGTATGAACAGCCAGCCCCACAGGGAGAGATTCAATGATTCCCTATCCAAGCTGCAAGGTCACTATCCAGAATTAAAGTGAGAGAACTGGCCAAAGAATATGAGCGTATCTGGGTCATTTTTGCAAATATTGGGCATTTTTAATCCAAGAAATATGCCTACTGAAACCTACCAATACCTACAATTAATGTCTTAAATGCTCTTATTTGTACTTCCTTCTGAGTAGGAAAGATGAATGACAAGCTATCCAAATTGTTTCAGGTATAAATGACAGGCTGGATAGTCACAACCAATTATTCAATGCCAGATGTCTCTGGTATGACCTGTTCTCCTCATCAGGGTCCACTACAAGGAAACAGCTCTAGGACACATGCATATTACACCATTAGAGAAGGGGAATGGGGAAGACCAACCTGCCTCTGCATTCAGCTCCTCTAGAAGCCCGCTGGTCCTCCAGGTAGCTCCTGTGTCCTGGCCGCCTACAGAATTATTGTGCTCTTGAACTACTGCAGCCGCCAATAAATTGTCCACATTTACCACTTCTGGGTCAGAGTTGGTGTCAGACATATCATAATGAGCTACAACTGGAGGTCCATCTAGGGAGGAAAGAAAATGTATACTTGTATCTAACGTGTGGGGTGAAAAATACTTCTGAAACTAGTAAGAGCCCTCTAATGTCAGTTGCCTTCATTATTCTACCTGATCAGAAAAGCTGCACTTTACAGATCTAATATTTTGCACAAAATGTGAAAGCGAAAAAGATAATTCAAGCTTACAAAGATGATGGACACATTTTGGAAGGAGGAAAAGGAGTGTTACTATGAAGAACAGAAGACAAGACTATACTCAACAATGTTACACTGAATTCCTGCCATACTTTTAAAGAGCAAGATTAAGAAAAAAAGGATGACTCCACAGAGAAAGTGGAACTGATTTCTTAAAGGAAAAAACTGATGCAAATTATTAAAACCCAATTTATATTTTTTAGAAGAATGAATCTAGTTCTTTCTCTTAATAGGTAATATAAAAAGTCTCTAATAGATTCAGAAAAGAAAATCAAATATATTTTCCTATGTCCTAAAGAAATAAGGTTAACACTAGAGCTCTGTTTGACTAACATATCTATTTCCAGTAAAGTCCTTTTATAAAAACAGGGATGTTATACACTTTATGACATTCTATAAAAAGACAATACAACAAAATCCATTTTCAGGATTTTGCTTTGGATATCTTATGAGGGATATTTCTATTTCCTTTTCCCTAAGAAAGACAACCAGCTCATACTCCAACTAAACAATATGCAATCTTATGGGTGATTTTACAAGAAAATATTAAAGTTCTTACTGGAAGAGGACCCTTCCACCCTCAAATCCCCCTAACTGGCTGAAAAAGGCAGCTGAGTTTCAAAGTAAATTAATTACACTGCAGCAATTCATGCTAAAATAAGTCAATATTCATGCTTGTAGAATAGATACATGCTTTAAAATGCTAATTCTACCCCTTTTTAAAGAAAAACATTAACAGCAAAAAGCAAATCAAGTTTTCCTTCAAGTAAGAAATCCCTCTACTATCCCTATTTTAATATAAAGCAGAAATAAAGGAATGCTGTTTTCTCCCCCAAAGACTATTTATGAAGCGCAAGCAAATTATTTCCATTAAGGTTTTTAAGATATCATCCAACAAATGAATATTAAACACACCTATTTTATGAAACTCTTGATTATGAAGGAATGCATATGTGCCAATGAATCATAAAAATGTAACACAATGAAGTATTACTATTTTAATACAAATATCCATTGTGTCAATTGTCACTGAACAAAAACACACTTTGGGTAGTGATCCCTTAAAACTAAACTACCAAACCACAGGTTTATGTAGTAATATTTTTTAAATAAAAAATGACCAAACATAAAAGCAAATGAGTTGTTAGGTGTCACTGTATAAAGAACAGACATGTCACAATATGAAATTCTGACGATCATGACAACTTTAGTTGACTACTTAAAAATAATTTCCAGATCCCCTTAAGGGGTAAATCAAGTTCAATGACCATAAAATCCAACAGTGTGGCCTTGGTATCAGTTGGTAATTGATTTTAGTTTAAATAGCAAGAAACTGATTCGTGTTTGAGGTTTTTCTTTTCTAAAAAAAGAAAAGAAAGCTGCAACATTCTACGGTGTTCTCGTCAGAGTTCAAAATGATTATTATGGAATCAAGATACTGTGTGATGTCCAAATACTTGGATGCAGAAGATATAAGGGCCAAGTACAATATTGACTATTTGACCATATGTTCTATTTTTTAAGGGCTTTTTTTTAGGTGTTTGTAGTAAGTTATTTTAGTGAGTTATTTTAAAATTTATATGACTAATACCATTCAGAGCCTCTTGCCCTCATATTCTCCACCCCTACCCCCAAATTGAGGCAACAGGTCAATAGTCAAGTCAAAATTGTACCACTCCTACATGTATAATCATGCAAAAAAGTATAAGTGTATACATGCAGAGTGACATCACCTACCCATGAAAATAACTCGTCTGAAAGTCTTCATCAGTAGGAAATACAAGCATAAACTTGTTATCTGGCTTCATTCTTGTATCTTCCATATTTCCAAACAGCATACCTTATAACTTAGCTTAAATTTAGTATTCATCATAAACAGAGAGCAATATTTTCATATATTACACTTAAAATTGAAAATAAATTATGATCACTGTCATTTTTCATTTCCAATATATTCAAACAATGACAAGTCAATACTATATAAACTTCAATAAAATAATGAAATGGTTGTCTTTCCAACTTTGTCTTCCAACAAGAAGCCACAATTAAGGATCTTGTGTTCCAAGGTCATTTTACACTATCATTAGGAAACCAAAATTAAATAAGATTTGTTTAAAGCACTTGGGGCCAGGTGTGGTGGCTCACGCCTGTAATCCAAGTACTTAAGAGGCCAAGGCAGGTGGATCACTTGAGATCAGGAGTTTGAGACCAGCCTGGCCATCGTAGTGAAACCCCATTTCTACTAAAAATACAAAAAATTAGCTGAGTGTGGTGGCACACACCTGTAATCCCAGCTACTCGGGAGGTTGAGGCATGAGAATCACTTGAACCTGAGAGGCAGAGGTTGCAGCGAGCCGAGATCGTGCCACTGAACTCCAGCCTGGGCAACAAAGCAAGGCTCTGTCTCTCTGTCTCAAAAAAAAAAAAAAAAAAAAAAAAAAAAAAAAAGCACTTGGCCTCAGGATTTGTACTCTGAGCTACTATACAAATTCTAGCTAAATTATGGTAACAATTTGTGACATTCTTGTAAAATGTGATTCTTGCTATACAGAAGTAAATGACAGGTAAGATTCTGCAGTTATTTTATCTGCTTTTTAAAGGAAATATCTCTTGAAGGGAAAAAAAAATCACTGGGGAGGAGCTAGGAAAATTCAGCACATTATTAACAGAAGCTGACCGAGCATGGTGGCTCACACCTGTAACCTCAGCACTTTGGGAGGCTGATGCAGGTGAATCACTTGAGGTCAGGAGTTTGAGACCAGCCTGGCCAACATGGTGAAACCCCGTCTCTACTAAAAGTACAAAAATTAGCCAGGTGTGGTGGTGCGTGCCTGTAATCCCAGCTACTTGGGAGGCAAAGGCAGGAGAATCACTTGAACCCAGGAGGCGGAGGTTGCAGTGAGCTGAGATCACACCATTGTACTCCTCCGGCGTGGCCAACAGAGCAAGATTCCATCTCAAAAAAAAGCAAAAAAAAAAAAAAAAAAAAAAAACAGAAGCTGCTATTTGACTCTATCAGTTCATTATAGGATAGAATAAACATGGGGATACTGCCCTTGCTCTCACATGATTATTCCTCTATGCTACTAAAACAACTGCATTGCTGCAAAGAGATTGTTTCGATTTTAAAAAACATCAAAGTAATCACTTCAACTAAAGTTATACATGAAAACATTTCCAATTTGATTCAGTCATTAACATAGGCACATTCCATGCTTACAACATTTAAGTTATCCAAGCTGCACATTCTCCCATCTGCCAGCTCTGATGTCCGTCACAATCTTAAAACATAAATTTCTAATATTGAACTTATTGGTTTTTCTATAATCATTAAAAGCATCTTTCTATAGAGGTAAATTAACACATCTGTGTTAAATAATAACCATTCAATCTGTGGTTAACTCAGGTCCTATTTCTCCTCCTGATCAAATTCTTTTGAAATGTTTGCTGTTACAACACAAGAAAAGTTAAAGGTCAAAAACCCACCAATGGCTGGGTACAGTGCCTCATGCCTATAATCCCAGCACTTTGGGAGGACAAGGCAGGAGGACTGCTTGAGCCCAGGAGTTCAAGACTAGCCTGGGCAACACAGCAAAACCCCATTTCTATTATTAAAAAATAATAATGATAAAATAAAATTTTAGAATTTTTAAAAAATCTACCAACTTTTTATTTAAAAACATCAAGTCATCCATTTTATGCTAGAAATGGGTTTGTACTGTCTCACTAAGCTTCTATCCTATAATAAATGGGTTCTAACTTTTCAAATACCAAAATATAGATGTATCTGTGTTGTCACATATTCCTGATACAATGAGGTCTACCCTCTTATGATCTTAAGCCTTCTGCGTTGTTGCCATCAAATGTTTAATTTATGAATTAGTTTCCTTTTCAAGTATGTTCTAAATCTCATTAGAAAATTTAAATCACAAAAACAAATCAAAACCTAACTTTTCCTTTACTATGTTTATCCCATGACAAATTCCCCTTTCCAGGTTTGACAATCAGGATTTTAAAACTAAACATACACTACTCTCATTTCACAGATGAAAATTTGAGTCCTAATTAGGTGAAACCACAATAGACTATAATTGTTCTCATTGTTGAAGGAAAGAAGAATATACAGGATGAGATTGGGAGCAGCATAGGAAGTACAGATTTTTGGCAGCAGACACAAGTTAAAGCCCTGCCTACTCTCTCTTAGCTACATGACCCTGGTAAACTATTTCACTCCTCAGTGTCTTCACGGAGTTATGGTGAGGGTTAAAGAAGACGTTAACAAAGAACACAAAAGCAATTTAAATATTGGCCCACTGCCCTACCTTTCCATTATACTTAGCACCTGCCCTATTTTGTTGTTTGTTTGCTTACTTTTGCATGTATACTCTGCTGTACACCACTGGCATGCAAGAAGCTCTGAGGAACATCAGTGCCTAGGCCAGTGCCTTATGTTGGTCATAGATGAACCCAACTCGGTAAGTAAATGCTTTGGCTAGGATTCATAGTTGAATAAGGTCATCACAAATGTGACTTTTGTATTTTTGTTTGAAGTGAAATGTCAGATTGCATGTATTCATAGAAAAATGTTTCAAAGCCAAATGGAAATTGCTCTGGATTAATCTATATTTAGCATCATCTTGCCTACAAGAGCACCTCCACTAACACAAGTGTTGTCACTCTCTCATTATGAACTCTAACTAAATCTAGGAAACAGAATAATTCTTGTAACCCAGAGACACATGGGACTATCATTCCCCCCACTTTCTATTGCTAAGTCTAAGGCACAAGGAAAGGTGAGGCAATGGACAAATACATGGTTAGCTCCTTTGACCCCCATTTCAATGTCTATACAGCCATAGTAATATACAATAAAGCCTAGAGGAAATTCCCTTCCTCCTCTTTTCCATACCCAATCTCGCCAATCTCCTCACTAAGAGAAGAAAAAAAATCTGTCTTGTTGCTGTCAAAAGACCCTATCACGGGCCCTTTGATGGCCTAGGCCTGGTTCTGTTATCCACACAACACCAAGAGAAAGAAGGAAGCGGTAAACATCATACTTAGCCTCAATCCAGATAGTGAAAAGCAAAAAAATCTTACACCTTATCTAGCCAAGGAATCTAAATAGGGGGAATAAGGTGTGGGCATGAGGGACTGAGGGAAAGAGGCAAACCTCAAGAGCTACAGAAGGAAATCTGCATTTTAATAGAACCTACTCAAGAAAAAAAAAAAGCAGTTTTATTACACATCAGAATATTTACCAAGATGAAAATGTATATTTACAAATGAGGCCAGGCACAGTGGCTCACGCCTGTAAGCCAGCACTTTGGGAGGCCGAGGTGGGTGGATCACTTGAGGTCTGGAGTTCGAGACCAGCCTGGGCAACATAGTGAAACCCCCCGTCTCTACTAAAAATACAGAAATTAGCCCAGCAGAGTGGCATACGCCTGTAGTCCCAGCTACTCAGGAGGCTGAGGCAGGAGAATCACTTGAACCTGGGAGGCAGAGGTTGCAGTAAGCCAAGATCGCACCACTGCACTCCAGCCTGGGCAACAGAGCAAGACTCCACCTCAAAAAAGAAAGAGAAAAAATAGTAATAAAAATACCAATCATCACTTCTCGACCTTTTGACTAAGATCAAGTGTAAAAATATCAATCAAGAAAATAGAAAATACATGCAGAATAATTTGAAAAGAAAGCAGTCATTTTCAAAACATCTCTTAGAAAAGAATTTCATCAACAAAAGATAAAAATCTATAAAGGGCCATTTCCAGAAAAAAGCCTTAAATACCAAAAACTACATGTGTGTTATTTTCTTCAGAATAACATCAGAAAATTATTTCAGTAAAAGGAAAAATGTCTAAGATAGGGCTACATGGAAATGAAATGCAGCAATATGCACGGAAACTTTGTTTCGGAGTTAAGTCATTTTTAAAATAAAACCAAATGAATGTATTTTGTACTTTTTCCATTATACTCAATTATTAAAAATTTAAACTTTTTATTATAAAGTTTCCAAGATGAAAATAAGATTTTAAGGATTACATTTGTCCTTATACTGGTAAACGTTACATCATTTTGTCCACCCGGGAAAGCTATTCATGAAGGGTTTACCATTTTGAAAAGATCAAAAGAGGTAAAAGCAAAGATCCAAGATTATCAGAGTAATGGAAAAGCTAATCAAAAGAAAAAAACAATTTAATGTGTCACCACTAACTATAAAGTTATGAAGCCTCTGATTCAAGTGGGGTTATTTGAAAGATAACTCATGTAGTTCATCTGGATATTTAAGAGAAGCTATAAATACAGAAATGAGGCACCTGAAGAGGTCACCATCTTTCAATTTATCTATTTCAGGGACAAATCCATGACCTACTGCTTTGAAGATTTAGATCCACAGATAAAAAAACTAAAATATCTGTACTACATACAGCAAGAAAGAGCACAAAATTTAGATATATTAACCACATCCCTATGTCTATGTACCCTGCTAAAGAGTCACCCATTCCACATTCTAGCCTTTTGATTTCTCCTTCAATCAGTCTAAATTTTGTTATTTTCCAAATATTCATCAATTTTTAATAGGACAGTTTAGTAGGACATATAGTTTAAAGAAAAAGAATCTTGACTTTTTATGTTCACAGTGGTATTCTTTTTTCAACTACCAAAAAAACTAAAAATAATCCCCCAAATATGCAAAATCTATTGTTATATTAACTAGAAACTAATACCATTTATTTCATTACAGAAAAGCAAGTTTCTTGATTCAGGAACACCTAACGTGAATTAACTGGTAGGGAACCACATAACCCCATCCTCAACAGAGTAACAGGAAACATTTCTTTTTCAAAATTTTTATTCATCTAGGTTACATGTCAAATGCACAGTGAGGTAAAGGATATTAAGAAAATGCAATAAAATAAAAACAGTAATTTCATAACATTCTTCCCAAATCTTAAAGTTATATTATGAATAAGACTTAATTGCCAAAGAATACACTTCTTTGTGGATTATTCCTTCACTTTTTATGACGTCTTCTATTTTACACTGTGGTAATTTAATATAACATGAGAATATCTACTCAATACTAGCAAACTAACAATTTGGTTGCAACTTCCACTAACTTTCCTAAACTTCAGAGGAAATAAAAATAGAAACCAGGGGGAAAAAATGAGTATAGAAACTTGGAAGTTATTCCCTGTTACTTACAATTCACAATCTCGTAACTTCTAAACAAATTAAAATGGTATGTTTTTTATCTGTACTAGGATTAAGGGCATGTTATTTTTGAAGAGGATTTTGAGAAAAAAATTTACTGAAATTGTTTTGACACTGTATTTTCTGACATGCGGCATTCCACGAAATCTTTTTCATTGCACCCTCACTGTACTATTTAAATAATTTTTTAAAAGGAGAGACGAAAATCAATATAAGCTAAATAAAATATAAAAGGTACAATTAATTTAAAAGGCTACCTTTTTGTAAGATAACTTGCCCATAATTTGCTATTTTAAACAAATGATAACACAAAGCCTGTTTGCCATCTTTCTTATAACATTCATGTAACTGTATACCTTTAGGCAAAGTCAGCTATATGTTAAAAATAAAAATTACCAGTAATATCAATTTAAGGTACTTTGCTTAAAAAAGAATTCACTATATTGTTTCCTTCATTAACAAGCAGACTTAATACACTTTAAATCATTCTGCATACAACTTTTAAGAAATAAATCAGACTGAGCAATGTGGCAGCACTTTGGGGGGCCGAGGCAGATGGACCACCTGAGGTCAGGAGTTCGAGACCAGCCTGGCCAACATGGTGAAACCCTATCTCTACTAAAAATACAGAAAATTAGCCGGGCATGGTGGCAGGCGCCTGTAATCCCAGCTACTCAGGTAGCTGAGGCAGGAGAATCACTTGAACCTGGGAGGTGGAGGTTGCAGTAAGCCGAGATCATGCCATTGCACTCCAGCTTGGGCAACAAGAGCAAAACTCTGTCCCAAAAAAAACAAAAAAAAAAAAAAAGAAAGAAAGAAAGAAAGAAAAATCTTATGTAAAATGAGATATACCTAGACCCAGAGACTCTAGCTGTTAAATCTTAGTAAGAGCAGGGAATGACAAAAGCAATACTCAAAATAAATTAGTTACCGTATATTCTTTTATTCGGTCTGCTAGTGAGATT
This sequence comes from Nomascus leucogenys, assembly GCF_006542625.1. NCBI lineage: Eukaryota > Metazoa > Chordata > Mammalia > Primates > Hylobatidae > Nomascus > Nomascus leucogenys. The sequence continues at coordinate 33,557,635 of NC_044384.1, forward strand.
TAAAAAAAAAAAAAAGCCCCAAACCTTTAATCTTTTTTAAAAAGATATTTTTTCTCAAGCTTAATTACCATAACTAGGTTTATATGTAGGCAACTTTTATTTTCTTACATACCTTTAGGAAGCAATAAACAGGTATTATATTAATAACCTGAATCCATTAGAAATCACTGTAGCAACTGTACAGTTATCTGCCTCCAGCCACTTGTCAAGTCTAACATTAATGAAATTCAGTTACTTCAGAATTCTGAAGATGGGTACACACATGCATACACACATCCCTGAAACTAGGCTCATTTCTCTTAGTAAAAATCCAAACAAACAAAAAACAGATAACACTTTCCCTTGGAGCCCTCCAAATAATCTGTATGCTACTCCTAATTTTTAAAAAAGTAAAACTTCATGTAAAATATTAAGCCTTAAGATTTCAACTTGACCTTGTTGGGCTCTAAATTAATATTTTATGTGGGCTTTAAAAATTATGCTCAATTTTAACAATGTACAAAAAGTACAGATCAATAAGATTACGAGAGTTATTATTGTCTAATAAGTGGCTCAAATAACCAGATCACTCTAATCTGCTGGTTAAATTCTCTTAAGATGATTAGGTATCTAATGTCCTAGGACTGAGCTAGCACAAACTAGGCAGAAAGCAGGCTGTAGCTAGATTATCAAAAAACACATTTACCTTTAGTGAGAGGATAATGGCCTCTTAAATGCCAACTAAAGAGAGATACTAAAAGGAAGTATCAACATGTAACAACCAGTAATAAAATTATAACTGGGGTAGTTAAAACTATAATTTGTTTCCTAACATTTCTCAAGTTATTTTTTTTATAACATTCAGCGATTTTTTAAATGAAGTAACATTTTTAAAAGTCTGCAGCTTAATCCTTTTAATTCTCTCCCATGAAAACCAGAGAAAAAAAATTATCTGATAGATTAGACAAAGGGAAAATTCCATATGCACATATTAGAGAGATGCAATAGTCCAGATATGGGATTTTATTCTTAAATAAAAAAGCATTTCAACCATTTCTGGATTAGTGTTGTAGGTTGAAAGAGATTTCTTTCCAGCATTAACCCTTCATAGAATAGAAATAAATACAAACAGGACACGGTCCTTAACCTTAAAATTCTAGGAAAATTAAGGGAATTCAGAGGAAACGAAGGGAGGACCACTAGGGACTTAAACAATAGCTACATAAAAATGCCGTCACATAATCCAAAAGTAATTCCCACTTACTACTATTATTAGTACTATACATGTAATCTTCAGAATACAGACTGCCTCGGGGAAAGAGAATGCAATAACCTACACTAGTCATGTAAAAAATATACATATTAAAACTACTTCACCGGCCAGGCGCAGTGCCTCATGCCTGTAATCCCAGCACTTCGGGAGGCTGAGGCAGGCAGATCATCTGAGGTCAGGAGTTTGAAACCTGCCTGGCCAATACGGTGAAACCCCATCCCTACTAAAAATACAAAAATTAGCCGGGCCAGTGGTGGGCACCTGTAATCCCAGCTACTCAGTAGGCTGAGGCAGGAGAATCGCTTGAACCCAGGAAGTGGAGGTTGCAGTGAGCCAAGATCGTGCCATTGCACTATAGCCTGGGCGACAAAGCGAGACTCTGTCTCAAAAAAACAAACAAACAAACAAACAAACAAAAAACATTACTTCACAAGGTGAGGTCTGGTGGCTCGTACCTGTAATCCCAGCACTTTGGGAGGCCGAGGCTGGGGGATCCCTTGAGCTTAGGAGTTTAAGACCAGCCTGGGCAACATAGCAAGACCCCACCTTTGCAAAAAATAAGAAAATTAGCCAGACATGGTAGCACACACTTGTGGTCCCAGCTACTAGGGAGCCTGGGAGGTTGAGGCTGCAGTGAGCCGTGATCGTGCCACTGCACTCCAGCCTTGTCAATAGAGCGAGACCCCGTCTCAAAAAAATTAAAACAACAACACCAGCACTTTGGGAGGCCGAGGCAGGCGGATCACGACGTCAGGAGATCGAGACCATCCTGGCTACAGTGAAACCCTGTCTCTACTAAAAATACAAAAAATTAGCCGGGCGTGATGGCAGGCACTGGTAATCCCAGCTACTCGGGAGGCTGAGGCAGGAGAATGGCATGAATACGGGAGGCGGAGCTTGCAGTGAGCTGAGATCACGCCACTGCACTCCAGCATGGGCGACAAAGCGAGACCCAATCTCAAAAAACAACAACAAGTATTTCCCATATTGACACTTCTTTAAATGTCTGTAATATAAAAACAAAGTATGTTGAAAGCGGAATTTTTTAATTGCGCTACCTGGAAAAGGTGTAACCATTTTAAAGCAAAACCTTTTTTTTTTTTTTTTTCCCAAAACAACACTCCTTAAGACAGCAATGTATTACCTTCAAAGCACTCTGTAAAAACTGAAAAGCAAGATAAAAATTTTTCATATATATGTTTCTGTTATAAATTATTCCTAAAGTTAAACTCTCCAAACCACAGAATGTCAAATTTTACTTTAGGAAAAATTTTTAATATTTTGGTATAGGTTCTAAGAATTTAATCAGTGTATTATGCCGTTCCTTCTCTTTCTGCCAAAACTTCTTTTTCTTTCTTTCCTCAAAATTCTGTAGAAAAGGCTTTCCAAAATTATTAGTGTTCAACACCTTTTCAAATATTCAAAATGTTATTCTTACCTTGAATATCAACTATTAATACCTATGTTTTGGGCCAGGTGCGAATCCCACAGAATCTCAGCACTTTGAGAGGCCAAGGTGTGCAGATCACTTAAGCCCAGGAGTCTGAGGCCAGCCTGAACAACATAGCAGAACCCCGTCTCTACAAAATATATAAAAATTAGCCAGGTGCTAGTCCCACCTACTTGGGAGGCTGAGGCGGGAGGATTGCTTGAGCCTGGGAGGCAGAGGTTACAGTGAGACGAGATGGCACCTCTGCACTCCAGCCTAGATGACAGAGTCAGACCCTATCTCCCAAAAAAAAAAAAAGGCTACCTACGTTTGTTAATTCCATTCCACTGAAATTTTTTTCTTAAAGGCAAAAAAAAATTAGAGCTCTTGCCTGATTATCCAATAACAATAAAAATTAGAATGGATCCAGTCAATACAATACTAGCAATAAGTTGTCTATGTTATTCTTAAAAGATTAACCTTTGCTATCTTAAAATGCATGCTTAATATATTAAGTATTGTATCATAAAACAAAAAAGAAGCCTGTTAAGTGCTTGAAGCAGTTTACACATGCAAAGTAGTCCTTAACATGAAGAAATTAAATTAATATTTTCTTACATCTAAAAATCCATGTCTAATAAAAATCTGGGATTCCAGGAAGAAGGTGAAAACAGAACTTCCCTGAAAACACCTAAACTTCAAGTAAAGACTGTAGATTCATTAAAATTCAGTCAGTCATCCAAAACCAATATGCTCTTCCTGTTGATGTAAAACTTAATTTAAAAAAAATCTGTTTGAGGAAATAGTTAACCAATGTTGCACTATAATTTCAGAGAGAAACCCATCAGTTATAATAAACTCATATATTTTAGAGTGAAAAATCATACTAACATTATTTATTGTAAGTTGCTTGGTGTTCAAACCTTACCTCTACTGGTCAAATATTAAGTTCAGAAAATCTAAAAATCATTACACACACAAAAAAGAAATCGGCCAGGCACAGTGGCTCATGCCTATAATCCCAGCACTTTGGGAGGCCAAGACAGGCAGATCACCTGAGGTTGGGAGTTCAAGACCAGCCTGACCAACATGGAGAAACCCCATCTCTACTAAAAATACAAAACTTAGCCAGGCATGGTAGCACATGCCTGTAATCCCAACTACTTGGGAGGCTGAGGCAGGAGAATCACTTGAACCCAGGAGGTGGAGGTTGCAGTGAGTCAGGTTTGTGCCATTGCATTCCAGCCTGGGCAACAAGAGCAAAACTCCATCTCAAAAAATGGAAAAAAAAAAATGCAGAGACCTCTAGTCATATATATGTATATATGTTTATATATACATATATATGTATATAAATATACATGTTTATATATACATATATGTATATAAACATACATATGTTTATACATACATATGTATATATACATGTTTATATATACATATATGTATATAAATATACATATGTTTATATATACATATATGTATATAAATATACATATGTTTATATATACATATATGTATATAAATATACATGTTTATATATAAACATATATATGTATACAAATACACATATATATTTATATATGTATCCTTATACAAGGATGTATATATCCTTAAACAAAAACTGAGCACAGAAATAAGCCATCCCCAAAGTTAACTTCCAATTCTCATAAAACCAGTTCTAAAGAGAAAAAAACAAAGCAGCAAATTTTCAATTCAAAACCAGAAAAGGAAAAAATGTGGTTCAATCTATTACTGGTAATTTACAAGTTACAAATATGTGAATATAGAATTGAATTAAAACAAAGTGGTGACATTTTTTCTGAGTAACGTTACTAACAAATATTGAGAGACATCAAAGATCTTGATTGTTTATATACGACTCTAAATATACCACCTATACTTCCTCTTAAAAAACACATGCAGAACTAGGTTTTTTCCAAAGTGGCCACCTCATTAAATAAAATGAACCTTTTTCATATTGATGTTATTATGAATGTGAAAGACTAATTTCCTCTGAAAAATAAATCCAGGCCAGGTGCAGTGGCTCATGCCTGTAATCCCAACACTTTGGGAGGTGGAGGCGAGTGGATCACCTGAGGTCAGGAGTTCAAGATCAGCCTGGCCAACATGGTGAAACCCCCGTCTCTACTTAAAATACAAAAATTAGCTGGGCATGGTGGCGGGCGCCTGCAATCCCAGCTACTTGGGAGGCTGAGGGAGGAGAATTGCTTGAATCCGGGAGGCAGAGGTTGCAGTGGGCCAAGACAGCACCATTGCACTCCAGCCTGGGCAACAAGAGCGAAACTCCATCTCAAAAAAAAAAAAAGTAAATCCAGTGGAAAACCCAATTTTAAAAAACCACTTAGTGTCAGCAAACTTACATATTCCTATTGAAGACTGTAATCCTAATTTAGCCGTGTCTCACAGTATTACTAGAAATCTTTAAAAGATAAAATGTCAGCATTTACCAATCCCAGGCTGCACATAAAAACATCTATCATGTTGCAAGACCTTCAATCCTGTGGTATTTTCTATCTTTTGACATGCTCTATGAGCTCTTTAACATAACTAAGGCCCATTTATTTTTAGTTCGAGGATTGAAAACAAAATTAAACTGGTAGTACATTCACTAATAAACTGAGTCACTAGCAATTTAAAACACTACCCAACACATACCCTTGATATAGTGACCACTTTATCTTTACCCTCGACAGGTACCCTTTACATCAGAGTACCAGAAATTCCACTGGCTGATGCCTACCAGATTATTGCCTTGGGCACTGAGCTTTAAATTAAAGCTCAAAATAAAAATCCATCTCCATATCAATGAAAAATACTATTTTTCTCATGCATGAAATCAAGCTGCAGTCTAATCTGCTTTTCCTACATTATCTTGCATAGTAGGCGCACAGCAAATATTTGCTCAAAAACATATTGTGTTCTTCCTGTATACAAGTGATACTGAATATAATTCATGAAAACTAGCAACAAATTAGATTATTAAATGACATGTGGAATAATGACATAAAAATGTTCATGAGTACATTCACAGTTAACTATGATCTTCACAGTTAACTATGAGGTCCCCCAATTAGAAGCAGAAGTCAACAGTGTCTGCAGAGAATAAGTGCTAAGAGATTCTCAAGGAATTAACCATCTACCTATTTGGGTTCACTAAAATTTCCAGCTTTTTTGTTTTATTTATATTTTTGATAAAAAGTAAGGAAGAGGATGGCTCCCACTATTGTATAAATATGGTTCTATGTTCCTACCATACATAACAAAACTCAAGCTAAAATTTACCAAATTCTGGGGCCTTCTGTTGTGAATACCTAATTTTTAAAAAAGAAACTGTCTACTAATGCAGCTTTTAAAACATCATCAGGGCTGGGCTCGGTGGCTCACGCCTATAATCTCAGCACTTTGGGAGGCTAAGGTGGGTGGAGCACGAGGTCAGGAGTTGGAGACCAGCTTGGCCAACATAGTGAAACCCTGTCTCTACTAAAAATACAAAGAAAATTAGCCAGGCGTGGTGGCGGGCTCCTGTAATCCCAGATACTCAGGAGGCTGAGACAGGACAATCGCTTGAACCCAGGAGGCGGAGTTTGCAGTGGGCCGAGATCGCGCCATTGCACTCCAGCCTGCGCGACAAAGCGAGACTCTGTCTCAAAAGAAAACAGCAACATCATCAGAAGAAACTTACAATGGGCAAAAGCATATTATTTCTTACACAATCCAAACGCAGATTGTCAATACAATTAATTTTGTGATAGATTCAAAGGTTGTTCTGTAATATTCCCATTTCCAGCAACGTTAACTAGAAAATTGCAATTATACATCTTTGGGAACTCTGACATACTGTCAATATTTGGACAAGTCATGTAAGAACCAAAGGGCTGTACTTGGAAATCAGGCATCTGCCATGTAAGCACTTGATAGGGTGATAGGGAAAATTCTTTGGCCAACTAGTTGCATCTTAGGTCCCCTGGGTTCCAGTAGCTGCTTGTTCTCTTCGTCAAGTGTCAAGGTGAGTTACCTTTTCCATCCACATGTGCAACTTCTCTGTCTGCCTCTGCATCTTGGAAAAACAGCTCGTGGCCTCTTCTAGGACACTGCCTGTACAGTTCCTATCACACAGTACCCCTGTCAAGTAATCCTGTAACTTCCCTGGGCGCTCCTTCAGATCCCCCAGCATGACTGAAGGCACCTTTAAAGACACTGAGGCCATTTCATAAAACATTATTGCTTCAGAAATTGTATTTTTATTAAGACACACTTACTCAGGAAAATGACATAAGCATTGCTAAGAAGAGCCTGATAGATCCAGCATTCATAGGCAGTGATTAAATTCATTAATCAAAGTCACTAATTCCAAAAAAATAAAATGACTAACATTATCATTTTTCATAGCTTTAATATATCTACCTGGCAGCATGTATTCTGTTACTACACAGACTGAATACAACTGACTGAATCTTCAATAGTAGTTTCCAACCTTTGCTGAACAATAAGAACTGGAGTGGCTTAACAAATACCAAAACCTAGGGTGGCTCCAAGGCTTCTAAGATTTGTTTCGGTTTAAGCTCCCCAGGTGATTTTAATGTACGTCCTTAGTTGAGAACCACTACATTCTTGAGTGTTTTAACTCCTTTCACTTTAAAATTCTAAAAAGTTGTTTTGTCAGCTGGCCCATACTCAATCATTATACAATCACTCTCAGGTGATGATTCTTACCACACACAAGATCTGTTTTAATTTTTTTTTTTAATTCTTATGGAAAACCACATGAAGGAGATGATACAGAATACCTCTAGGTCAGCTTTTACAAACTCTGGTCTGTGTAAAGTGTTAAAAATGCATGCCACACACACACAAAAAAAATGTAGTTAAGTTTGGGATATACTACAAATCACATCCTTCTCCTCTGGAGAGCACACTCATTAATGGCTGAAGTGCCCTGTGGTTTAAAACAAAAGGCATCTGTTAACACATAATCCAGCACTTTCCAAACACCTGAACATGTGTACAACTATTAATACCCAGTAGCATAGTGGTCCAGTTTAGGATATGGTTCCATACATATATAATTTCGTCCTTGAACTAGGCTAGATCATCTTTGGTTTGGGTCTCCTACAGTTTGGGTCTCTACTAAAACTAACTATATTGAACTCTTCATTCTAAGGGACCTAATAAAAATGTTACTTCCTCAGATCATTCTTGACTACACTAACTAAAATAGCTTTTCTACGCCATTCCTAATCAATCTTTATCTCTTATATCCTGCTTTATTATTATTCACCTTATATAATCCTACCTGATAGCATATGATGAATTCATTTATTGTCTCCTCATGAAAGATTAAGTTCCATGACAACAGAGACTTCTTTCACTGTTGTATCCCCAAAGCCATGGACTAGGTGCTCAGATACTTGGTGAATAAAAGAATGATTGATGGAATCAACCAATCTTGGCCTTATACCATCAATCTACATCAAGAGTCTTATAAATAATGCTCTTATGAAATGCTCTATTGAGCATTTGTTAAACTAATTTGTGAAAACATGGTCTGCTTTATCACATAGTGGCCTTTTATGAAGATGTAAAGAGAAGTTTCCCATGTCTCACTATCAAATATAACTGTGTTTCTCCCAGATAAAAAAGAATGTTTAAATCAGTCAGGCCACCTATTTTCAATGCCTAAAAGGCTGTGAGACAAACATTTAGCCCAGTTCTATCCAGCAAACAAAAACCTCATGAAGTCAGTCACCAACCTCTAATTTCATATTATTCCTTTTCCTCTGATTACTCCATCCCCTACACTGTCTTCACTTTTTAAAAAAGTTTTGTTTATATGAAAACTCCCTCAAGAAGGACATACCTTTCCCCAAAGGTTAGTATGTTTAGCTTATGGAAAAAAAGACTAAATGAAATCTAAAGCTTAACTTCCTTTAAGCCCCATTATAAGTGCTGGGCAAACTTAAGCAAAGGACAGGAAATCGGATGGCTCCTTTGATCTGCTTTAGATTCTGGCATTATTTATTTCTCAATGAATACTAAAAATGGGTATTTAAAAGCTGAAAACGGTATAAGAACATTTATGCTGGGGGCAGTGAGATAAGTTGTAGCCTCGTAAAGATTCCTACAAGCAATAATCACTGATAAGCAAGACATTTTGAGGCCTTAAAAACAGGGACCACTTATGCATTTATCAAAGCCCACAGAACTTACAACACCAAGAGTGAACCCTAACAGTAAACTACAGACTTTGGGTGATAATGATGTGTCAGTGTAGGTTCATCATTGTAACAAATGTCCATTCTAGTGCAGGATGTTGATAGTAGGGGAAGCCGTGGCTATGTGGGAGAAGAGGGTACATGGGAACTCTCTGTCTCCTCTGCTTGATTTTGCTATGAACTTAAAACTGCTCTAAAAGCAAAATCTATTAAAAAACAATGACAAAAAAAAAAGGGACCACATTCTCACCTTGAACACACACATGCTCTTTTATTAACACTAAGATATATCCTATTTTGAGAAAAAGACTTTTGCTTTTCCTTTTACAAAGTTAATATAGGCACTCACTTCAGGAAATAAGAAAAGCAGGCCAAAAACAGTATCTTGGTGCTTTAACATGAGAAATTGCCAAAGGATACCCACCGGTAAGACTTCAAAGCTTTTTAATTAACATCATCCAGACCTTGTAGCATATAGAAAACCACATTTAGACATTGCATGCTTTTCAAATAATCGCTTAAATGAAGTAAAAGAGGGCACTTAATGCTTGTTAATTAATATAGAACTGTGCTGTGATTTATAACTAATGTAATTTCAAAAAAACCAGACTCCACCGTTTAGAACCTGATCTCCATTAGCAGTAAGAGAACTTAATTGAACCAGACTACCAGTTTCACAGTGATTTTCAGATACAGGAAACTTAACATATCACTGCTTAACTGAGCGGTTCTGAGCCCTGGCTACTCAATGTCATCACCTAAGGCCGATCATATAAAAGTCATCGGTTTTAAAGCTGATGCCTGGGGTCAGACCCCAAAGATTATGATTGAATGGGGCTAAAGTGGGGTCTGGGCATCAGACGGTTTAAATGCCACCCAGCTGATTCTAATACATAGCCAGATTGAAAACCATATGTATTTTACCCACCTGATTTGCATTTACCAATCTGAAAACAGACAGTTTTTACCTGATTATTCTGTGTCAGTGTTTTGTTATCAATGTATTTTGTGAGCCTCTTAAATAGCTACCAAACTACAAGCAGATTACAAAAGGCTTAAAATAGGGACATGAGGCTTTCAGCCACTGAAATCATTTGATATTCAATCTAGGAAAAAGGTCAATTACTGCGCTTCATGGATTCACTATGTGGGTTTGGGATCTTCAACCATGAATCCTCTTCAGTGCCTTATATTTAAAATTTGCCAAGCAATTAAGCCCCCAAAAGGTTAAAAAGCCTCAAAAATTAGTAAGAAAAAACACGTCAGAAGAAAAATGTGCAAAGAATATGAACAGACTTTACTAAATGAATACAAATAGCTAAACGTTTTTCAACTTCACTAGTGATCAAAGAAATGCAAATTAACATCAAAATACCTTTTTTTTTTTTTGAATTTTTTTAATGGAGTCTTGCTGTCACCCAGGCTGGAGTGCAGTGGCGTGACCTCGGCTCACTGCAACATCCGCCTCCTAGGTTCAAGCGATTCTCCTGCCTCAGCCTCCCGAGTAGCTGAGACTACAGACGAGCGCCACCACGCCCGGCTAATTTTTTTTTTTTTTTTGTATTTTTAGTAGAGATGGGGGTTTCACCATGTTGGCCAGGCTGGTCTCGAACTCCTGACCTCAGGTAATCCATCTGCCTCAGCCTCCCAAAGTGCTGGGATTACAGGTGTGAGACACCACACCGGCAAGATATCATTCTTCCATCAAATCAGCAAGCTTTTAAAAAAAATTAATATTCAATAGCAAGAATACAATGCATGAACACTGAAGCTCCTGGGTGAAATAAACTTATTTTTGTTTTTGTTTGGATTTTTTTGAGACAGAGTCTCGCTCTGTCACCCAGGCTGGAGTGCAGAGGCTCAGTCATGGCTCACTACAGCCTCTGCTTCCTGGGCTCAAGCAATCCTCCCACGCCAGCCTCCGGAGCAGCTGGGACTACAGACACGTGCTGCTACGCCCCGCTAACTTTTGTATTTCTAGTAGCGATGGGGTTTCACCATGTTCACCAGGCTGGTCTCGAACTCCTGGCCTCAAGTGAACCACCTGACTTGGCCTCCCAGAGTGCTGGGATTACAGGCGTGAGCCATCGCATTCAGCTTAATTATTTTTTAAAAGCAGTATGGCAGTATGTGGTCAAGAGCCTTAAGTGTTCATACCCTTAACTCATAACAGCAAAAACTTAAAAGAGCCCAAAGGACCATTAGGGAAGTTATTTTTATAATTAGCTAAATTATTCAAAATCCATATGTTCTAGGGAGAATATTTAGTGTTCTGGTTAAATGCTCAAAATGCAATATTAAGAGGGAAAGGACGATATATGCAATACCCAAATTTTGTTATATATCATGGAAGACAACATTCAAATATTAACAAAAGCAGAATTGTGGGTGATTTTAACTTTCCACTTCACATATTTCTATTTTTAAAACTTTCTACAAAGAATTTGTCACTTAAAAATATTTTTTAAATTTCTAAGCAAGAGTTAACTGATCAAGCATAATAAGTTAATTATCTCTACCAGAGAAAAAACTATGAGGTAAGATGATAGCTTGTCATGATGCAGCTCACTGCATAAATATGTATGGTGAGTAATGGGTGCTGAGATTCTGTCTTGAAGTGGGGCTGAGCTGGTCTAGCCTGGCTGCATGGATTGAGAATTCAAGTAAACTTAAACAGCTGTCCTCAGCAGCCTCAATGACATTCTCCAAAAGAAATCAGATTTTCAAATGCAAACAAACCAAGACAGCTGACTCTTACCTACCATGAGGGGTATTATTTTTGGAACTTCGGTGTGAATAGGCATTTAACCACAAAGCAGGTCATTAAAGACAAGACAAGATAAAGCTACCCTGTATGGAGGTCCACTCTGCTAAATATTTATGAAAAACAGTTACTGGAAAAACTTCTCCCCACTGACCATGTACACCGATGCACGTATGTTAGTATGTTCAGAAAATTAACTTTTTCAAACTGAATGAAGGCTAATGTCCATTATTTACATTAAAATAAAAATCCCTCCAACTACAGATTTTATAGAGCTAGTCTCAAAACTGCTTTTACAGAGAAACTGGCCCCCCATGAAAAGTAATGCGCTAATCATAAAACTGCAGAGAATGATCAAAGCACAAAAAGATAACGCATAAAGAAACCACTTGATAATGGCTGGGCATGGTGGCTCACGCCTGTAATCACAGAACTTTGGGAGGCCAAGGCAATCGGATCATGAGGTCAGGAGATCAAGACCATTCTGGCCAACATGGTGAAACCCTGTCTCTACTAAAAATACAAAAAAATTAGCTGGGCATGGTGGCGCATGCCTGTAGTCCCAGCTACTTGGGAGGCTGAGGCAGGAGAATCGATTGAACCCGGGAGGCAGAGGTTGCAGTGAGCAGAGATCACGCCACTGCACTCCAGCCTGGTGACAGAGCAAGACTCGGTCTCAAAAAAAAAAAAAAAGAAATCACTCGATAAAAGCCTTGATACTCAAGATAACCATCACATAGTACTTTTACATGAATTCACTATAAAATATTATAAATTTACTATAAAATGCTCTTTACTCATCTCTAAGTCTGCCAAATGAAAGTACTGCCAGCATTATTTTGATATGATACCTCCAAACGGATTCTTAAAACATCAATATATTTCCAAAAACTTCAAGGAGAGATGATCTAGTGCCGATACTAAGCTGCCTGTCAGTTAACTGCTAACTTTAAAAAATCGTCATAAACAGCTGTTGCCCAGATATCAAACTCAATTAAAGTATGATCATGCACTATGCTGGTCTGCATTATTAATTATTTGCACACTCTAAAAGAAAATGCATTAACAGTTACAATTATTTGGCATAAGATAACATTTAGGATTAAGGTATTAGGATATCCTAACAGGAATTATTTAGGATAACGCCTTCAACTTTTAAGCTGAGCCCAAACAAAAGCTTATAAAGAGCATTTTCTGAATTACTAAATTGGTTGTACCTTAATGAAAGAGTATGGCAATAATCGGTTTTTACTTTTCCACTTGGTTTCCATTCTGTGTAAACAGCTGAATTAACATTCTGACATCCAAGAGATTCTGTTAGGCCCATCCAGCTTAAGTTCACCTGAATGTCCATGTTGTTGAACTCAAGTCAGTTCATCATTTATCCTACCTTTACAATTTATGCAATTTTTCGACAACTGTTCTTACTATAAGGTTGAGTGTGCCTCCTCTCTTCCCCAAAGTCATAAGGTGACTCAGGAAACTGAAAGATACATCACTGTTACATTAAAAATTCACAATGTCACAATTTTTCAAGAGACAACAATATGGACAATTGAAATGAAATTCCTAATATCTGAACTCTAGGTTGTTCCATTTTTGCTGCTTTGCATAATTCCAGTAAAGGTCATTCATACCTGTCTTATGGGAATGGCACCTCCCAAAACTGCCAGCACACACAAAGGCAGTCACATACAGTGACCCTGTACCTCAATCTACCATTTGATTCTCCAGGATTACCTTAGAAAACTATGTGTATTTTCAAAAGCCACAAACTTACTAAATGGTATGAACAATAGAAACCAAACTATAGATTCAAATTAATTTACTTTGGTGTTCAGTTAGTACACAATTCAGAAGAGACAAGAAACAGACCACTGGTGTTTTAAGTTTTAAGCAGTAGTCAAGATACTCCATTAGAAAGAAGATTAGGAAAATATGAACAAAGCACGTCTAACCTATTTAAGCAAAACAGGGAAAGTGCCTATGAAGACATTTTTCAAGCCACCTTTCAATAGGGTTCTGACTTTAAAGAGAATTTTGTTTACCCACCTTCTTCCTTTCCATAGAAAGGCAAAGTATTGGGGTAGTTACATAAAATCCTGTTTAGTAAGTGGAATTAAGTATTGTATTAAGAGTTCCATCAAGGTCTTGATTAAGAGGTTAGAACAGGATATAGGAATACATAATTTTACAGGTATTAATAAGGTTTTCTTAAAAATATTACTACATGTAAAACTAAAATATATACCTAAAACCTGCCTTAGAACAACCCCAAAGTCTGTTTCTCTCATGCATTTAACTGATGAGCTTCATTGAAATCCCCCTCCCGGTAGTTTTATTACAAGGAACAATAGCACAGGAATGCAATAGAGATATTAAAACAGTAAAAAGCATTTCTAAAGATCGTTTGAGACTTATATTTGTATTATATGAACGAGACTTATTATCAGAACTTGAACCCCTATAAAGTGCTTTAAAACCAATCATTCTTGTTACTGAATTTATATAAGTTTGGGAAGCTATAGATTTCATTAACCAATATGATTTCTCTTGAAATATTCTTTATATATCAGCAATATGCTGTCTTCACATGTAGAAACAGAAAGCTTTCAGAAAACGAGAGAAAAAAAACATAGTCACCCATAAAATTTTAGAAAACCCGAACTTGCCCCTCTTCAATGTGGCAATAAACAATACTGCCATGACCTATTCAATGCCATACAGTTTACAAAATGTTTCTGATCATATTGCAAGAATCTCTTGGATAATAAGAATTCACTACTTAAGAACCATTCAGATACATCTTTCTTCCACTATGAAATCTCAAGACCGCCTTTGTATTATAGTACATACACAGTGCCAGATGCAATAATAATGGGGAAAGCAGATTTACCAAATATGTAATAAATTACAGACCCTTATACCAATGAGAGCTAGAACAAGCAGATTTCTAACAAACTTTTTTAAAACCTGGAGAACTAATGGGAAATTTTTCAGAAAGACATTCTTTTCAACGTGGGGATAGAAAGATTTGTAACAAGGATAACTAGCTTCTCATGCATTGAATATGGGGGAAAACACATAAAACTACTGTTTTTGGAGGAAAAATTATTAGAAAACTTTAACAAAAGATGGAATGTGTTATTTCAGACGCTATAAGCTCGAGTGCAGTGGCTAGATAATAAAGCAAGGTGCCTATTCCTGAGGAGAATGTACTCAGTAATGATGCTGAACAGTGAGTATTAAATCTAAGCAGTGCCAAAAAGGCAAGGATTGGGAGTTCAGGTAATGTGTTACAGACAGACCTGTGAGAAATTCCATTACTTAAAAATAATCTTGTCCCTATCATTAACCATTTAATTTTTTTTTTCCTGATGTGCTAAAGTGCACTGGAAACCTCAGAACAGGTTTTATAAATTGGCCATGTCTTGTTAATAGACTGCAGTCTTCAAATTTACACAGAGCTGCAGGTCTCCTGGATTTTTTCAAGTGTCACTCATCTAACTGAGCCTGACAGCTGAGAAATGCCATCAGGTACTTTACAGTCAGTTTAAAAAACATCCTCTACCTGGTATCTCTGCAGTGATTGTCTTGCTGCTCCCTGAAACCTCTTCATCATCATCTGATGAGCTCGTGCTTGAGTCACAAGTCAGGTCACTATCACTGGTACTACTGTCCTGCAGCAGGTTATATTTCTTCCTTGCAGCAGCCTCCCGTTTCTGCCTCAGTAGCCTGATCCTCTCCTTGTGCTTTTGGCTCCGATGACCTTTAACCTTGGCGACTCGGCCATTCTGTTTATCACTGGATTGCCGGTTTTTCTTGGCAGCCATAGTGGATGTTTCACTTTCAGATCGGGACCGCCTAGACTTGCGCCCAACTGTGGCACCAGACACTCCTGAAGGGTCTCCTTCTACTGCCGTTTCTGCCTGAGAGGGTTCATTCTCTTCTGCGGAAGACAACGTATCTGAATCAGCCAGGTGACCACTAGAGGAAGGAGAAAGCATGCAGTGATTAGAGGAGTCACTCTCATAAACTCGGCCAGTTGTAGGCTTGTCACTCTCTGTGGATGCTAACTGAGACTCAGAAGAGTCCCTTCTCAGTTCCATCAACAAGCAGGGCATTGAAGAAATAACTGTAGAATCCGCTACACCATCTTTCTGAACTTGAGATTCCAGTTCTACAGATCCATCTTCCTCCTTGGCTGTCTCTTGTTCAGATGCTTTTGGTGGGGCTTCGGACTCAATGAGTTCTTCGACTTTTCCCACTGCCTCCTCCATCTTCATTTCAGAATTTCAAGTTAAATCATGGAGTAGAGTCTAGGAAATGATATCAAAGATGCAACAGGAAAGCAACCTGTACAAAAACACACAAAGTCAATAAACAGAATGCCAGATTATTTAATCAACACAACATGCCTACCTTTCTAAGTGGGTGGGGCAAAACTTACCATTACACAGGCCTTTAAAATATATATATATTATTATTATCTGCTTGTTTGATCAACAGTCAAATTCAAAGGACTTAATACCGTCAAAATCTAAGCATACTGGGCTATTAAAAATGCCATAATATTAATCCTCTAACTTGCAGGGCCAACATGTAACAAACATTTTCAAGTTTACAATTTTATTTAAAGTGTTCTAGAAAGAAATCTTCAAAACTCTGATATAATTAATATGCATTCATTGACTTTGATATAAATGAAAAAGAATGCTTTAAAACTAGTCTAGAAATGCATTACCTGGAATGACTACTTTTACATTCAAATCCAAAAAGAAAGGAGGTGGAGTTACAATAGAGAATTACAATAGAGTTACAATAGAGAATTATAATGGAGTTACAATACAGAATACATTCAAATCCAAAAAGAAAGGAGGGGAGTTACAATAGAGAAACATCAAATGTTTTTGTTTGTTTGTTTGTTTTTGAGACAGGGTCTCACTCTGCCACCCAGGCTGGAGTGCAATGGTGCAATCTCAGCTCACTGCAACCTCCGTTGCCCTGGCTCAAGCAATTCTCTTGCCTCAGCCTTCCAAATGGCTGGGACTACAGGCGCACTGCACCACACCCAGCTATTTTTGTATTTTTTGTAGAGACAGGATTTCACCATGTTGCCCAGGCTGGTCTCGAACTCCTGAGCTCAAGTGATCCACCCACTGTGGCCTCCCAAACTGCTGGGATTACAGGAGTAAGCCACTGTGCCTGGCTACACTTATGTTTAAAAAACAAAAACACAAACACACTCCAACTACATGCATTTGGCAAATGAGCAACCAAATACTATGCATCCAACTTGTCTGCAGTCCCCTCAATAGGAGTTGCTCTAGTGAAGCATTAAGATGAAAGGCCAGAATCTGATGCTTCCTCAATCCTAACTAGCTCCCACATACCTCATCATGCTGAATGTGAGTCTGTGTTCAAATAGATGTTTTATCCACAATGGTCACTAAATACAGAACCCAGAAAGCCTAGTATATTCTGTGAATGAATTAAGGGGTTTAAGAGAAAATACTCTACACCCATTTTACACTTTGTATGCTAAAGTTAGAACCTAACGCTCTACCACCACTGTGAGTGATACAACTCCAATTAACCATTCAGGTACAGGACATAATATTTAACCTCAAAAGCTGATGACCTATACAGTTAAGACCTTACTTAACATTGTCAGCAGGTTCTTGGAAACTGAGACTTTAAGTGAAATGACATTTAACAAAACCAATTTTTCTCATTAACCTTATAACTAAAGAACATCATTCAAAGACCAGCAGTATCTTGTTCCATTTAAAGTCGTGGTTTCCAAGAACCTATTGAAAATCTGGTGGTTTTAAAAGAGGATGCTAAATATGGAAAGCAAGTAAATACCTTGCCCTATATGTGTTACATTACAGAAAGCAACTATCATGTCCATAGGTCACAGACACACATAACCGTTATTCTATACAGTAGGCTAGGTGCAATATGGCATCTCCATCATCTCACTCCATCAAGTTACCTTGATAGTTCAATCTACAGCAGACAAAAACCAGGAAATATTTGAAAAATCCTTTAAAACAGATCTAACATGCCAAGCCCACTTTTTGCTTAATACAAACATAAATATTCTATATACCTGTTTTGTTTTTCATAGCCCTGTTCTCAGCTGTTGATAAAACAGGCATTCTGATTAAGTTTCCTTAACTCATTCATGGAAACCAGAACATTCATGGCCACTGAAACATTTGTTAATTTAAAACAATCGTAGGCCAGGAGTGGTGGCTCACACCTGTTATCCCAGCACTTTGGGAGGCAGAGGTGAGTGGATCACCTGAGGTCGGAAGTTCGAGACCAGTGTGGCCAACATGGTGAAACCCCATTTCTACTAAAAATACAAAAATTGGCCAGGCATGGTGGCGAGTGCCTGTAGTCCCAGCTACTCAGGAGGCTGAGGCAAAAGAACCGCTTGAACCTGAGAGGCGGAGGTTGCAGTGAGCCAAGATCGCACCACTGCGATCCAGCCTGGGTGACAGAGCAAGACTCCATCTCAAAAAAAAAAATAAAATAAATAAAAAATAAATAAAACAATCTTGTGTGTAGCCTACTTCACAAGCGTATTTGTATCAATTATAATACTAATGTTGGAGGCTAAGTGAAAATCAGCATAAATATTTTTTCTGGCACCATTACAAAAAAATGTAACACCTCTGAAAGCCAACAGAGGGAGTAACAGTTAAACCAAAGGAGACCGTTACAAATAAAGCATGCTGTCAATACAAACACGAAATAAAATATTCACAGATACAAAATACCCCCAGGTATGAGGAATAAACCCAAGTTCTATTTTTTAAGCCAGTCAAATTTAGCAGTGGGGGGGACCAAGATTTTCCAACTGAATAAAAATGAGAGTTAATTCTATTATGGAGATTCAAGTTGTATATTCTGGAATAAAGATTATTCTTAAGGCTGGGCGCGGTGGCTCACGCTTGTATTCCCAGCACTTTGGGAGGCCGAGGCAGGTGGATCACGAGATCAGGAGTTCAAGACCAGCCTGACTGAGATGGTCGAACCCCATCTCTATTAAAAATACAAAAATGAGCCGGGCATGGTGGCAGGCACCTGTAATCTCAGCTACTTAGGAGACTGAAGCAGGAGAATCACTTGAACCCGGGAGGTGGAGCTTGCAGCGAGCCGAGGTCCCGCCACTGCACTCCAGCCTGGGCGACAGAGTGAGACTCCATCTCCAAAAAAAAAAAAAAAAAAAAAAAATTCTTCTTAAAGCTAAAATATCTGAGAAAATATACTCAGATGGAATTAATGTCAGCTATATAGGACAAGCATCAAAAGTCTCAATTCGTGAAAGAAGGCAGCACTGGATATTTTCGAAGTACATAATACAGCATCAGACTAAAAAGTAAATTTGTTAAAATGACCATACAACTCTTGTTTCCTCAAGAAATAAGCTGTGTGGATACACAAGTAAATCTAGATTGTTTTTCCCTGTTAAAAAAAAAATGACAATATGGCACATCATTCAATTTAATGATTATCTTTCAAGTTCCATAAATTCGAGTGTTAACTGAGATTTAATTTCTACTACCTAAATTAGTAACCAGTATTGCAGTCAAAACCACTTAAATATGCTCAAATCAATCACAAAAGACTAGTATTGACCACAAATAGGACAAAAGTTAGCTCATCATGGTATGTTCATACAATGTGGCCAATAAAAAAATGAGAAAGCACTTTATATAGAGAGGTAAGAAACAGTTCTCATGCAATTTTAATGAAAAAAGATACATCATAGCATTTATGTAAATAAATAACAAAACTATATTTATATGAGTTTATCTGTAGATGCATAGACTCTGGAAAGATATTTAAGAAAATATTAATACCAGTTGGGAAGGAAAGCAGGTGAATAAGGGAACAGGAGAGGACAGTGCTGTATGCAGTTTTGTATCTCTTGAATTTGTAACGTATACAAGCATTATCTATTCAAAAATCCACTCTGACATAAAAATCTTCTGAAGAAAAAGAAGTTGTGCTTTTCTTGGGCCATTACACTAGACTACTCTTTGGGTCAAGTTTAGTCAATAAATTCTACTATGCTTTCTACCTATAGTGGAATTTTGCTATAGTTAATTAAATACAGGAGAAAAAAGTCACAGAAAGTGAAAATATAAGCTCTGACTAAACTCCCTTCAGTGGAATAAAAACGAAGTGCCCTAACCACAGGGGGAAATGATGTCATACATAAAGATTAATCTTTCCACATGACTAGATTATTTACTGCATATATTGTTTTTGGTCAAGGGGAAAAAAATAGGTTTTTCTGGTAGGAACAGTCAAGTAGCTAGCAGTATAAAATGATATAATTGTCAAATAGGAATTGCATCACATAAATGGCATAAAAGGCTATCAACCCTCTGGGTTAATGTTGACAGTAAATTTATATTCAGTGAAGTAATAAATACACAACATTTTTTCTACTAGAACAGCACTTTCCCCCATGCTGTTCTTCCCTCCAATCTAAATGCAACCTCCTCTACATGAGTACTAGAGCTCATCCCCTTCTCATTTCCCTAGAATCTTACATTATTGATTATTCCTTGGCTCTCATCCACCTGCCACACCCAACTGGACCATTCATTCATTTCTGAAATCCTCCTTTGACCTATCACCTTCAATCTCACATCTCCCTCTCCAGGTATCATGCTCTTCTTTCACAGTCAATCTTTTTATGAGAGCTGTATAAACTTCTATTTCCTTAACTCTCACACTCCCTTCTGCAACCCAATCCAACCTGACATCTCCTTTTATCAAATCAGTGGAACAAGCCTAGGCAACATGGCAAGACCCCATCTCTACAAAAAATTTAAAAATTAGCTGAGCATGGTGGCTCATGCTGTGGTTCCAGCTACCGGGGAGGCTGAGCAAGGAGGATGCCTTCAGCCCAGGGGGACAGGGCTGTCATGAGCCGTGTTTGCAACAGTATGTTCCAGGCTGGGTAACAGAGCAAGACCCTGTCTCAAAAAATAAACACAAAAGCAAAAAAACCAGTGGAACATTTATTACCAGGGTCATTAATGACCTCCCTATCTCTAAATCTAACATATTTTGGCCCTAATCTTACTTAATATTTAAGCAGCATTTTATGCCTGACGACTCTCTCTGCTCTTTAAACCAATTAATGCCTTTCTTTGGTTCAAGGTTTCTCTATTCTTCTGGCTGGTCCTTCCCAATCTACTTTGTAGGCTTAACTTCCTCTACCAAATCTCACGATTTAATCCTAGGTCTAGGTCCTTTTCCCATCCACCAACGTGAGGTTTGTTTTTTTTTTTTTTTTAAAGACAGGGTCTCACTCTGTCGCCCAGGCTAGAGTGCAGGGGCGCCATCGTGGCTCACTGTAACCTCTGCCTCCTTGGCTCAAGTGATCCTCCCGCCTCAGCCCCCTCAAGTAGCTGAGGCAAAAGCCACCATGCCTGGCTAATTTTTGTATTTTTTGTAGAGACGGGGTTTCACCATGTTGCCCAGGCTGCTTACAGACTCCTGAGTTCAAGTGATCGACCCACGTTGGCCTCCCAAAGTGCTAGGATTACAGGTGTGAGCCACCATGCCTGGCCCAAAGTGAGCTCTTCTAAACCCACATTTTCCAGTACCATCCCTAGACTAGTAATTTTATTTCTCCAACTCAGATCTCTGAGCTCTATACCAGTCCACCCAAATACCCAGTTGACATCTGTATTTAGATTTTGGAAAGGTACCACAATCACATCATATCCAAATCCAGATCATCTCTGGTCTACCCTACTCTGCTCCTCCTCTGGCTTTCTCTAGCTCAGTAAATAGCACTACTATTGCTATTATCTCAGTTGCTCATGTCAAAAGCCTGAGTTATCCTTGACAATGCCTTCTTCTTTGCTCACTGCATCCCATCATTTAACACATCCATCATTCACTAACTGCTATCAATCCCACCTCCTTAATAGTTTTCTAGTCTGTCCACTATTCTCCATATCCGCTGTCACCACTCTAGACACAACCTCCATCATTTATTTTCAATAGTACTGACTATCATCACCTGTCTCTTCAAACTCAATCTTTCTCCTGTGCACCAACCTGTTCTCTACACAGCAGGCAGAACAATATTTCTACAAGGTAAATATGTTATCTTTATGAGACAAAGTATTTTTTTTAAGTACTAGAAGGTAGGGTAGAGGAGGATGGGTAAAGGAAAGTTGAGATTTATCTGATGTTTTTCTCTCCCTTTAAAAGGGGATTAAATATTGCTTTTTGATCAGTGGTGAATGTGGAGGAAAATAGATTATATGCAATAATCTGAAAAAACAGGTTGTTGGCCAGGCACGGTGGCTCACGCCTGTAATCCCAGCACTTTGGGAGGCCGAGGCAGGTGGATTACGAGGTTAGGGGTTCAAGACCAGCCTGGCCAACCTAGTGAAACCCCGTCTCTATTAAAAACACAAAAATTAGCCGGGTGTGGTGGCGGACGCCTGTAGTCCAAGCTACTCGGGAAGCTGAGGTGGAAGAATCACTTGAACCCGGGAGGCGGAGGTTGTAGTGAGCCAAGACCACGCCACTCACTCCAGCCTGAGTGACAGAGTGAGACTCCATCTTTAAAAAAACAAAACAAAACAAAAAAAACAGGTTGTTAATTATGGACAATGAAAATGAATTCACTTTTTAGCCCTTGTACTCTTTAAGAAACTAACATGACAAAAGATGCGTACAGCTCAAAGAGTTAAACCATGGAATTTAAGCAGTATACAGTGCTCAAACAGGAGAGAGGGACTATAAAGTATAAAGCTGAATGAGGCTACTTGTGAAAATCTGGAAAAGTTTAGAAAGTTCATATCAGACCTCCTTCTTGGTCAGCAAAGCTTAATACAAAGTGAAAAAGAAGGCAGGCTTGGGGGTTTGTAAAAAAAAAAAATGGAGAAGTATTATAACATCTGCTACAGAGAATCTGACAGAGATTAAAACTGCTGAGTATAATAATTCATATAGTCAGAACAATTCACAATGCTCAATTTCCAAACTATGGGACCATTAACACAAACTTAAGAGGGAAAATGTGATTGCTTTCTCCTGCTCAAAACCCCTCCCCACCTTTCTAGTTTTCATCTTGGACCACTCACACCCTAGCTCCCTCCAACTACCAAGAATGGCACATAAAAAGTGTTTTTTCCAGATCTCTGGCCTTTCACAGTCATTTTCATTTTGTACCTATCCTCTTGCTGGCTACCCTTCAGAAATTAGAATAACCCTTTGGTAATGATACAGGCTAATATTTTTAGCCTTTGATAAAATTACATACTAATACTACCCCTATGAAATGCATATTACCCACATTATCCTCCTTCACAGTACTTTGCACAATTTTAGTTAAGTAACTGTATACTGTAACTGTCTGATGTCCATTCCACATACATAAGGACACATTAAAGATTTAAGAACAGAGCCGGGCATGGTGGCTCATGCCTGTAATCCCAGCATTTGGGAGGCCGGGGTGGATGGATCAGAAGGTCAAGAGATCGAGACCATCCTGGCCAACATGGTAAAACCCCGTCTCTACTAAAAACATAAAAATTAGCTGGGCAAGGTGGCACATGCCTGTAATCCCAGCTACTCGGGGGCTGAGGCAGGAGAACCGCTTGAACCTGGGAGGCAGAGGCTGCAGTGAGCCAAGATCACACCACTGCACTCTAGCCTGGTGACAGAGCGAGACTTCATCTCAAAAAAAAAAAAAAAGATTTAAGAACAGAAAATCATATAATCAACTACCATCCCAGCTGATTTATCTCTACTTGTAATACGCAAAACAGACCCTAACACCAAAAGTATTATCAAGAAAAAAGGCATAATTCTAATTTTGCATGGACTAATAATAAACATTATAAGAATCTGTGTATGTTTTCTCTGGATTGCAAATTTCTTAAGGCATAAAGCAAGGTCATCACTTAAGGTGAGGATGAATGAGGTAATACTGAAGTTGATCAGAGGACTAGGTGTGAAACAGTACCAGGAAAGTGAAGGAACCAGGGAAGTACAACATAGTATAATACAACTTCCAGGCAATAGTAAGGGCCCACTCTAAGGATTGTAGCCATGAACTTAAAGACTGGTATATAGGTATGTTTTTTCTCCTTTCAAGTTCAGCTGCATAAATCCAAGTGCAGAGAAGGTAAAGGTTGGATTTAACCAGAATTTTAGTTTTGCCCAACAAGTAGAACGAAGCAAAAAAGAAGCAAGAGTGTATGCAAGGAAATCATTCTAATGATCACATCAAGAAAGTACAGAGCAGTAAAAGTGGGGTAGGCCAATGGAATGGACATCCCAACAGAGCCAAAGAATGCTGAAATCAGGGTACTGTAAAGAATGAGCTAGAAAGATAGAATCCAAGAGTGTTGTGAATGAAACAGATTATGGAAGGGTTACAGTTATTGATAACTGACAGGATCTAAAACAATGCTACTGAAAGTGTTGTCTGTAAATCAATGTCCACCTGCAGTGAAAGAAGTATAGAAGGCCAGGCGCCCTGGCCGCCCCGTCTGGGAAGTGAGGAGCGCCTCTGCCCGGCCGCCCCGTGTCTGGGAAGAAGTGAGGAGCACCTCTGCCCGGCCGCTCCGTCTGGGAGGTCTACCATGGAGGCCAGAAGCAATGTGGGGGCTGGACGTGGTGGCTCACACCTGTGGTCCCGGCACTCTGGGGGGCGAGGCGGGTTGATCACTTCGGGCTAGGAGTTCGAGACCAGTCTGGCCAACTTGGCGAAACATGAAAAATACAACAGACAAACCAACCAACCAACTCAGTGACAACAAAACAGGTCTACCCTGGAGTCATACTCTAATTTTTTCTATTTTCCTCCCTTTCTGATCCTTTATCCCACTTTCTTTTTCTTCCTCTTCCTTCTCCCTCTTCTTTGTCAAATAGAGGATTGAGTTATTATCACTGATCCACATAAAGTCCCTCTCTACCTTATTTTAACTCCCACCCCCCATTTCTATTCCCCGACTTCCCATGTGTAACCTTCCTAATATGTTTGATACGCATCTTTTTGTTTGTATGTATTTTTAGAAAATGTTTATTGTTTTTGTGTGCAAAAAAAATTAATAAAAAAAAAAAAAAAAAAAAAAAAAAGAAGGCCAGGCGCCGTGGCTCACGCCTGTAATCCCAGCACTTTGGGAGGACACGGCAGGTGGATCACGAAGTCAGGAGTTCAAGACCAGCCTAGCCAACATGGTGAAACCCTGTCTCTACTGAAAATACAAAAATTAGCCGAGCACTGCGGCACGCACCATAATCCCAGCTACTCGGGAGGCTGAGGCGGGAGAATGGCTTGAACCCAGAAGGCAGAAGTTGCACTGAGCCGAGACCACACCACTGCACTCTAGCCTGGGTGACAGAGCTAGACTCCGTCTCAAAAAAAAAAAAAAAAAAAAAGTATAGAAACTGAGTAATTACTGAGAAACTTAGAGCAACTTTATATTGTTACAACAATCAAAATCAGTACTTCAACTTCCTAGTAATCAATTTTTATCATATGTTATAAAATAATCAATCCACAGTGGACTAGAAATAAAAATATACTGGTCCTTCACAATGGGTAGTTCAAAAAGCACTGGTTAGGTACAACCATGGAAGTAGGTGACTGAGGTAAGGTAGTGAACAAAATCTTACAGGAGAGTTCCTCACGGAACTTACTGAGTAGTGTCAGAAGGATCACTTATGTGTACACCGAAATCAGTAAGAATTGACCAGGTGCAGTGGCTTATGCCTGTAATCCCAGCACTTTGGGAAATCAAAGTGGGAGGATCACTTGAACCCAAGAGTTCAAGACCAGCCTGGGCAACACAGTGAGACCCTGTCTCTACAAAAAATTTAAAAATTAGTTGGGCATGGTGGCGCATGCCTGTAGCCCAGCTACTTGGGAGGCTGAGGTGGGAAGATGGCTTGAGCCTGGGAGGTCAAGGCTGCAGTGAGCTGTGATTATGCCACTGCACTCCAGCCTGGGTGACAGAGTGAGGCCCTGTCTCAAAAAAATAAAAATAAAAAAAAGGTCTGTGGCAGAGAGAGGAGGAGAATGAAGAGAAGTAGGTTAAAAGGTACAAACATACGGTAAGGTAAAAGAAATAAATTCAATGTTTGATAGCAGGGGGAAGAAAACAAAACAAGGACTGTGTTTTAAGTATCCCCAACAACTCAGTTGAGTGATTCTCAAAGAGTTAGTGTTTAATGTCTGAGATGAAATGATTATTTAAATTACCCATAAATGAGATCAAACAGTATCAGTAAAGTCAGATTTGAGAGAAGATATTTTAAAGAGAGAGGAAACAAGGTTTCATCACAGATCAGGGAAGTTCTCTAAAAGAGAAAAAATGGGGCTGAAGACCACTCTTTGGGTGACCACAGGTAGACTACAGGAAGAGTAAAAAGTTTGGTGGTAGAAGCCAAGCAGCGGCTCACCCCTATAATCCCGGCACTTTGGGAGGTAGAGATGAGAGGAGGATCTCTTAAGGCCAGGAGTTCCAGACCAGCCTGGGGAACAGTTAGACTCCATATCTACAAAAAATTTAAAAATTAGCCGTGTGTCATGGTGCATGCTTGTAGTCTCAGCTACTCAGGGAACTGAGGTGGGAGGATCACTTGAGCCTCGGAGGTTGAGGCTGCAGTGAGCCATGATCATGGCACTGCACTCCAGCCTAGGACACAGAGCAAAGAAAAAAAAGAAAAACAAAAGTTTGGTGGTAGAGAAATAATCAACTTGGATTTGGACTGGATAATCCTCATAACACAGGTCTCTACTGGGGGCAGTGGCTCATGCCTGTAATCCCAGCACTTTGGGAGGCAGAGGTGGGAGGATCGCTTCAGTCCAGGAGTTAAAAACCAGCCTGGGAAACATGGCAAAATCCCACCTATAGAAAAAAATACAAAAAAATTAGCCAAGCATGGTAGCACACGCCTGTAGTACCAGCTACTAGGGAGGCTAAGGTAGGAGGATGGTGTGAGCCCACGGGGTCAAGGCTGCAGTGAGCCATGACTGCGCCACTGAATTAAATAATGCCCGCCTGGGCAACAGAATAAGACCCTGTCTCAAAAATACAAAACAAAACAAAACAGCCCACAGGTCTCAAAAATACAGAAATACAGATTTTGACATCATTGATATAAGGACAGATGACGGCTAAATACATCAATTCATCCAGGGAAAAACCACAGTGAACACAGAAGAGACTTTAACAGAAATTAAAGTTCAAAAGACGTGAACCAATTCTTTTCATATATAAACTGATAGGCAAGGAATTATTTTTGGAGGGAAATAAGACATACTCGTAAAACACAGAAAACATTTCTTCTCGAAATGCTCTTTTTTGATTGTTAACAACTTCCTGTAGACTTAGATTGTAAGAAAGGACCATGATTAATGGAATCTTACCAAAGTCCAGTGTATAACTATATCACAATTTATCTATCCATTCTACTCGACAGACATTTGTGATTTTTTCAGTTTGGGACACATCATGAGCAATGCATTCATGAAAAGTTTCATACATGTCTTCTTGTGCATGTTTGCACATGTTTCTGTTGTATATATACTCAGGAGTTAATACAACTCCCAGATTAAGTCATAGAATATGCTTATGTTCAGCTTTACTAGAAAGTTTTCCCAAATGCTTCCATCAATTTGTCCTCCTGCCAACAATGTCTGAGAGTCTCTGTTTTTTTTTTCATGCTTTACCAACACTAGCATGGTTGGTTTTTTGTTTGTTTCAGGCATTTATTTTAGTCATTCTGGTGGAAGTAAAACAGTATTCTCTCCAAGTCCATCATATCTAGAAGACACATGATCTACATATTTCTATTTCAGTCTCCAACAGAAAAGAAAATGGCAGGAATATCAGATCTAGTTTTCTTTTCTTTTCTTTTTTTTTTGAGACCGAGTCTCCCTCTGTTACCCAGGCTGGAATGCAGTGGAGCCATCTCTGCTCACTGCAACCTCTGTCTCCTGGGATCAAGCGATTCTCCTCCTTCAGCCTTCTGAGTAGCCGGGATTACAGGCACCCGCCACTATGCCCAGCTAATTTTTGTATTTTTAGTAGAGATGTGGTTTCGCCATGTTGGTCAGGCTGGTCTCAAACTCCTGACCTCAGGTGATCCAACTTCCTCAGCCTCTCCACACAAATATAGTCCACACAATCTCTCCAAACAAATATAGTCTCTTCCTTCTCTATAATCCCTCCAATGACACTAATGTGGCAGTTATTTGAGAATATCTTATTTAATCCTTAACTAAAGTGCCTAGCTCATGCTAACTACACACAAATAAATGCCTTTCCTATGCTGAATGCCTTTTCTATGCTACAAGTACATGGGTGCTAGTAGGGCACTTTTCAGCTAGTGTGCATGCTACCCAAAAAGGGCAACCAGATCCTGAGGAAATTACAACATTTTTAATATTTTGCGAACTATCAACAAAGTAAGAAAAACTCAAAGTGTACCTCCCAACACAGACACAACAGTGAGCTAAAAATTGGATATAAAACAACCTAGAAATACTAGAGTTGTCCTGGGAGCAAATACCATACTAGCTTGAGAACAGAAGATTAAGCTTTAGGCCAGGGCAAAGTTAAGAAAACTAGATCTAGGCCAGGCATGGTGGCTCACGCCTGTAATCCCAGCACTTTGGGAGGCTGAGGAAGGTGGATCACCTGAAGTCAGGAGTTCGAGACCATCTTGGCCAACATGGCAAAACCCCATCTCTACTAAAAATACAAAAGTTAGCCAGGCGTAGTGGCGTGCGCCTGTAATCCCAGCTACTCAGGAGGCTGAAGGAGGAGAATCACGTGAACCCAGGAGGCAGAGGCTGCAGTGAGCAGAGATCACTCCACTGCATTCCAGCCTGGGTAACAGAGTGAGACTCGGTCTCAAAAAAAAAAAAAAAAAAAGAAAAGAAAAAAAGAAAACTAGATCTGATATTCCTGCCATGAGTTGGGACCCTCACAGTAGCTTACACCACTAGTGAAAAGGAGATCTAGGGGAAAAAAAAAACACCTGCCAACAGAGGGCTTACCAAGAAACTTGTAGGTCAATGCTGGGAGATCAGAACTCAGAAAATTTGATTCTACTTCCTTATTATTACTTGGATCTAGAATTCAAATTTACACTGTCCACGTGGTCAAGAAACCCTGAAAAAGCAAAGAAGTCCGCAATGAAGGAAAGCATCGTCTCCCTAGGATCTCAGAATCTCCACCACATAAATTTTAACCAAATAGAGTTTATAGGACAAAAGAAAGTCCAAAATGGACAAAAAAACAAGTCTACTTCACAGAGTCTGTTGAAACTACAAATACATATTCAAACCCGCAAGGAATCATCCTACACATATTTTTTTGAAAGCCTATATGAAAAGTATTTCAAAATTAAAAAAAAAAAAAAAGCCAAGGTCAGGCATAGTAGATCACGTTTGCAATCCTAGCACTTTGTAAGGCCAAAGTAAGGAAGGATCTCTTGAGCTCAAGAGTTCAAGACCAGCTTGGGCAATATAAGGAGATCCTATCTCTACAAAAAAAATTTTTGAAAATTAGCAGGACATGGTGGCATGCAACTGTGGTCCCAGCTATTCGAGAGGCTGAGGTGGGAGGATCGCTTGAACCAGGAGGTTGAGGATGCAGTGAGCTGTCATCATACTACTGCACTCCAGCCTGGGTGACAGAGCAAGACCCTGTCTCAAAAAAAAAAAAAAGAAAAGAAAAAAGACAATGATGTAATCAAAATAGTAGTAGTGCCCTACTAGCACCCACGTACTTGTAGCACAGAAAAGGCATTCAACATAGAAAAGGCATTTATTTGTGTGTAGTTAGCACGAGCTAGGCACTTTAGTTAAGAATGAAATAAGATATTCTCAAATAACTGCTGCATTAGTGTCACTGTCTCAAATAAAAATGATGTAATCAAAATAAGCAGGGACAATGACAACAGATGCTAAAAAACATCCAGAGTTCCAATGCAATGCTTTGCAGCTGTAGAAATGAATAAGAAGCCACTTCGTGGATACTGCTACCTACAGCCAGACTTTAGCTGCCCTAACTGTGACAAAGCCCAACCATAAAAACCCCATCCTGGCCAGGTGTGGTGGCTCACATCTGTAATCTCAGCACTTTGGAAGGCTGAGGCGGGCGGATCATAAGGTCAGGAGTTCAAGACCAGCCTGGCCAACATAGTGAAACCCCATTTCTAGTAAAAATACAAAAATTAGCCGGGCGTGGTGGCGCGTGCCTGTAATCCCAGCTACTGAGGAGGCTGAGGCAGGAGAATCGCTTGAACCCGGAAGGCAGAGGTTGCAGTGAGCCAAGATTGTGCCACTGCGCTCTAGCCTGGGTGACAGCAAGACTCTGTCTTAAAAAAAAACAAAAAAAACTGTATCCTGTGACATTCTGGTCCTGACATCTTGTCCCTGGCAAATCCTGAACTCAGTATAAATGACTCCCAGTTTCCATAAACTGATAAAATTGATTAGATAGATAGCAAATGTGGTGTTTTGGAAAAATGAGTAATTCAGGGTTTGGTCAGAGAAACAGAACCACCAGGTCTTAAAAATACATGCCCTGCCCCCGGCGCGCGCGCGCGCGTGCACACACACACACACACACACACACACACACTCTGTAAGGCTATCTTTGCATCTGATGCTGGTGCTTAACAGAACCACCAGGTCTTAAAAATACACCCTCTGCCCCCAGCACGCCACACACACACACACACACACACACACACACACACACACACAGTAAAGAACTTTCTGTAAGGCTATCTTTGCATCTGATGCTGGCGCTTAAAAGCCACAGGGCCACAGGTGAGACAGAAAGATGGATGTGGCAGAGAACAAGTAGGAGAGGGCAAGAAACAACGATGTAGAAATCACACACACAAGCTTAAGTCCACAGGACAAACTGAACTCTGTATTAGTTCTTGTTGCCTCTAACCTTGATGGTATAGATGTCCCATGGAACCAAACCTCTGTCAAACAGCTAAACATATACCTGGCCCAGGAGTCAGCAGAGCTGAAGATCGGGAAGATCTAGGGGAGAGTTAAACAGTTGCAGTCTCATAAGCTGCTTCACTACAAAGAAGTGAGGTGACTGGACAGATAAGCAACAATGTATATAAGCAACAAAATGGCCACTCTCCAAATCTCCTACAGTAATCTCTCTTGTGCCCAACCTTACAAGAAAGACACAGGAAAGTGTAATCACAGCATTTTGGGAGGCTGAGGCGGGTAGATCACTTGAAGTCAGGAGTTCAAGACCAGCCTGGCCAACATGGTGAAACCCCACCTCTACTAAAAATAAAAAAAAATGAGCTGGGTGTGGTGGCGCACACTTGTAGTTCCAGCTACTCAGGAGACTGAGGCAGGAAGAATCACTTGAAGCCAGGAGACAGAGGTTGCAGTGAGCCGAGATCACTCCACTGCACTCCAGCCTGGGCGACAGTGAGAGATTCCATCTCAAAAAAATAAAATAAAATAATTTTTCAAAATTAAAAAGAAAGACACAGGAAAGGAGTTTCTAGGAAATGTAGTTCAGCCTGAGATGACATATAAGCCCACCATAGAAAGGTAAAAGATGGCATGAATACTATGTAAGTGAAGAACAGTTTAGGGTCTAGAGGTGCAAAACAAGCAAGAAGGTCTTAAATATTGACTGAGGGCAACTCTCAAATTTAATTGTTTTATCTCATTTACTCCCAGACTGCTTTAAAATCCATAATCTTTGTGTGCTCATTTGCTGCAATTCTATGGGTTCCATATTTCCCATTTCATCTTCCAATTCTAGCTGGACTACAGATGTAGCTTTATGATTATCATGAGAAAACTAAGCTACAAAACGACTACGAATGAGGAATCTTCTCTATATTAGGAATGATCTCCAGGGTCCATTTTTAAGAAGGAAAAAGGCTGGGCATGGTGGCTCACATCTGTAGTCCCAGCACTTTGGGAGGCCAAGGCGGGCAGATCACAAGGTCAGGAGTTCGAGACCAGCCTGGCAAACATAGTGAAACCCCATCTCTACTAAAACTACAAAAATTAGCCAGGCGTGGTGGCGCACGCCTGTAGTCCCAGCTACTTGGGAGGCTGAGGCAGGAGAATCGCTTGAACCCAGGAGGTAGAGGTTGCAGTGAGCCGAGATGCACCACTGCACTCCAGCCTGGGCAACAGACCAAAACTCCATCTCAAAAAAGAAAAAAGATGAGTGGGTACAATATGGTATTTGTATAAAACATGAGAGAAGAAAATCTACCTACATTTGCTTATTTTAAAAATCTATAAGCAAACAGGAAATTAGTAATTCTTACTTGTGAAAAGTAGGAAGGTAGAGAATCAAAATGGGAGAATGAACTTTTTATTATATTGTCTCATAGTTCTTCATTTTATGGACCAATGTAAAAATTAATCTTTCAAAACTGCATTACAATGTAACTATTAAAAATTAAATTTAAAAAAGAACCAAACAGTTCTTTTTTTTTTTTTTTTTTTTTTTTTTGGAGACGGAGTCTGGTTTAGTCATCCATACTGGAGTGCAGTGGTGCGATCTCAGCTCACTGCAACTTCCACCTCCTGGGTTCAAGTGATTCTGTGATTCTCGTGCCTCAGTCTCCCAGGTAGCTGGGACTACAAGAGCCACCACCATACCCAGCTAACTTTTGTATTTTTAGTAGAGACAAGTGTTTCACCATGTTGGTCAGGCCGGTTTTGAACTCCTGACCTCAAGTGATCCACCCACCTCAGCCTCCCACAGTGCTGGGATTATAGGCGTGAGCCACCACACCTGGCCCAGAATTTTCAAAAATGGAAATATCGTAGGAAAACCTGGGCAGGTTAAGTAACAGGTTACACACAGCTAAAAAGAAAACTAGCAAACTAAAAGACAGATTTGAAGAAAATACCCATAATGGCATACAAAAAATATGAGATGGAAAATATAAAAGAGTTGAAAGTACATCATGCAGAATCATAAGTCCTAATCAAGGAACTACCAACACACGTCCTCCTGGATTTCAGAACTGCTATAGATCAGTGACTCCAGTGTACTTCCTGTTTCCCCCTTTTGGAAAACAGAGTCTATAGATGTTATCCAAAGACTAACCGGCTATTACATGTTGGGTATATATATAGGAGCAGGTAAGTTCTCTCTGTAGTTCGCAGGTCTTCAGATCAAATGAAACTGTATTCATCAAGGAACTACATTCAAGGAACCTCACCGGAGAAGCTTCAGCCATACTTGGACTTAATTAAATGCTGTAAAGAGATAAGACTTTGGCCAGGCATGGTGGCTCACGCCTGCAATCCCAGCACTTTGGGAGGCCAAGGTGGGTGGATCCCTTGAGGTCAGGAGTTCGAGACCAACCTGGCCAACACGGTAAAACCCCGTTTCTACTAAAAATACAAAAATTAGCCGGCATAGTGGTGGGCACCTGTAATCCCAGCTACTAGGGAGGCTAAAGCAGGAGAATCGCTTGAACCCGGGAGGCAGCGGTTGCAGTGAGCCATGATTGCACCACTGCACTCTAGCCTGGACAACAGAGCAAGACTCTGTCTCAAAAAAAAAAAGGGACATGACTTTTGGGCAATCTTGGGAGGTAAGTATATCTGCCATGTGGAAAAATGTAAATAACTCATGGTCACAAAACACAAACTAAAATCTTTTTTTATATGTTCACAAATTCTTTGATGTTCCTCCCTTCAAAATGGTGACCTTAATTCTCCTCCCTTGAATGCAGGCTGGACTTGGTGGCTTGCTTCTAATAATAGAAGATGGTAGAAGTAATGTTCTATGATTTCCAAGATGAGGTTATAAAGAAGATAGTTACCACCTGGCATGCTTTGCTCTCTTTCTTCTCACTTCTCTCTCTAGGATTGCTCCCTTTGGGAGACACCAGCCATCATTCCATGAGGGCACTCTTGGAGAGGTCCAAATGGAAAGAATCTGAGGTTTCCACTAAAAACCAACACTATCTTGCCAGCCATGTGAGTGAGTCACCTTGCAAATGGATCCTTCAGCCCATCAGGTCTACAAATAACTGAAGCCTCAAGCTGACAACCTGACTGTAATCTCATAAAGTCAAAACTGACCAACTAGTTAGTTGCTCCTAAATATCTGACTCTCAGATGTTGAAATGATAAATGTTTGTTGCTAATATCACCCCACTAAATTTTGGGACAATTATTATGCAACAATAGGTACAAAAATACAAGTGGTATTATCTTACAAATGCAAAATAGGCTTAACATTTACAACTTGGCCAGGCAAAGTGGCTCACGCCTGTAATCCCAGAACTTCAGGAGGCCAAGGTAGGTGGATCACAAGGTCAGGAGTTCAAGACCAGCCTGGCCAACATGGTGAAACCCTGTCTCTACTAAAAATACAAAAATTGGCCAGGCGTGGTGGCGCACGCCTGTAATCCCAGCTACTCAGGATGCTGTAGCAGGAGAATTGCTTGAACCTAGGAGGGAGAGGTGGCAGTGAGCCAAGATCGTACCATTGCACTCCAGCCTGGGTGACAAGAGTGAAACTCTGTCTCAAAAAAAAGCAAAAAATTTAAAACTCAATCACTGTAATTCTCTGTATTAAGAAAACACACAGGCCGAGCGTGGTGGCTTACACCTGTAATCCCCACACTTTGGGAGGCCAAGGCACGTGGATCACGAGGTCAGGAGCTTGAGACCAGTCTGGCCAATATGGTGAAATGCTGTCTCTACTAAAAACACAAAAATTAGTCAGGCGTGGTGGTGTGCGCCTGTAGTCCCAGCTACTTGGGAGGCTGAGGCAGAAGAATCACATCACTTGAATCCGGGAGGCAGAGGATGCAGTGAGCAGAGATTGTGTCACTGCACTCCAGCCTGGGAGACAGAGCAAGACTACGTCTAACAAAAAAAAAAAAAAGAAAAAAAAAGATATATAAACTGTAATTCCATATATTACCAATTAGAAAATGAAACTTAAAAAGCAATACTCAGTGAACTATGATGGCATCACTGCACTCCAGCCTAGGCAACAGAGTGAAGCCTTGTCTCAACAAATAAAAAGAATACAAAGCAATCCTGTGAGATGGAAAAAGTTGTAGAGAGCTGTTGCACAACAATATGCAGAATAGTTAACACTACTGTACTGCATACTTAAAATGATGTATGTGATGATGGTAAGTTTTATGTTTTTTTAACCGCCTTTTTTTTTTTTTTTTTTTTTTTTGGAGACAACCACACTCTGTTACCCAGGCTAGAGTACAATGGCACAAACATGGCTCAGAGCAGGCTTAACATCCTGGGCTCAAGTGATCTTTCTGCTTCAGCCTCCCGAGTAGCTGAGACCACACAGGCATGTGTCACCATACCACACTAATTTAAAAAATTTTTTTTTCTTTGTAGAGCCAGGGTCTTGCCATGTTGCCAGGGCTGTGGTGTTAAACTCCTGGGCTACCTTCCAATGAGAGGCAGGACATCAACATTTCTCATCCTGCCCCCAGCTACCTGTCGCTGGGCCTAAGTTCTGGCAAGCATTGTCAGAGGAATGGGCTTCCTTCTTAATATCCCCCACTTGGGAGAACAGAGGCTCCATGATGCGGACAGCAACAATGAAAGGAGTGTGTCTATGATCACCCATGTCCTGGCACCATTTCCCATATTTATTTTAAAAACATGAATCTACACATTAAGGAAGCTCAATAAACTCCAAGTAGGATAAATGCAAAGAGAGCCACAATGAGACACGTCACAATAAAAATGCTGAAACCCAAAAAAAAAAAAAAAAAAAATCTTGAAAGGGAAAAATGACTCATTACTTACAAGGAAAACTCAGTAAGATTAACAGTTGAGTTTCCAATAGAAACAATGAAAGCCAGAAGGCAGTGGATAGCATATTCAAAGTGCTCAAAGGAAGAAAAAATGTTTTTCAAAAATCCTATATCCAACAACGCTATCTTCTAACACTGAAGGTGAAATAAACCTTCCAAGACAGACAAAAAACAGAGAATTTGTTGCCAGTGGATCCAGCTTACAAGAAATACTAAAGAAATCTCGGGCCGGGTGCAGTGGCTCATGCCTTTACGTAATCCCAGCACTTTGGGAGGCCGAGGCAGATGGATCATGAGGTCAGGAGATCGAGACCATCCTGGCTAACATGGTGAAACCCCGTCTCTACTAAAAATGCAAAAAATTAGCCGGGCTTGGTGGCGGGCGCCTGTAGTCCCAGCTACTCGGAAGGCTGAGGCAGGAGAATGGCATGAACCTGGCAGGCGGAGCTTGCAGTGAGCCAAGATCACGCCACTGCACTCTAGCCTGGACGACAGAGCGAGACTCCCTCTTGGCCGGGTGCGGTGGCTCACGCCTGTAATCCCAGCACTTTGGGAGGCCGAGGCGGGTGAATCACCTGAGGTCCAGAGTTCGAGACCAACCTGTCCAACATGGAGAAACCCCGTCTCTACTAAAAATACAAAATTATCCAGGCATGGTGGCGCATGCCTGTAATCCCAGCTACTCCGGAGGCTGAGGCAGGAGAATCATTTGAACCCGGGAGGCAGAGGTTGCTGTGAGCCGAGATCGCGCCACTGCACTCCAGCCTGGGCAACAAGAGCGAAACTCCATCTCCAAAAAAAAAAAGGAAAAGAAAAAGTAAACACAGACTAGACAGTAAATTATTTTATATTATTATTGTTAATTGTTACAGATCACAATGGTATAATGGTTGGGTTTCTTCAAAAGTTTATCTGGGCCAGGCACAGTGGCTCATGCCTATAATACTAGCACTTTGGGAGGCTGAAGCCGGTAGATCACTTGAGGTCAGGAGTTCGAGACCAGCTTGGCCAACATGGCGAAACCGTCTCTACTAAAAATACAAAAATCAGCGAGGTGTGGTGGCACACACTTGTAATCCCAGCTACTTTGGAGGCTAAGGAGGAGGACTGCTTGAACTCAGGAGGCGGAGGTTGCAGTGAGTCCAGATCATGCCACTGCACTCCAGCCTGGGTGACAGAGCAAGACTCTCCCTTAAAAAAAAAAAAAAAAAAAAAAGTTTATGTGGGATGCCAGGCGTGGTGGCTCAAGCTGTAATTCCAGCACTTTGGGAGGCCAAGGCAGGAGGATTGCTTAAGCCCAGGAGTTTGAGACCAGCCTGGGTATCATGAGGCCCCATCTCTACAATGGGAATGACAGTGCACACCTGTGGTCCTTGCTACCTGGGAGACTGAGACAGGATTGCCTGATCCCAGAAATTCCAGGCTGTAGTAAGCTATGATCGAAACACTGCACTCCAGCCTGGGCAACTGAGTGAGGTTCTATCTCAAAAAAAAAAAAAAAAAAAAAAGGGTTAAATAAAAGACTTTAGGAAAAAATTAATGAAAGCAGAAAGCATAACTAAAAACAAATGGCAAAATGTGGATAATTACTGAAACTGTGTAATAAGTAGGTACACAGGGAATCATTATTACACATCTCTGTGTATATTTTACAGTGTTTGAAAATATATTTGAGGCCAGGCATGGTGGCTCATGCCTGTAAATACAGTAGTTTGGGAGGCCAAGGCAGTTGAATCACTTGAGGCCAGGAGTTCGAGACCAGCCTAGTCAACATGGCGAAACCCCATCACTACTAAAAATACAAAAAATTAGCCAGGCGTGGTAGCACACACCTGTAGTCCCAGGTACTCAGGTGGCTGAGGCAGAATCGCTAGAACATGGGAGGCGGAGGTTGCAGTGAGTCAAGATCATACCACTGTACGAATGAGACTCCATCTCAAAAAAAATAATAATAATAATAATTAAATTTAAATTTAAATAAAAACAAGAGGCCGGTCGCGGTGGCTCACACCTGTAATCCCAGCACTTTGGGAGGCCAAGGCCGGTGGATCACGAGGTCAAGAGTACAAGACCAGCCTGGTCAACATGGTGGAATCCCGTCTCTATTAAAAATAAAAAAAAATTAGCCAGGCATGGTGGCACACGCCTGTAGTCCCAGCTACTCAGGAGGCTGAGGCAGGAGAATCACTTGAACCCAGGAGGCGGAGGCTGCAGTGAGCCGAGACCATGCCATTGCACTCCAGCCTGCGTGACAGAGCGAGACTCCGTCTCAAAACAAACCAAAAACAAGATTCTGTAATAGCTCCTTTTAGTAGAGACGGGGTTCCACCATGTTGGCCAGGCTGGTCTTGAACTCCTGAACTCGTGATCCATCCGCCTCAGCCTCCCAAAGTGCTGGGATTACAGGCGTGAGCCCCTGCACCTGGCCTATTAAAGAATCTTAAACCTCCCCTCCGTAACAGGAAAGACATGGGAAAAATCAAAAGAAACCAGAGGGCCAGGCATAGTGGTGAACACCTGCAATCCCAGAACTTTGGGAGGCCAATGCAGGAGGACTGCTTGAGGCAAGGAGTTTGAGACCAGCCTGGGAAACATAGCCAGACCCCATCTATACAAAAAATTTAAAAATTAGCCAGGCATGTGGAAGGATTGCTTGAGCCCAGGAGTTGGATGTGGCAGTGAGCCTTTGCACTCTGGCCTGGGCAACTGAGGAACACTGTCTCTTAAAAAAGAAAGAAACAAGAAAAGTTAGGGGCACTGAACTTAAAACCCAAGAAAAGATTTCAAAGTTTCATTTGAGCTAATTTAAAGGTGTGTAAATATCCACTACAATGTAAGGTTAGGGGCCCGGCACAGTGGCTCACGCATGTAATCCCAGCACTTTGGGAAGCCAAGGTGGGCAGATCACTTGAGGCCAGGAGTTCAAGACCAGTCTGGCCAACATGACGAAACCCCATCTCTACAAAAAATACAAAAATCAGCCAGGCTTGTTGGTGTGCACTTGTAATCCCAGCTACTTGGGGGACTGAGACACAAGAATAGCTTGAACCCAGGAAGTGCAGGTTGCAGTGAGCTGAGACTGCACCACTGCACTGCAGCCTGGGTGACAGACCGAGACTCCGTCTCAAAAAAAAAAAAAAAAAAAAAAAAAAAAACCGGCTGGGAGCAGTGGCTCACACCTGTAATGCCAGCACTCTGGGAGGCAGAGGCGGGTGGATCACTTGAACCCTGGAGGCGGAGGTTGCCGTGAGCCATGATCATGCCATTGCACTCCAGCCTGGGTGACAAGAGCAAAACTCCATCTCTAAAAAAAAAGAGGGGGGAATCTGCATGAACTCACAGAACCAATACTGCCAATGCTTAGGTAGTACTGTAGAGTCAGGATTTTAAATAAAGTCATTCCAGAGTCCACATTCATACATTCTTTGTTTGTTTTTGTTTGTTTGTTTTGAGACAGAGTCTCACTCTGTTGCCCAGGCTGTAGTGCAGTGGCGCAATCTCAGCTCACTCGCAACCTCCACTGCCCAGGTTCAAGCAATTCTCCTGCCTCAGCCTCCCAAGTAGCTGGGACTATAAGAATGTGCCACCATGCCCGGTTTCACCATTTGGCCAGACTGGTCTTGAACTTCTGACCTAAGGTAATCTGCCCACCTCAGCCTCCCCAAAGTCCTGGGATTACAGGCGTGAGCCACTGCACCTGGCCCCAGAGTCCACGCTCTTTTTTTTTTTTTTTTTTTTTGAGACAGAGTCTCAGCCGGGCATAGTGGCTCACGTCTGTAATCCCAACACTTTGGGAGGCCAAGGTGGGAGGATTATTTGAGGTCAGGAGGTCAAGACCAGCCTGGCCAACATGGCGAAACCCCATCTCAACTAAAAATACAAAAATTAGCCAGGCGTGGTGGCAGGCCTATAGTCTCAGCTACTCTACTTGGGAGGCTGAGGCAGGAGAATCGCTTGAACCTGGGAGGCGGAGAATGCAGTGAGCCGAGATCACATCACTCCAGCCTGGGCGACAGAGCAAGACTCTGTCTCAAAAAAAAAAAATTGAGATGGAGTCTTGCTCTGTCGCCAGGCTGGAGTGCAGTGGCACAATCTCAGCTTACTGCAACCTCCACCTCCCGGATTCAAGCAATTCTTCTGCCTCAGCCTCCCGAGTAGCTGGGATTACAGGCATGCGCCACCATGCCCAGATAACTTTTTTTTTGTATTTTTAGTAAAGACGGGGTTTCACCATATTGGCCAGGCTGGTCTCGAACCCCTGACCTTGTGATCTGCCCACCTCAGCCTCCCATATTGCTGGGATTACAGGCGTGAGCCACCTCACCCAGCCAGAGTCCACATTCTTAACCACTCTCTGCTCTACAGCAAATCCTACCTACCACTACATCCTGTAATAATGAGCTGTTCAATAAATTGATAAAGTCAAGAGAAAGGATGCTTCTGTTACAATTATGCTCTTTTAACATTATGAATTTCGGTCAAAAATGCTGAAAAACATACTATTAAAAATTGGAAGCAACCAACTGGAAGCAAACATACTATCAAAAATTGGAAGCAACCTACTATCCTTCAGTAGGTGAATGGATAAATTGTGGTCATCCAGACAATGGAATATTATTCATCCATAAGAAGAAGTGAGCTACCAAGCCACAAAAGAAACTTGAATACTATTACAAAGTGAAGAAACCAATCTGAAAAAACTACATATTGTATCATTCCAATTGTACGACATTCTGGAAAGGGCAAAACTATAGAGACAACAGATCAATGGTTGCCAGAGGGTGGGGGAAGGGAAGAACGAAGAGGCTGAGCACAGAGGATTTTTACGCCAAACTACTCTGTATGACACTCTAATGGTAGATACATGTCATTACAAATTGGACCATACCCCTACAATGTACAACACCAACAGTGAACTCTAATATATAACCTATGAACTTTGGGTGAGAAGGACAAGTTAATAGAGGTTCATCAATTGTAATAACTGTGCCATTCTGGTGGGAGATATTTTACTTGGCATTAGGCATTTGTCCAAACCCACAGAACTGTTATTTAGTTTTATCCAACATAGAATCTGTGTTAATCAATACAAAAAGAGTAAACCCTAATGTAAACTACGGACTTTAATAATGTATCAGGCCAGGCGTGGTGGCTCATGCCTGTAATCCCAGCACGTTGGGAGGTTCAGGCATGAGGGTTGCTTGAGATCAGCCTGGGCAACACAAGATGAAGTTTTGTAGAGACTCCATCTCTACCTAAAAAAAAAAAAATTAAATAAATGATAAATAATAATATGTCAACATTGGCTTGTCAGTTGTAACAAATATGCCAGACTAATGCAATATGTTAATAACAGGGCAAAATGGGTTGAGGACCCTCTGTATTTTCTGTTAAATTTTTCTGCAAACCTAAAACTCATCTAAAAAATAAAGTCTATTAATTTTTTTTCTCAATACTGAGGAAATGAGTTAGTTGAGAGCTACTGGGGGTCAACTCTACCCTCATGGGAGGAAAGCCTGGCTGAAAATAAAGTCCAAAAGCAGTACACAGAGCCAGTACACAAAGAGATAAAAACAGTGCCGAGATAATATCAAATGAGCCCTGGATCCAATTGGGCCAGAGACCAGTTGCACACTGGATTTATCACAGTTAAATGAATCTATTAAATCTCATTTTTGCTTTAAAAAAAAACACAGATGATGCATACACACACATTACAGCCATCTTCTGCAAAAACATCTCTCATAGGAGCTAGAAACATCTCTCATAGGAGCTAGGGTCATAACATACAGAAAACCAGTGCAGTTAACAGGTCTACATACAGACCTGGATAAGGCAATATGGGAGCCATCTGTACTACCTTGGCCTTTGCTTCTTAGCATTAAAACTAGTGACTCCACGCTGCACTACAGGGTGTCACTGGGGCTGCTGGTAAATTTTAGACACAGCATAATCTTACTATGAATTAGCTGAGATCTCAATGTTTTCAAAAAATTTCAAGAAATTTTTTTAAAAGATGTAGGTAATTTCATTTCAAAAATCCATCCAAAGAATGCTCCAGACACTAATGATTTATTTAAATTGATGAATGTTTTACCGCATATTTGCAGGTTTTTTGAAAACCTGTAATTGTTTTTTTTTTGGGGGGGCGGGGGGGACAGAGTTTCGCTCTTGTTGCCCAGGCTGGAGTGCAGTGGCGCGATCTCAGCTCACCGCAACCTCTGCCTGCCGGGTTCAAGCGATTCTCCTGCCTCAGCCTCCCGAGTAGGGATTACAGGCATGCGCCACCACACGCAGCTAATTTTTGTATTTTTACTAGAGACGGGGTTTCTCCATGTTGGTCAGGCTGGTCTTGAATCCCCGACCTCATGTGATCCACCCGCCTCGGCCTCCCAAAGTGCTGGGATTACAGGCGTGAGCCACCGCGCCTGGCCTGAAAAGCTTTAATTTTTAAACACTACACAAGATAAATGGCCTTCCCATGTTGACAACTATCTCTAAAAAATTCTATTTAGGTTTTCAGAACATTTTAATTATTTTCATTAATTATTGCTCATAGCTAACCTACAATGTATAATCCTGATTTCTAAGAAAAGAATATGTAGGTCAATGGCCAAAATATATTTAGATAGATATATTTAGAAGAGTTTCTGAATTTCCAACCTGCCTCTTAGGATAAGACTAGATCGTGCTACACAAGTAGCCTTCTTCAACCAAACATAAAAGTTCTGAATGTCTGTATCTTTACAAAAGATAAATTAGGTTATACACATTTAAAAGATAAGGTTTTCTTTTTTTTTCTTTTTTGAGACAGTGTCTCACTCTGTCACCCAGGCTAGAGGGCAGGGGCATGATCATCACTCACTGCACTGGCAATCCTTAGGCTCAAGCGATCCACCCACCTTGGTGTCCCAAATAGCTGGGACTACAGGCACACGCCACCAAGCCCAGATAATTTTTTATAGAAATAAGGATTTCACTATGTTGCCCAGACTGGTATCAAACTCTACCCACTCTGGTCTTGCAAACTGCAGGGATTACAGACATGAGCCACCACACGGTTTTATCTGGGCACCACAGCATGTGCCTGCAGTACCAACTACACAGGAGGCTAAGGCAGAGGATCACTTGAACCCAAGAAATTTAAGGCCAGCCTGGGTAACATAATGAGACCCCCATCTCTTTAAATAATTTTTTTTAATGTTTTAATACAGACTCCTTTAAAGTAAATTTTCCTAATGTATTTGAAGGTTGCTATTTAGAATTTGGTTGCCCACAAATATACAAGAATACACCTTTTGTGTAAATAAAAGCACATCTACATTTCACACGTAAGAAGGGGAACAAGACAGCTCCTTGCCTTGACCTATACTTTCCCTATACGTGTTTCCTTCC
This sequence comes from Nomascus leucogenys, assembly GCF_006542625.1. Classification (NCBI taxonomy): domain Eukaryota; kingdom Metazoa; phylum Chordata; class Mammalia; order Primates; family Hylobatidae; genus Nomascus; species Nomascus leucogenys. The sequence goes on from NC_044384.1 coordinate 33,600,558, forward strand.
AATTAGAATAAACTCTTTTTTTTTTTTTTTTTGAGACAGAGTCTCGCTGTGTCACCCAGGCTGGAGTGCAGTGGCATGATCTTGGCTCCTGGCAATCTCCGCCTCCCAGGTTGAGGCGATTCTCCCGCCTCAGCTTCCTGAGTAGCTGGTATGAGAGGCACTGGCCACCATGCCTGGCTAATTTTTTTATTTTTAATAGTGACGGGGTTTCACCATTTAGTCCAGGTTGGTCTCGAACTCCTGACCTCAGGTGATCCACCCGCCTCAGCCTCCCAAAGTGCTGGGATTACAGGCGTGAGCCACCCTGCACCCGGTCAACTTTGATTTTTTTTTAAAGCCCAGATATGTGTCACAGAAATCTCATCAGCAGCATCATTTGCCCTGATTAGGCTCCAGATCTTTCAACATACCAAGATCTTTTCTGACTCAGGATCTTGAACTCCTGGGCTCAAGTGATCCCCAGGCCTCGGCCTCCCAAAGTGCTGAGACTACAGGCATGAGCCATTGCACCCAGCCAACAATTTTGATTTTTTAAAAGATAAGCTGACATTTCAAAATCTTATATTTTTATGTTAATAATTCCCTAACCATTTAAAATTTTTGCCAGGCATGGTGGCTCAGACCTGTAATCTCCAGCACTTTGGGAGGTCAAGGTAGGAGGATTGCTTGAGCTCAGGAGTTTGAGACCAGCCTAGACAACATAGTGAGACCTCGTCCCTATTAAAACTAAGAAAAACAAGCTGGGCCTCCACACGCGGTGGCTCACGCCTGTAATCCCAGCACTTTGGGAAGCCGAGGCGAGCGGATCATGAGGTCAGGAGTTCGAGACCAGCCTGGCCAACATGGTGAAACCCCATCTCTACCAAAAATACAAAAAAGTAGCCAAGCATGGTGGTGTGCGCCTGTAGTCCCAGCTACTTGGGAGGCTGAGGCAGGAGAATCACTTGAACCTGGGAGGCGGAGGTTACAATGAGCCGAGATGGTGCCACTGCACTCCAGCCTGGGCGATAGGGTGAGGCTCCGTCTCAAAAAAAAAAAAAAAGAAAAAAGAAAAATAAGCTGGGCCTCATGGTGCAATGCCTATAGTCTCAGCTACTCAGAAGGCTGAGACAGGCGGATCGCCTGAGCCAGGCAGGTCAATGCTGCAGGGAGCCATGATTATGCTACTGCACCCAAGCCTGGGCAAGAGAGTGAGATCCTGTCTCAAAAAAAAACATATATATATATTTTTTTTAAATATGATTTTAGGCTGGGCGTGGTGGCTCACACCTGTAATCCCAGCACGTTGGGAGGCTAAGGCAGGTGGATCACCTAAGGTCAGGAGTTTGAGACCAGCCTGGACAACATGGTGAAACCCAGTCTACTAAAAATACAAAAGTTAGCAGGGCGTGGTGGCGCACACTTGTAATCCCAACTACTCAGGAGCCTGAGGCAAGAGAATCACTTGAACCCGGGAAGAGGAGGTTGCTGTGAGCCAAGATCACGCCACTGCGCTCCAGCCTAGGCAACAAGAATGAGACTCCGCCTCAAAAAAAAAAAATGATTTTTAGGGGCTGGGCGTGGTGGCTCACGCCTGTAATCCCAACATTTTGGGAGGCCAAGGTGGGTGGATCATGAGGTCAGGAGATCAAGACCATCCTGGCTAACATGGTAAAACCCCATCTCTATTAAAACTACAAAAAATTAGCTGGGCATGGTTGGCAGGTGCCTGTAGTCCCAGCTACTCAGGAGGCTGAGGCAGGAGAATTGCTTGAACCCAGGAGGCGGAGGCTGCAGTGAGCCGAGATCACACCAGTGCACTCCAGCCTGGGTGGCAGAACGAGACTCTGTCTCAAAAAAAAAAAAAAAAAAAAAAAAAATATATATATATATATGATTTTGACCAGGCGCGGCGGCTCACGCCTGTAATCCCAGCACTTTGGGAGACCTATGCAGGTGGATTACCTGAGGTCAGGAGTTCCGAAACCAACCTGGCCAACATGGTGAAACCCCATCTCTACTAAAAAAACAAAAATTGGCCGGGCATAGTGGTAGGCACCTGGAATCCCAGCTGCTCAGGAGGCTGAGACAGGAGAATCACTTGAACCCGGGAGGCAGACGTTGCAGTGAGCCAAGATCGCGCCATTGCACTCCAGCCTGGGCAACAACAGCGAAACTCTGTCTCAAAAATACATATATATAAGATTTTAAAAGACAAAATCTGTACAAGTGGACAGTTACTCTTTACCTCAGTTACTCTTGCCTGACATTATCTGCCAAGGCATCATAAAAATAGTTATGTGCCCTTCAAATAGGCATAATAATACTAGGCTTACAAAAAACTTTCATACTGTGCTTACTTAAAATCATGCTCAATGTATGCCAAATGGTTAATCAATAAAAGAAAAACTATGCCATACACGGAGGGAAGAGGGAGTTATTAAGCAAGGGAGTTACTTAGCAAGGGAGTTACAGTTTAGTCTCACAGCAGTTTGGTCTAAACAAATTTTTTAAGTTATTTTTTAATAGGCTTAGCTTGAAAACCCAAAAACTGTCAGCTGGCTTACAGTTTAAATATTAAACCATGTATGTTTATTACTGAATCTATTATTCAAAATGTACTATCCTAGCACCAAAAATCAAGGAAACTGGGCACTTCTCACATAAAGGAAACTTTAAATAAACCGAAGTGAAGAGACCACAAACAAGAATATAGTTAACTCCAAGAAAATAAAAATTTCCGCCTTTAAGACAGTTCTTGGCCGGGCACGGTGGCTCATGCCTATAATCCCAGCACTTTGGAAGGCCAAGGCGGGCAGATCACCTGAGGTTGGGAGTTCGAGACCAGCCTGACCAGCATGGTGAAACCCTGTGTCTACTAAAAATACAAAAATTAGCCAGGCGTGGCAGCGTGCACCTGTAATCTCAGCTACTCAGGAGGCTAAGGCAGGAGAATTGCTTGAACCTGGGAGGCGGAGGTTGCAGTGAGCCGAGATGGCGCCACTGCACTCCAGCCCGGGTGACAGAGCAAGACTCCGTCTCAAAAAAAAAAAAAAAAAAGACAGTTATCATATAAAACATTATAGTTGGCATCTACTGCTGATTTTTTGTTTGTTCGTTTTTTCATGAGACAGAGTCTTGCTCTGTCACCCAGACTGGAGTGCAATGACACGATCTCAGCTCACTGCAACCTCCACCTCCTGGGTTCAAGCGATTCTCCTGCCTCAGCTGTCTTTTTAAAAAAGTAGTAGTAAGGGCTGGGCATGGTGGCTCACGCCTGTAATCCCAGCACTTTGGGAGGCCAAGGTGGGCGGATCGCCTGAGGTCGGAAGTTTGAGACCAGTCTGACCAACATGGAGAAACCCCATCTCTAATAAAAATACAAAAGTTGCCAGTCATGATGGCACATGACTGTAATCCCAGCAACTCGGGAGGCTGAGACAGGAGAATCACTTGAATCCGGGAGGCGGAGATTGCAGTGAGCCGAGATCATACCACTGCACTCCAGCCTGGGCAACAGAGCGAGACTCCATCTCAAAAAAAAAATAAAAATCACCGGGTGGGTGCGGTGGCTCACTCCTGTAATCCCAGCACTTTGGGAGGCCAAGGCGGGCGAATCATGAGGTCAAGAGATTGAGACCATCCTGGCCAACATGGTGAAACCCAATGTCTACTAAAAATACAAAAATTAGGTGGGTGTGGTGGTGTGCACCTGTAGCCCTAGCCACTCGGGAGGCTGAGGCAGGAGAATCTCTTGAACCATGGAGGTGGAGGCTGCAGTGAGCCGAGATAGCACCACTGCACTCCAGCCTGGCAACAGAGCAAGACTTCGTCTCAAAAAAAAAAAAAAAAAAAAAAAATTCACGATAATCAGCTGTGCATCTTTAAAAACCACTCTCCATAAACTTTTAAATCAATCAATTAAAATAATAAAATAAAAACACTCTCTTAGCTCTTTGTGAAAGTTTGCCTATTCTACACCTAAACACTTAAAATGCCCCCCTCCCTGTCCAAAATGCCCAACTTAAGGTATTTTCGAAGTTTTGCCTGTTTTTTTGTTTTTATTCTTTGAGACAGGGTCTCAGTCGCCCAGGCTGCAGTGCAGTGGCACAATCTCAGCTCACAGCAACCTCCACCTCCTGGGTTCAAGCGATTCTCCTTCCTCAGCCTCCTGAGTAGCTGAGATTACCAGTGTATGCCAGCACGCCCAGCTAATTTTTGTATTTTTAGTAGAGTCGGGGTTTCATCATGTTGGCCAGGCTGGTCTCAAACTCCTGACCTCAAGTGATCTGCCCGCCTAGGCCTCACAAAGTACTGGGATTACAGGCATGAGCCACCACACCCAGCCTTACCTGGTTTTTTAAATAAAAACAAGAATTGAGGATAGGGAATATGCAGACTGGAAAACAAGAGACAAACTGCAATGCATGAAGATAAAACTAGAATGAAGCAGGGCTTTCAAACATTATTGTGTGCCTACTTCCTGCTGGCTTTAGCAATTGTCACAAAAAGACTTAAAAGTTATTTCAGTTAGACAAGTTGGCTAGCACAGTAGAGAGCTATGACAATGGTGGCAGACAATCACAATACCAGTAATCATCCAAGAAAATTAACACCTAACAATTATTGCCTGATTTTTCTGACTGTGACACACGTGCACACAGAGAGCAATCAGAGGAAATTTAAGACCAAGAAGAGTTAACTTTATACATGAGGGAGGAGAATAAATAGCACACTATGAGAAAGACAACTGAAAAGAAACAAATTATGCACTTAAATGTTTTTACTTACCCCCTTAGCCCTCTATGCTGCATCTCCCATGAAAACAGGGATCATGTTCAGTATCAGTTCACTCACAGTTCCTAACACATAATCAATATCTGATATTTGTTGAATTGATCAACTGAATCTTTCAAACCAAGACCACTAATGAAACAACTTGTTTGCTTAAAAGTACTATTCATTTGTATATGAAAATATATTCCATTACATAGAATCAACATGATTTCTCAGAGTAACTTTTTTCTCTTTCTACATAAAACCTAAGACAAAAACTGACTCAACTGCTAATAGCTTAGTAAAGCTGTTTCCTTACATTTAGAATACTGCATTTAAAGTGATTGTGTATCTATATGCAAATATGCAAGAATCAGGCACTATGAAACTAAACATCTTTAGCTACATAACCACAAAATGAGGTAGAAAGCAGTATCTTACTAAAATTCAAATGAAGGCCCCTCTCCTCACACACTCAATTCTACGAAGAGACTCCATCGCATTCACAATACTAATCTTCCTACATCTTTTTTATTGTTGTTGTTGATAGAGACAGGGTCTCACTTCTGTCACCCAGGCTGGAGTGTAGTGGCACAATCACAGCTCATTGCAGCCTCACCTTCCTAGGCTCAGGTGATTCTCCCACCTCAGCTTCCTGAGTAGCTGGGACTACAGCCGCATGCCACCAAGCCAGGCTAATTTTTGTATTTTTAGGAGAGATGGAGTTTCACCATGTTACCCAGGCTGGTCTCAAACTCCTGTATTTAAGCCATCTGCCTGCCTTGGCCTCCCAAAGTGCTGAGATGACAAGTGTGAGCCACAACACCTAGCCATAAATTTTGGTTTTTGAGGCCGGGCGCAGTAGCTCACGCCTGTCATCCCAGCGCTTTGGGAGGCCGAGGCAGGCAGATCACAAGGTCAGGAATTCGAGGCCAGCCTGGCCAACATACTGAAACCCCATCTCTACTAAAAATACAAAAACTGCTGGGCGCAGTGGCTTACGCCTATAATCCCAGCACTTTGGGAGGCCAACGCAGGCAGATCACAAGGTCAGGAGTTTGAGACCAGCCTAGCCAACCTAGTGAAACCCCATCTCTACTAAAAATACAAAAAAATTAGCCAGGCGTGGTGGCAGGCGCCTGTAATCCTAGCTACTCAGGAGGCTGAGGCAGGAGAATCGCTTGAACCCAGGAGGCAGAGGTTGCAAGTAGCTGAGATCGTGCCACCACACACCAGCCCAGGTGACAGTGTGAGGCTCCGTCTCAAAAATAAAATACAAAAATTAGCCAGGCATGGTGGCACACACCTGTAATCCTAGCTACTCTGGAGGCTGAGGCAGGAGAATCGCTTGAACCTGGGAGGCGGAGGTTGCAGTGAGCTGAGATCGCACCACTGCACTCCAGCCTAGGCGACAGAGCAAGACTCTATCTCAAAAAAAATTTTTTTTTTAAATTTGGTTTTGAAGGACTTCTTTCAATTGTTTGCTGGGATTTTGAGTCCGTTTTCCCACCAAGAAGTTGCAGCATAGACAATGTAGACAATGCAAGAACCAAAGATTAGGACTAAAATAATAAACACTTACGGAAATACAATATAGTAGAAAGAGCCGTTTTCTCCACAGCAACTTATCCCTTCCCTTAATCCTCAAAAGAAAGAAAAGTTTGAAGAAGCTATAAACAAGCATAAAAGACTCAAACTAGGACTAATGAGACCGGATGCCCCATTCAGAGCAAGGAATTATGAGTAACAAATTAACAGAACTGGGCAATGATCACCAACAACTACTAACATCACAGGGAACCAAATATTATGCACCTACTGATCCAAGTACCATCTATAAAGTATTCCCCTCATCCCCTGCAAAATCCAAGTACCATCTATAAAGTATTCCCCTCAGCCCCTGCAAAAGAAGCAAGAGAAAGAATATATATTATAGAAACAATCTGATCAAGCTTCTAAATCTAATACCAATTAACTAGAAACCCAGGGGTCAGAGAAAAACGTTTACCACCACCACCACCACAGGAATCCAAAGGAACGTAACTGCTAAACCCAGACTGGGAAAATTTTGTAACTAATAATCTGCTAGGGAGAAGAAATGGAGAGGGAACCTACAGATTACAAAACAATGCAGAGACCTTATTTGGCTCTTGATCTGACACATTTATGAGATAATAGAGAAATCTGAACACTGACTATCATATTACATTAAGCAACTATTCCTTTTCTTTTAGTGTGATAAGTTTTTCGGTTTTCTTTCCTTCAACACTGAAGCTGACTGGGAAACTGGAGTGCTAAAAGGTTAGAGTACAGAAAGGGAACACTAATATTAATACAACTGAATGGATCTGTCCATAATGTGCTGAATTTGGCCTACCCGGAACTTAAATATAAATTGTGAGACTGCAACCACCAGAGATCAACTTTGCTTGCTTGCCAGCCAACTTTTTCTCCACTGATATAAACTCTATAAATAGGTCAAGAGTGATAATAGCTGCTCAAATCATTTCATATTGCAGATATTACTAATTCTGGCATGTACCTGGACCTGCACCAGGGCTGTGAATACACTAGCATCAAGTAAGAAGCAAAGGAAGTTATCAAATGCAAAAAAAAAAAAAAAAAAAAAAACCACAAAAGCACTGTGGCTAATGAGAGACTCTCTAAAGTACTCAAAAGCACCATCAGTGTAAATCAAGAATAATTTAAAACAGAGGTTCTTTTAATTTTTAAAAATAATTTTTTAATAGAGACAGTGTCTCACTTTGTTGCCCCGGCTGGTCTAAAACTCCTGGGCTCAAGCTACCCTCCCACCTCTGCCTCCCAAGGTGCTGAGATTACAGGTGTGAGCTACCCACACCTGGCCCTAAAACAAAGGTTCTAAATTTTCTCCAAGATTTCTGCCCTGGTCATTTTCTATCTCCTTCAGAAGACAATTCACATAAAGATGGATCACCATATGCCAGGAACTGAGGTCCCAAGGTAAAAGCTGCCAAAACTCTCTCCACTATACACACCCTCAGGCTCACTGGGAAGTGCTTAGTTGATTTCAGCAGAGACAAATAGTAAGAAACCCTTGATAATAAATTGTTGATTTAAGAATAAGCTATGTTTCTATGCTAGGTTAAAACTAAGGCAGACAGGATACTGCTTAAAATTTTAAGCACATGAAGTTTTTGTTCTCAATACAGAAAGAAAAACAATCCTGTTTTCCTTAAGTTTTAGTCCACACCCAACTTCCCTATCCCCGACAATACCTTTCTCTAATTATAAGGCACCTAACAAAATGCAGACTACAGACATTATTGTAAAGGTCATTTTTTTAAACTAGTCAACTCAGTAAAAAAATAACTTCTACTGGTCACTTTGGTCAGTATCTTGTTTCTCTAATGCTAACTATGCTAATAAAAACTTAATTCCAGCCAGGCACAGTGGCTCACATCTGTAATCCCAGCACTATGACAGGCTGAAATGGGAGGATCACTTGGGCCCAGGAGTTGGAGACCAGCCTGGCCAACATAGTAAGACCCCATCTCAATCAATCAATCAATCAATAAAAATAAACTTAATTTCTAGACTACCCAAGCACAATTCTAGTTTTTCTTTGTTTTTTGAGACGGAGTCTCGCTCTGTCGCCCAGGCTGGAGTGCAGTGGTGCGATTTCAGCTCACTGCAAGCTCCTCCTCCTGGGTTCATGCCATTCTCCTGCCTCAACTTCCCCAGTAGCTGGGACTACAGGCACCCACCACCACATCTGGATAATTTTTTGTATTTTTAGTAGAGACGGGGTTTCACCGTGTTAGCCAGGATGGTCTCGATCTCCTGACCTCATGATCCGCCCGCTTCCGCCTCCCAAAGTGCTGGGATTACAGGCATAAGCCACCATGCCTGGCACAATTCTATTTTATATACATTCTTAGGAATGGCTGCTCTAAGTAAGTTTTAACAGATTTAATGTTGTTTCTCTTTGAACAACAATCAGAACTTACTAATACATGAACTTGAATTACAAGCAAATGTTATTTTGCGAATGAACTGGCATTACAAAAAAACGACATTTCCCCCCTACCTCCCGAGACAGAGTCTTGCTCTGTTGCCCAGAGCTGGGGTGCAATGGCATGATCTCGGCTCACTGCAACCTTCACCTCCCAGATTCAAGTAATTCTCCTGCCTCAGCCTCCCAAGTAGCTGGGATTACAGGCATTCACCACCACGCCCAGCTAATTTTTGTATTTTTAGTAGAGACAGGGTTTCATCATGTTGGCTAGGCTGGTCTCGAACTCCTGATCTCGTGATCCACCTGCCTCGGCTTCCCAAAGTGCTGAGATTACAGGCGTGAGTCACCATGCCCAGCCCAAAAAACGACATTTAAGTTTCCAGCCTTTTCAAGCTTAGAAATACTAAGAAAAATGCTATTTTCTAATACCTTATTTAAAATGAATGTATAAAGGAAAACACTAGTTCCATACTACAGTTGTTTTGTTATGCAGTACTTTTTTCCCTTATAATCTACTTTCTCTTCTCTACATTTTAGAGCAGGAAGGAAACTTAGAAATCATCTGGTTCACTAGGTTGAGTTCCGTGGGCAGAGACTGCTTGCTTGTTTTGTTTGTATTTTTTTTTTTTTGAGACAAAGTTTCCCTCTTGTTGCCCAGGCTGGAGTGCAATGGCGCAATCTTGGCTCACCGCAACTGCCTCCCAGGTTCAAGAGATTCTCCTGCCTCAGCCTCCCGGGTAGCTGGGATTACAGGCATGCACCACCACGCCCAACTAATTTTGTATTTTTAGTAGAGACAGGGTTTCTCTAAGTTGGTCAGGCTGGTCTCGAACTCCAAACTTCAGGTGATCCGCCCGCCTCGGCCTCCCAAAGTGCTGGGATTACAGGCGTGAGCCACCGTGCCCCACCCCAAACTGCTTATTTTATGTGCCCATTACCACCTGGCACGTAAATGCTCAGTAAATGGGTTTTTAATTTAACCAGGTATAAATACCACGTATGCATTAAGTCCCTGCTGATAGATTTCCGCTTTAGATTGTCACTTAACTAGAAAATACTCATTTAGGTAGCTTTTAAAATTATTTAAAGTCAAGTTAATAATTTAGGAATTTACACCATCTACCTATTAAGTGGCAGAGTCTGAGCAGAGGAATGAGGTCCCTTATTTTGAATAGACATGAAAGAACAGAAACAAAACTTGAAACACTGTAAATTAAAGCCAAAAATCCTAACAACTAATCAAAACAACTTACCAAATCTCAGTTATATTGGCTACTTTAAAGTATTTTAAAATCACATTTACTATTATCAGCTGCTACAAATATGTTCCGATAAATCTGTATAATACATAGATCACACAGTTTCCTCTCCTAGCAGTTCAGGAATATAGAAGAGAACTTTAGTCCCGGCGTGGTGGCTCACGCCTGTAATCCCAGCACTTTGGGAGGCCAAGGCAGGCAGATTACCTGAGGTCGGGAGTTTGACACCAGCCAGACTAACATGGAGAAACCCCTTCTCTACTAAAAATACAAAATTAGCCAGGTGTGGCGGCACATGACTGTAATCCCAGCCACTTGGGAGGCTGAGGCAGGAGAATCGCTTGAACCCAGGAGGCGGAGATTGCGGTGAGTGGAGATCGCGCCATTGCACTCCAGCCCGGGTAACAAGAGCAAACGCCGTCTCAAAAAAAAAAAAAAGATAACTTTAAAAAAGCAAGATACTTTTTAGTTTCACCCTGCTCCTGCTCCTGCTCCTTACTTTTACAAGGCCCTGTAGGCTGAGTGTGAAAACTGACTGACTGAACATCAATCCCACTTCTGCTGAGAGAATCTGCCCACACAGAAGTAAAAAACACTGCTTCTTTACTTTAGGTGGAATCATAAGAGTTCTGAAAAAGTAAGGAAAAGAGGTACAAGTAAAGGTAAAGGCTAAAAGGATTCAGAAGAGTATCATGACAACAGTCAAACTCAAAACCAAGACTGGAAATTGATAACTAAAGAAAAATAACTATCAGATTTATTTAATCTGATGACCAAGAAATCAAAATAAATAAACCAAACTAAAATAAATACAACCAGTAAAATTTATATTCACTGGGCCAGGCTCAGTGGCTCACCCCTGTAATCCTAGCACTTTGGAAGGCCAAGGTGGGCGATCACTTGAGGTCAGGAGTTCAAGACCAGCCTGGCCAACAGGGTGAAACCTCGTCTCCACCAAAAATATAAAAAATTAGCTGGGTGTGGTGGCACGCACTTGTAATCCCAGCTACTCGGGAGGCTGAGTCAGGAGAATCACTTGAATCCAGGAGGCAGAGGTTGCTGTGAGCCGAGATCCTGACACTCCACTTCAGCCTGGGTGAGAGGGCAAAACTCCATCTCAAAAAAAAATTTGTATTCACTCAACTTAAGGATAATAAAGAAAAATATTTTTGTTCTTTTTTTTTTTTTTTGAGAAAAGAGTCTCAGGCAGTGGCATGATCACCACTCACTGCAGCCACAAACTCCTGGGCTCAATTGCTCCTCCCATTTCAGCCTCCTGAGTAGCTGGGACTACAGGCACGTACCACCACACCCAGATAATCTTTTAATTTTTCTGTAGAGACAGGGTTTTGCCATGTTGCCCAGGCTGGTCTCCTGGGCTCAAGCAATCCACCAGCCTCGGCCTCCCAACGTGCTGGGATTAGAGGCATGAGCCACTGCACGCAGCCCCAGAAAAATCTTTAAAAAGGAGTGTCGGGGCCAAGCATGGTGGCTCCCACCTATAATCCCAGCACTTTGGGAGGCCGAGGTGGGCGGATCACCCGAGGTCAGGAGTTCGAGACCAGCCTGGCCAACATGGTGAAACCCTGTCTCTACTAAAATACAAAAATTAGCCAGGCATGATGGCACATGCCTGCAATCCCAACTACTCAGGAGGCTGAGGCAGGAGAATCGCTTGAACCCAGGAGGTGGAGGTTGTAGTGAGCGGAGATTGTGCCATTGCACTCCAGCCTGGGCATCGCAGCGAGACTCTGTCTCAAAAAAAATAAATAAATAAAAATAAAAGGAATGCCTATCTCATTCTTCATATTCTACCTGGAATTCTTTCCTCCAAAAAGAAGAAAATTCCCAACTCATTAGCGGACTAATAAGGTACCTTTGCAACTTGGCCCTATCTCCATCTGCCCTATCCATTCCTTTTGAAAGCTCAAGGCACTGGCCCCACTTAACCATTCAAATGCACTGATAATCATGACTTTGGTTAGGCTGCCCTAGCCTGGCATGCTCACCTGGAAATCCAACTCAAACCTCAGGTTTAAATGTCTAAGCTCCTTAAGCACCACGTGGCCTTGTTGGTCTTATTCACCGATATAGTTCCTGCAACTAGAGCACTGCTGGCACACAGTAAACACTCAATAAATTGTTGTTGTGAGAATAAAGAGGCTCCACATGAATTATTATTATTATTTTTTTTTTTTTTTGAGACAAGGTCTCACTTTGTTGCCCAGGCTGGAGTGCAGTGGCACAGTCACAGCTCACTGTAGCCTCAACCTCCTGAGCAATCTTTCCACCTCAGCCCCACAAGCAGCAGGGACTAAAGATCCATACCACCCCGCCCAGCTAAGTTTTTTAATTTTTTATAGAAATTGGCTCTCAAGGCCGGGTGCGGTGGCTCACACCTGTAATCCCAGCACTTTGGGAGGCCGAGGCGGGTGATCACTTGAGGTCAGGTGTTCAACACCAACCTGGCCAACATGGTGAAACCACGTCTCTACTAAAAATAAAAAATTAGTCGGGCGTGGTGGCAGGCGCCTGTCTTAGCTACTTGGGAGGCTGACGTGGGAGAATCATTTGAACCCGGGAGGCAGAGGTTGCAGTGAGCCAAGACCGCGCCACTGCACTCCAGCCTGGGCGACAGAGTAAGACTCCATCAAAAAAAAAAAAAAAAGTAAAGAAAAAAAGAAAAAACAAACAAACGAAAGAAGAAAAAGAAAGGGGCTCTCACTATGTTCCCCAGGCTGGTCTTAAACTCCTGAGCTCAACTGATCCTCCCGTCTCAGCCTCCCAAAATGCTGGGATCAGAAGTGTGAGCCACCGTGCCCAGCCCCTTACAAATATTTTATCCACTCTATTTTCTATCCCCCTTCTATATAGCTCTTCCCTTTTATAGTCTCACAACTTTTTATTCAAATTATCATACGTATTTCATTTTGCCTACAGAATTACAGTAACCCAAGAAACTTTACTTGGTCCCAAACTCTTTCCTAAAATAACAGAAGATAATGAAATCAGTATTCCTTAAAGGAACACATTAAAAATCCAACATTTAGGCCAGGTGCAGTTGCTCACAACTATAATCCCAACACTTTGGGAGGCCAAGTCAGGAGGACTGCCTGAGCCCAAGAGTTCAAGACAAGTCTGGGCAACATAGGGATACTCCATCTCTACAAAAAATTTAAAAATTAGCCAGGCGTGGTGGCTCACGCCTGTAATCCCAGCACTTTGGGAGCCGAGGCAGGCAGATAGCCTGAGGTCAGGAGTTTGAGACCAGCCTGACCAACACAGAGAAACACCGTCTCTACTAAAAACACAAAATTAGCCAGGCATGGTGGCACATGCCTGTAATCCCAGCTAATTGGCAGTCTGAGGCAGGAGAATCGCTTGAACCCAGGAGGTGGAGGTTGCAGTGAGTGGAGATTGCACTCCAGCCTGGGCAACAAGAGCAAACTCTGCCTCAAAAAAAAAAAAAAAAAAAAATTTTAAAAACTTAGCTGAGTGTGGTGGCGTGAGCCTGTGGTCTCAGCTACTTGGGAGGCTGAGGTGGGAGGAATGCTTGAGCTCGGGAGGTTGAGGCTGCAGTGGGCTGTGATCACGCCACTGCACTCCAGCCTGGGCGACAGAGAAAGAGTGTCTTTAAAAAAAAAAAAAAAAAAAAGCACACACACACACATTTTTCACCTTTTACAGGTTTTTCTCTCAAGTACTGTCAATTCAGTAAACATGAATACATGTTATTTCCATATCCTCAGTTACGTGCAGGAAAATGAGGAAGATCTAAGATGATTTACCCAAGTAAGGTTTGGGTCTCTAGTGTACACGAATTCCAAACTTTAAAAAGAAGAATACTGAAATTGCCTATCTATCAAGTCTGTTCATGCACGTGTCAAAAAAAGCCGTAAGACTGGGAATCCCAACAAAACAACTTCTTGTATAATGAGTAACTACAGAAGCGCACAAAATTTACTAGTCACACAATAAAGAGACTGAAAGTACCAATGTCACTATTAATATTAGAAGCAAGAAACCTTTGAAGGACACGCATTAGCCCTCAGTTCTAAAGGAACTGCATTAAATTAGAACCTAAAGCTGAATTTATCTTTACTATATGGGTTTTGAATTAATCATAACCATAAAACAAAGAGTATTATTACAGTTACTCTCACATAAATGCATGTTACAGTAATATAAAGTGAATAAGTAACAACTACACTGTGAACTTATTCTAACAATGGGGAAAGTTTCCAGCTCCAATATCCAGTCCATCCTATTTTTCACAAAAAGGTGTCAGAAAAAAAATTTTTTCCTATTAAGAAATCTGATTCAGGCCGGGCGCCATAGCTCACGCCGGTAATCCCAGCACTTTGGGAAGCCGAGGCGGCTGGATCACGAGGTTAGGAGTTCAAGACCAGCCTGGCCAATGTGGTGAAACCCCGTCTCTACTAAAAATACAAAAATTAGCTGGGCGCGTGCCCGTAATCCCAGCTACTCGGGAGGCTGAGGCAGGATAATTGCTTGACCCAGGACCGGAGAGGCGGAGGTTGCAGTGAGCCGAGATCGCACCACTGAACTCCAGCCTGGGCTACAGAGCGAGACTCCGTCTCAAAAAAAAAAAAAAAAATGGTTAGCGATGTGACTCCTCAGGACATCAGGTAGTAACTATCAGTTGTAGGCCTCTAAAAATGCTTGTTAAACCAAAAGACAATGCTCTGATTACTGGAGGAATCTAGATTGCCAGGATCAGCAAAACTACATTAGAAAGTTAATAGCTTCCATCCTTAAAATATCCCAAGAGAAGAAAGGCAGTGATTCTGTTAGCATGTACCCAATACTACACAATAATAGCCTAAGCAAAATTGGCAGATGCATGTTTAATTAAGAGGTCCAACCTTGACGAAGTATCATCAGTAGGATTTTAATTCTACCGGGTGGGAGGATTCAGAAAGCAAAAGGTCAGGCAAAAAGCAAAAAACCCATCCAAGCAGAAACTGCTCAAGGATCTAGTAGAGCTCATACCGATGTTCTCTACTTCAACCTGTGAGCATCAATTTTGTGATGGGGGCTGCCGGGGACGGGGGACGGGGGGCGGACAATTTAAAAGTGAGAATGAATGGCTTGCGTAAAGGCGATAGTCTTCAACCCGGGTTCGTCAGTGTACATCCTCGCCGGTTTTGAAATAAAGTTGACAAACTCCCCAGAAGCGGTCTATTTTGGAGACTGACATCTCTCGCATTGACCGGAGCGCCTGCCGACCAAAGGTAGTGGAAGCGCCGAGAGGCAGGCGGCGCCAAGCCTATAAGAAAGCCTTTTCTCCCTCCTCCAAGGCCACTGCGGCCGCGGCGCCGGAGCTCTCTGCTGCAGGGGCAGGTGTCGGCGCCAGACCCCCAGCTCTCCGAGCTGACGGAGTTGCCGCCACTGCTTCCCCCGCGGGCCTAGGACCCGGAAAGTTGCGTGAAGACAACTCCAGGGCCGTGAAGCCGCTTCCCCCGCCAGCCCGGGGACTGCGGCACCTCCAGCCTCCCCTCAGCACCCCCGGAAAAGGACTCGCCTCAACCCGGCCCCAGCGTCTGGGGTCTTGGGGTGCCGGAGCCAACTCCGCCGGGCCGGGAGGAGGCGAGGGTCACCAGCGGCGGACGAGCAAGGAGGTCGGAGCGGTGAGATGCCCCCGCGTCAGCCAGCAATCCAGGCTGCGAGTTCCCGGCGCCCACCAGCCGGGCCCGCCAGGACCCCAGCGTCCGGACGCCGTAAAGCCCTCACCGCGGCCCGTAACCCTCCGATTCGCCCCGACCCCTCCCTGGGACGCAGCCCGGGCCCCCCAACTCGACCAGTAGCCAGGCCGCGGCCCTGCGCCCCTTCCCGCCTCACCTGCGCTCCGCGGCGACGCCGTGCCTCTTCGCTCGCTCCGCGCGCGCCCCGTCGGGGCACGCACCGACCCCCCGGCCGGGACTCTCCCCGCTGCGGTGACTCAGGACGGGACGGCCACCGCCGCCTTCTCCTCCTCGGAACAAGCCCCGGCAGCGAGCAGAGGGTCACGGTCAGAGCCCCTGCCGGGACCAAAGTGAACCTCGCCGCCTTCGCAGCCTCTACCACCAAGTCCCTTCAGTCGTCCGCGCCGCCCCCAAGAAAATGTCACCAGAGGCCGTTCCGCTCAGCGCCTCACTTCCGCCCGGAAACACAGAGCCGGCGTCGGCCGGCTAGAGAGGCCGCTGCGCCGGAGACCTCTGGAGACTGGCGCCCGAGGCCCGAGAAAAACCAGACAGCGCCATCTGGCGCGATGGAACCCGCGCTCCTCCCGCTGCAGACTGCGGGGCGTGAAGGCGTCGGCTCCCCGGGCTTCTTTCCCGCGCTCCCTCCTTCTGTTGAGACCGTCTCCTTTCCGAAATGTCTTTCCCGGGGGGTGGGAAAGCCACTCAATGCAAGCCAAGGACAATGCCTTCAGCAAAGGACAGTGCTCCCTTTTCTGTGCGCTGCTCAGTACTCACCCCCTCTTGAGGCCCTTCCGAAAGCAGCTTGCGGTGTCTGAATCCCTGAGTCGCTCCAGCGGAGAGCCCGTGCCCTTCTCTCTCCGCTTTTTCGCGGATGTTGACAGCTGGGCTCGGGGAGACTCGGCTGAGCTCTTCTCGGGCAGCGGCACCAACATCTGCTCAAGTTTCTGCCCGGGCACCTTGCAGGCCTTGCAGATCGACCGCCACCTGCTGGTGGGACGGGGCCCGCGGGGGAGACCCCGCTCTGCCCCGAATTCCGCCTCTGCAGTCTCCCTGCGATTTGCAGTCAGCCCTGAGGAGGGTGGGGGAAACGAGGTGGACCCGAACCCCGAGAAAGGGGAGGAGGGCCCAGGTCCACTGGCGGGTAGAGCGCTTCCCAAGGAGGAGCAGGAGATGCTGAAGACATATCTCACGACTCAAGATCTGGCCAAGGACCCGCGCTCCCCCAAAGCAAAGCAGTGTTTTGAGAAGAAAAATAATGATAATAAAGCTTTGAGGAGGAAAATGTAAACGGTCTTTACCTTTACAGAGCTGTGCTGGAACCTCGGATGAGACCCGTCAAGAGGAGATTCTGAAAATCTCACACCACTGGGTCTGCACTCCCCTAAACATCAGTCTCCCCCTTCAGACCAGGCCCCTTAGTTCCCCCACTTCACTCATTTTTTCTGACTGCCTACAGGAGTGCGAGTTTTTCATCCCCAACTACAAGAATAAATTAAGAAAAGAAAATAACTTTTATTGAATGCCTATTACATACCAGGCACGTTGCATTTAAATGGGTTAAATCCATTGAATCCTCATTACAACTCATAACAACCCTGTGAGTTAGATGGCATTACTAGTCCTAAGTTGCAAAGGTGGAAACTGAGGCACAGAGTGACCTGCCCAAGATGACACATCCAAGTAAGTGGCAGTGTTGGATTCCAACACAGGCAGAGCTTACTTTCTTAACCACAGCCACCAACTGCCTCATTGAGAATCACTGAGAACGTAGTGTGTGCTAGCTAAGTAGTTTATCTGTATATGTTATTTCACTCGTTCATTCATTTATTTACTTTCTGCTACCTGAGTCCTCAAGGGATTTGAGGGGTTATGGGGTAGTGACAAGAGCCCAGCCTATTTCAGTAAAAAAAGAAAAGAAAAGAAAAAACCACACTAAGATCACAACTTTCAGTCTGGAAATGAATGAATGTGGACTAATACATTGAGTTTTTAAAAGATTCCTTGACAGTCTGATCTAATCAATGCTGCAGAAATACTGAAGTAGGACCCTGACTACTGAGATACCATCTTGGGTCCTTCTCCTGTTTTTTGTTTTTTGTTTTTTTGTTTTGTTGTTGTTGTTTCTTTGTTTTTTGTTTGGTTGGTTGGTTTTGTTTTTTTTTGTTTTTTTCTTGAGACAGAGTCTTGCTCTGTCGCCCAGGCTGGAGTGCAGTGGCGCAATCTTGGCTCACTGCAATCTCTGCCCCCCGAGTTCAAGCGATTCTCCTGCCTCAGCCTCCCGAGTAGCTGGGATTACAAGCGCACACCACCACGCCCGGCTAATTTTTTGTTTTTTTAGTAGAGACGGGGTTTCGCCATGTTGCCCAGGCTAGTCTCGAACTCCTGACCTCAGATTATCCACCCACCTCAGCCTCCCAAAGTGCTAGGATTACAAGTGTAAGCCAGCGCACCCAGCCCCTTCTCCTATTTAATACCAATAAGTCAATTTCCTACAGCGAATGGCCTTTGTATATTTTTGGAGGCTAGGGCATTTGATATCCTAATTACTAATATTTTTATTACTACTGTATTTCCATTATTAAATGGGACAGTTACTTGCTTCTTCCCTGTCTTCTGTAGGAGCAGAAGGGACCCTACTTCTGCCTCAAAGTCTTCTGTGTATCCAATACTTAGCTCTACAAGCTCCTGAAATGGCACCTCCCCCATAAAACCAGCTCAGCCCAGACAACACCCCCGTCACCACTACCCTTATTACCCCCTCCATCCCGGCCTTCCACTGTGGGTCAGAACTCCCCTACTCACACACACTCTCCTACAAACATGTCTGCCCTTGGTCTATCTGTAGGGTTACTACTAAATCATATTCGTCATCCTCTCAACTTCTGTCATAGCCCTAGAGGCGAGAGTCAAGCCTGTCAGAATCACTCTTCACCATCATTTTTTGCACCTGATATACCGCCTAGCCTGGGGCTAAGCCTGCAGCAGGTACCTGCCAGCCATGGCGGCCTGGACAGTAGCATCAGGGTGTGGCTGGTCTGGCTTTGACTGTAACCTGATCTCTCCTGACTGAGCAGGTTACTTCTACCATTTGCCCTGTAAATGAGAACCACTCGATAGATGATGAAAGTAGGGGGAGACGAGGGGAGGGAACCCTCATTTCTGGGCTCTGGGCTGCCCCCTCCCTTCCATCTCAGATTGCTAAGAATTGGGCAACCTAAGGCCAGGCGTGGTGGCTCACGCCTGTAATCCTAGCACTCTGGGAGGCCAAGGCGGGAGGATCACCTGAGGTCGGGAGTTCAAGACCAGCCTGGCCAACACAGTGAAACCCCATCTCTACTTAAAAAAAAAAAAAACACAGGCCGGGCACGGTGGCTCATGCCTATAATCCCAGCACTTTGGGAGGCTGAGGCGGGCAGATCACCTGAGGTCAGGAGTTCAAGACCAGCCTGGCCAACATGGTGAAACCCTGTCTCTACAAAAATACAAAAAATTAGCCAGGTGTGGTGGCACACACCTGTAATCCCAGCTACTCCGGAGGCTGAGACAGGAGAATCACTTGAACCCTGGAGATGGAGGTTGCAGTAAGCCAAGACTGTGCCACTGCACTCTAGCCTGGGTGACAGAGCAAGACTCTGTCTCAAAAAAAAAAAAAAAAAGCCGGGCACAGTGGCTCATGCCTGTAATCCCAGCATTTTGGGAAGCTGAGGCGGGCGGATCATGAGGTCAGGAGTTTGAGACCAGCCTAGCCAACATGGTGAAACCCCGTCTCTACTAAAAATACAAAAAAAAATTAGCCAGGCGTGGTGGCGGGCGCCTGTAGTCCTAGCTACTCGAGAGGCTGAGGCAGAAGACTCACTTGAACCTGGGAGGCGGAGCTTGCAGTGAGCCCAGATCATGCCACTGAACTTCAGCCCGGGTGACAAAGCGAGACTTTGTCTCAAAAAAAATAAAATAAAATTAGCTGGGTGTTGTGGTGCGCTCCTGTAGTCCCAGCTACTCGGGAGGCTGAAGAAAGAGAATCGCTTGAACCTGGGAGGCAGAGGTTGCAGTGAGCTGAGATTGTGCCACTGCACTCCAGCAAGACACTGACTCAAAAAGAAAAAGGGGCAACCTGGCCTCCCTCAACGTAACCACCCACCCCCACCATAGCCAGCACCCACTAGGATTGCCCAGGACCTGCTAGAAGGCAGTGGCCTCTGGGGAAATGCTGACCTTCTGCACAATAGTAGCCACAGAACCTCAGACAAGTAACCGCTTCCAGGGTTAACATGACTCGCTCTGCCTCACAGCGTCATTCCACGGGATTAAATGGCCTCCTCCAACACAAGGACATCCAGAAGCATTCTAAGGACTCTGAGTAGTGGAAGATCAGACAGTTGTCAGGACCAGGGGCTCTGGGGTTTGACAGATCTGACGTTGGACGGAGTTCTGCCTCTCTAGCAGAGTGACCCTCAGGCAGTTATGTAACCTCACTGAGCCCCATTGTCCTCGCCTGCCAGACATGGATGACCCCCTAGTACTCTGTTGCAGGCTCGGGAGGAGTGAGGGTAGAATGACTCATGATTTCAGCTCTCAGCTCCATGCTCGGCTCAGACAGAATGCTCTAGAACGAGGCTGCCGCTCTGATGGCAGCACTCCAGGCCAGCACCTTCTAGGCCACAGACTCTCAGTGGTCAAATACAGTGAAATTTCCATCTCAACAGACTCATTTTTCCAGAGCAGCAGGTTCACGTGGAACCAGAATGGAACAGTGCAGAAGGATACCATGAAAGTGTAGCCAAGGGTGACTGCGAGGGGGCCCCCTTTCCCCCACAAACCTCCAGCTCCCCACCCTGGTTCTCTGGGCTGGCCAATTAAGACTCGTCTGTCTTGGGTAAAGTACTCTGAAACCCAGCTCCAAGTCTCTCTTTCTAACGGGGTGATCCCCCTGAAACTCCATCTATTTAGAAAGTCTGTAAGTTCTGAAAATGGAAAAAAAAAAAAAAAAAGTGAAAATCAATGCAAAGGACAGTTTCATTTTTTGTTTGTTTGGTTGTTTGTTGTTGTTGTTTTTTGAGACCGGGTCTCACTCTGTCTCCCAGGCTGAAATGCAGTGGCACAATCACAGCTCACTGCAGCCTCAACTTCCCGGACTCAAGCAATCCTCCCACTTGAGCCTCCCAAGTAACTGGGACTACAAGCACATGCCACTATGCCCAGCTAATTTTTAAAAAAATTTTGTAGCCGGGCATGGTGGCTCACGCCTGTAATCCCAGCACTTTGGGAGGCCAAGGCGGGCAGATCACCTGAGGTCGGGAGTTCGAGACCAGCCTGACCAACATGGAGAAACCCCATCTCTACTAAAAATACAAAATTAGCCGGGTGTGGTGGTGTATCCTTGTAATCCCAGCTCCTCAGGAGGCTGAGGCAGGAGAATCACTTGAACCCAGGAGGCGGAGGTTGTGGTGAGCCAAGATCGTGCCATTACACTCCAGCCTGGGCAACAAGAGTGAAACTCCCTCTAAAAAAAAAAAATAAATAAAATAAAAATGTCTGTAGAGACAGGGTCTCACTATGTTGCCCAGGCTGGTCTTGAACTCCTGGACTCAAGACATCTTCCCACCTCGGCCTCCCAGTGTTGGGATTACAGGCACGAGCCACCATGACTGGCCCAAAGGACAGTTTTTAAATTTAACAAGTATGTATAAGCCTCTCTTTTTTTAATGAAAAGAATTGCCCTGTATGACATGGTGCCTGACCTTAGGGGACCTCCTGGGTGGGGCAGAGGGTCCTCTGACACCCCATCTAAAGCAGCACCCAGCACCCACACTCCCCGTTACTGCACCCGTCGTCTTAACACGTGCCCTCATGTGTTCCTGCTTTGCATGCTCTCTTTCGCTTTCATCGGACACACCAGAGGGAAGAGCAGCCAGGGGGTGGGGTCCATGCTGTCTGATCGTGCTCAGTGCCTCACGCAGAGACCCCAGATACACTCAGTGCAAGTGTAGTGAATGGAGGAAGTAGACCTAAGATTCTGAAACCTACAAGGATGTCAACACAAGGAAGTGGTGCCAGGTGCCAAGTGGGTTAGAAGCCAGGAGGAAGGAGGGACCTCTGCAGACAAGGCAGTAGGGGACGCCTCAGGGAGGGCCTGAAACCTGCCTGCAGGTGGTTAAAAAGGAGGAAGACTCAGTGCCTTGAGGGCAGAGCCAGGTCATCCTTCTTCACTGCCCCCTTGGTGTCCAGCATAGAGCCTGGCAGATGGGACAGCCAAAAAGAGTTTGTGTGATTGAAAGGACAAGTGTGCAGAGAAGTGACTTTGTGGGAGGGGTGGGTAAGAGGTAGAAAAGCCCCTGGGATGCCGGGCGCGGTGGCTCACGCCTGTAATCCCAGCACTTTGGGAGGCCGAGGCGGGCAGATCACAAGGTCGGGAGATCGAGACCATCCTGGCTAACACGGTGAAACTCTGTCTCTACTAAAAATACAAAAAAATTAGACGGGTGTGGTGGCGGGCGCCTGTAGTCCCAGCTACTCAGGAGGCTGAGGCAGGAGAATGGCGTGAACCCGGGAGGCGGAACTTGCAGTGTGCCAAGATGGCGCCACTGCACTCCAGCCTGGGCAACAGAGTGAGATTCTGTCTCAAAAAGAAAAGAAAAGCCCCTGGGGTATTTGGAGGACAACTACCCAAGGGCCGGATGCCTGCAGCTGGACAGCAGAGGAGTGAGGAGAGAGAAGACTTCAAGGGAAGTTGGGGGATTGAGAGTGTTAAGAAGCCTGGGATTTATTTTTTATTTTTGTTTTTAATTGTATTTAATTGGCCAGGCGCGGTGGCTCACGCTTGTAATCCCAGCACTTTGGGAGGCCGAGGCGGGCGGATCACGAGGTCAGGAGATCGAGACCACAGTGAAACCCTGTCTCTACTAAAAATACAAAAAATTAGCCGGGCGTGGTGGCGGGCGCCTGTAGTCCCAGCTACTCGGAGAGGCTGAGGCAGGAGAATGGCGTGAACCCGGGAGGCGGAGCTTGCAGTGAGCCGAGATTGCGCCACTGCACTCCAGCCTGGGCAACAGAGCGAGACTCCGTCTCGGAAAAAAAAAAAAAAAAAAAAAAATTGTATTTAATTTTATTTTATTTTGAGACAAAGTTTCGCTCGGTCACCTAGGCTAGAGTAGTGCAGTGGCAGGATCTCAGCTCCCTGCAACCTCCACCTCCCGGGTTCAAGTGATTCTCCTCCCTTAAGCCTCCCAAGTAGCTGAAACTACAGGCGCCCGCCACCACGCCCAGCTAATTTTTGTACTTTTAGTAGAGACAGGGTTTCGCCATGTTGGCCAGGCTGATCTTAAACTCCTGACTTCAAGTGATCGCCCTCCTTGTCCTCCCAAATTGTTGGGATAAGAGGCGTGAGCCACGGCGACACTGTTTTGGAAGAAAGGGCTTGGTAAAAGCTTCAAAGCCCTTGTAACATCAGCTTTATGGAGGCTGTCTTCACCTTCCTCTCCCCAGCTCCCAAAACTACAGTATTTAAGTAAAGACAAAATTAGGGTATCTGTGGTAGAATAACAAATACGCATTTGGTCTTTGCCCTAGTTCCTGGCACAAAGCTCTTAAAAGCCTCAGGACCTCCTGAGTAGTAGGAATGTCCTTTGTTATTCAGGACGAGCTCCTTTCAGCCGCACCTGAGTCTGGCTCTTGGAGAGTCCCTAGATAGCTTCTGGATGAGGGCTGGTCACCACAGGAGCCAACCATATGATTAGAGAGAGAGTTGGAACATTCAGCCCCCTCCCCACCCACAACCTCCCAGGATGGAAGAGGGGTTGGAGATTGAGTTCAATCACCAAAGGCCAAGGAACCTTCAGTAAAATCCCCAAAACCATGTGTCAGAGAGTTTCCGGTTGGTGCTGCGAGGATGGCCCACTGGAGAGGGCATGGAAGCTCAAAGCTACCAGCCGCCTTTCTTCCTTGCTTAAGGCAAGGAAGGATATTATAAAGGATCCAACTCGGGACCTCCCATTTAGGTTCCTGAGTTGAATCCCTTATAATAAGCTGGTATTAGTAAGGAAAGTGCTTTCCAGAGTTCTGTGAGCCCTGCTAGTGAATTATCGAATTTAAGGGGGGAGAGATCATGGGAACCCCCAAATTCACAATCTGCTAGACGTAAGTGCAGGAGCCCAGGCACCTGACTTGTGGCTAGCATCTGAAGTGGGGGCAGCTTTGTGGTACTGGGCCCTTAGCCTGTGGGGTTCGAAATAACTCTAGGTGGTTAGTGTCAGAATTGCATTAAATTGAACTGAATTGTTTGGATACTCACTTGCTGTCAGAGAATTAGAAAACTGGTACCAGAAAAAAAAAATACAGGATTCTAAAACTTTAACTTCATTTTATTTATTTACTTTTATTTTTCTTTTTATTTTTGAGACAGAGTTTCGCTCTTGTTGCCCAGGCTGGAGTTCAATGATGCAATCTCGGCTCACCACAACCTCTGCCTCCCGGGTTCAAGCGATTCTCCTGCCTCAGCCTCCCGAGTAGCTGGGATTACAGGCATGCACCACCATGCCCGGCTAATTTTTTGTATTTTTATTAGAGATGGGGTTTCTCCACGTTGGTCAGGCTGGTCTTGAACTCCCGACCTCAGGTGATCCACTTGCCTCGGCCTCCCAAAGTGCTAGGATTACAGGTGTGAGCCACCACGCCCAGCCTTTATTTTATTTTATTTTAATTTTTCTGAGATGGAGTCTCACTCTGTCACCTGACTGGAGTGCAGTGTCGTGATCTCGGCTTACTGCAACCTCTGCCTCCCTGGGTTCAAGCGATTATCCTGCCTTAGCCTCCCGAATAGCTGGGACTACAGGCACATGCCACCACGCCTGGCTGATTTTTGTATTTTTAGTAGAGACAGGGTTTCACTGTGTTGGCCAGGCTGGTCTCAAACTCCTGACCTCACGTGATCCACCCATCTTGGCCTCCCAAAGTGCCGGGATTACAGGCGTGAGCCACTGAGCCCGGCCTATTTATTTATTTTTACTGTTTTATTTTTTGAGACAGAGTCTCGCTATGTCACCCAGGCTGGAGTGCAGTGGCGCGATCTTGGCTCACTGCAACCTCCACCTCCTGGATTCAAGCAATTCTCCTGCCTCAGCCTCCTGAGTAGCTGGGACTACAGGCATGTGCCCTCATAGCTGGTTAATTTTTGTATTTTTAGTAGAAATGGGGTGTCACCCTGTTGGCCAGGCTTATCTTGAACTCCTGACCTCAGGTGGTCTGCCTGCCTTGGCCTCCCAAAGTGCTGGGATTGCAGGCGTGAGCCACCGCGCCTGGCCAATTTATTTTTAAATTGTTTTTAGAGACAGGGTCTCTCTATATTACCCAGGCTGGAGTACCATGGCATGATCATAGTTCACTGTAACTTTGGACTCCTGGGCTCAAGCAATCCTCCCACCTCAGCCTCCTAAGAAGCTGGGACTAGGGGCACATACCACCATGGCCAGCTAATTTTTTTTTTTGTAGAGACAGGGTCTCACTATGTTGTCCAGGCTGGTCTGGAGCTCTGGGCCTCAAGCGATCCTCCTGTTATGTTGGGGGAGGGGGAGGTCCTTGCTCCCAGAGCTCCCAAGATGGCAGCAGGCTGCTTCCAAGATGGTGGCAAGCCTCGTGTTCTCTGACCTGGGGTTCTTGGCCTCATGGATTCTAAGGAATGGAATCTTGGGCCATGCGGTGAGTGTTATAGCTCTATTAGAAGCCGTAGGTCATGGAAGAGAACCATGGAACCCAATGACTAGCATTCAGCTTGATTAGGACAACCCGGGCACTTAGCCGTGCAGTAACAATGGCAAGCCTCTAGCCTGATCGGGAGTGGCAATGGGTGCCTCGCTGGATCAGGAGCACAGAGGACACCCTGCTGGATCCAAGGGATGGAAGTCAGCGGTGGGTCTGCAGCAGCGGCAAACAGCAGTGGTGGACGGTGAGCCAAAGTTCAGCTCCAGCCGTAACAAACACGGACCAGAAGAGAGTGCAGTTGCAAGATTTAATAGACAGAGCTCCCATTCAAAGGGAGGGGACCCAAAGAGGGTAGCAGTTGCCAACTGGAATGCCTGGGTTTATATCCGGATCATTGTCCCTCCCACTGTGCTCTTAGGCAATAGATGATTGGCTATTTCTTTACCTCCTGTTTTTGCCTAATTAGCATTTTAGTGAGCTGTCTTTACTCTCTGATTGGTCGGGTGTGAGCTAAGTTGCAAGCCCCATGTCTAAAGGTGGAAGCGGTCACCTCCCCAGCTAGTCTTAGGGATTCTTAGCCTAGGAAATCCAGCTAGTCCTGTCTCTCACTCCTGACTTGGCCTCCCAAAGAGCTGGGATCATAGGCATGAGCCACTGTGGCTGGCCTGACTTTAAACAAATGTGTTATATTTGGAACTAGATATGTTATATTAAGCAAGACCAGTCCTAGGGCAAATCTCTTATGAGGATTCCTTTCCTTCCTTTTGTGTGACCCTCTCTACCTTTTATTTAGGTGGCAGTCAAAGTGGCCATTCCCCCAGACACCAGAAGGTAAGTTGGTTTCATGCTCCGCCTCTCCCGGGGTCTTGAATTATAAAGGAGTGCCTCTGAGGTGGAATCCATGGGAATTCATCTTTCCTGGTGACATTTCAGGTAAAGTAGTGGGTGGGGAAAATATTACCAGGTGGGGACCATTCCAACATTCTTTCTGTGCACACGTGATTACATGGCCATCTTCTCTAGGTGGGTATTAAGAGAGCCAAATGATGTGTGTTGTTCGATTTTATTCTAAAGGTATTCATTGGAAGCCTGCCCACTAACCACAAGGCACATTGTTAGGCTCTTGTCATATAATCCTCATGACAATGAGCAGGACAGGTAGGTTTTACAGAGGAGGAAACTTAGGCTCAGAGAAGACAATTCACCTAAACAAGTCACATGGGCTAAAGCTCAGGGAGGGAGTCAGGATTCCTGGAAGAGAACATGGTCACCTCCCTCAAGATTACTGCTGTCTGTCTAAGAGCAGGGCTCAACCTAGAACCACATCACAATAGCAGAGGAGGTCGATGCAGAACAGGGACGTCGCATGGAGAAATTAATTCCCAAGAGCACCAAGGACTCCTTGGAAGAGGAAGCTTTTGACTAGGGCCTTGGAGAAAGAGCAAAACTTCCACGGATAGAGACGAAGAGAAAGGTATCCTGGGCAAAGTCTGGCATAAGGCAAGGCTGGCATCAGGAAAGTGCAGGGCACAGCCAGACTCCAAAACAGGTGTGTCTCTCATACAAATGATACATAAGGGTTATGTTTTGGGCCCTTATCCCACTCCCCTCCAATTTTGTTTTTGTCTTTTTGCTTATTCATGCCAAGAATGTACATTTGTATAGAGCTTAACTTGAACCCTCTTATAAGTAGGATTTCATTAGCTCCTCTAAACAGCCCTGAAATGTAGTTAGGTTAGGTGGGTATTGCTACCATTTTGCAGAGATTATACAACTGACACCAAAAGATTTCAAATAAATGCCTATTGAATGAGTGAATGAATGAAAGAATGAATGACTTGCCCAAGGCCACCAGCACTAAATGGGAGAATAGGGACTAAACCTCATTTTGCTCCTCCAAATCCCAAACTCTTTTCATTACTGTACATATCTGGGGGACTTAGCAGTGCCATTGTGTCTGTGTATTGGGGGTGGGGAATTAGACTCATTATTGTGTTTTATAATGTGCTGATCATTTGAAAAAACTCCGGGCAGGAGAACAATACAAGCATTCATTAAAGTACTTCAATAGACTGATAGCAGCAACAATAACCTAAAATTAAATGAAGCAGAGTATCTCATGTGAGTCTTCTCTTGAGGAGTCCGGTGCAAAGACACCAGGCCTTGGGGAAATAGAATGGGACTCCCTAGGAGAAAGACAAAGCAGAGATTTACAGAACCTGGTTGGAGGCCGGGGACAGCAGGCTAGGAGGGCCCCCACCAGCCAGGCAACAAACCCCCAGGACCACAGGTCTCTGGGCAGCTTTCAAAAGTTTCCACAATTTATGAGTAGCTGTAATTTACTGGTAACCACGAGTAAGCACCAGCCTACAAGCGACCTCAGAGATCACTATCGTATTTTAAAGAGTCCCAGCTGGGCGCCGTGGCTCACACCTGTAATCCCAGCACTTTGGGAGACCGAGGCGGGCGGATCACGAGGTCAGGAGATCAAGACCATCCTGGCTAACACGGTGAAACCCTGTCTCTACTAAAAATACAAAAAATTAGCTGGGCATGGTGGTGGGCACCTGTAATCCCAGCTACTCGGGAGGCTGAGGCAGGAGAATGGCATGAACCTGGGAGGCGGAGCTTGTAGTGAGCCGAGATCATGCCACTGCACTCCAGCCTGAGCGACGGAGCGAGACTCCATCTCAAAATAAATAAATAAATAAAGTTAAAAAAAATAAAGAGTTCCAACATAATGGCATCTTTGTACTAACTTCACTTTTTGGAGAAATGTGTCCTTAAAGTGCATAGTACAGCTGTTCTAGCTTTTTGATTCTGCTGGTGGTTTCTTTCATTAGTTCTTCTAGTCACCAGAAGGGCAGAAGGCCAGCTCTGCAGGGCGGCTTACCTAAATCCATCCCTGGGATATTAGGGAGGCCTCACAGAGTGAAGCCAGGCCCACCACAAGTCCAGGATGCCTGTAAAGCTGGAGGATGAGCTGCAAATCTGGCCCCATCCCTTTAACCAAGAGAGCACACACCCATGCACTTTGGGTCAGACTGAGGGGTATATAAGGTACATACGGCCAGTCTCTGCCTGCAGACAGCTAAGACTGTCAGAGGTGTTTGAACCAGAGTGACTCCATCTTGAATAAGGGCAGAGTAAAACAAGGGTGAGAGCTACTGGCTGCATTCCCAGAAAGTTAGGCATTCTAAGTCACAGGATGAGATAGGAGGCCGCCACAAGATACGGGTCACAAAGATCTTACTGATAAAACAGCATGCGGTAAAGAAGCTGACCAAATCCCACCAAACCAAGATGGTAACAGAAGTGACCTCTGGTTGTCCTCACTGCTCATTATAAGCTAATTATAATACATTAGCATGCTAAGAGACACTCCCACCAGTGCCACGACAGTTTACAAATGCCATGGCAACATCAGGAAGTTACCCTATATGGTCTAAAAAGGGAGGAACCCTCAGTTCCAGGAGAATTACCCATCCTTTTCCAGGAAAACTCATGAATAATCCATCCCTTGTGTAGCATGTAATCAAGAAATAACCATAAAATAGCCAACCAGCAGCCCTCGGGGCTGCTCTGCCTATAGAGTAGCCATTGTTTGATTCCTTTCCTTTTTTTTTTTTTTTTTTTGAGATGGCGTCTCGCTCTGTCACCCAGGCTGGAGTGCAGTGGCGCGATTTCGGCTCACTGCACGCTCTGCCTTCCGGGTTCACGCCATTCTCCTGCCTCAGCCTTCCAAGTAGCTGGGACTACAGGCGCCCGCCACCACGCCCAGCTAATTTTTTTGTATTTTTAGTAGAGACGGGGTTTCACCACGTTAGCTAGGATGGTCTTGATCTCCTCACTTCATGATCCGCCCAACTTGGCCTCCCAAAGTGCTGGGATTACAGGCATGAGCCACTGCGCCCGGCCTTTTTTTTTTTTTTTTTTTTTTTCAGATAAAGCTTCACTCTTATTGCCCAGGCTGGAGTGCAATGGTGCAATCTTGGCTCGCTGCAACCTCTGCCTCCCGGGTTCAAGTGATTCTCCTGCCTCAGCCTCCTGAGTAGCTGGGACTAGAGGTGCCCACCACCACAGCTGGCTAATTTTTTGTATTTTTAGTAGAGACAGGTTTCACCATGTTGGCCAGGCTGGTCTCGAACTCCTAACCTCAGGTCATCCACCCACCTCAGCCTTCCACAGTGCTGAAATTACAGGTGTGAGCCACCACGCCCGGTCTGTTCCTTTACTTTCTTAATAAACGTGCTTTCACTTTACTTTATGGATTCACCTGGAGTTCTTTCTTGCGCAAGATCCAAGAACCCTCTCTTTGGGTTTGGATTGAGACCCCTTTCCGGGAACAAGACCTGTTAGTGAAATGATCAGAGGCCAAGCAAGGTGGCTCACACCTGTAATCCTAGCACTTTGGGAGGCTGAGGTGGAAGGATTGCTTGAGCCCAGGAGTTCAAGACCAGTCTGGGCAACATAGAGAGACACTGTCATCTCTACAAAAAAAAAAAAAAAATTAGCTGGGCATGAGGGTGTGTGCCTGTAGTCCCAGCTCTTCTGGAGGCTGAGGTGTGAGGATCACTTGGGCCTGGAAGGTCGGGGCTGCAGTAAGCCATGATCTCACCATTGCACTAAGCCTGGGTAACACAGTAAGACCTTGTTTCAAAAAAAAGAAAAAAAGGCCGGGCGCGGTGGCTCACGCCTGTAATCCCAGCACTTTGGGAGGCCGAGGCGGGTGGATCATGAGGTCAGGAGATCAAGACCATCCTGGCTAACACAGTGAAACCCCGTCTCTACTAAAAATACAAAAAATTAGCCGGGCGAGATGGCGGGCGCCTGTAGTCCCAGCTACTCGGGAGGCTGAGGCAGGAGAATGGCGTGAACCCGGGCGGGGGAGCCTGCAGTGAGCCAAGATCGCGCCACTGCACTCCAGCCTGGGCGACAGAGCGAGACTCCGTCTCAAAAAAACAAAAAAAAAACAAAAAAAACAAAAAAGAAACAGAGCAGTTTCCTGAATGAGTTGCCTTCACTACAGGAAGCCTTACCTAAGGCAAAAATATGAACCCAAAGTTTGTCTTCGGTGTGTCCTTCCCTGCTATGCTCATGACCTCTTAAACCCAGCCAGTGCCTTCTCTCATCATTCAAGGCCCCAGGACCTCAGCCCTCTTTGCCCCTCCTCACTTCCAATAACCAAACCTTCCTGGCCTAGGACTCAATCTCTAAGGCTTCCATACTCCATGTCTTAACAACAATTAATTACAGAAACTAATTCTTACTAGAGTGGTAGCTGGCTAATATACTGCCCTTCCCAGGTGACAAAATACTTCTGTCCGTCTAAAACAAACACTTCTCTAGAAGCAGTCAAAGAGTGACATACAGGGTAGGAATTTCAAAGAGTAAGGCAGCTCAGCTCGGGAGAGGGAGATCTTTTTGTTGAGTCACGTTTTTTATTTTGTTTTGTTTTTGTTTAAGACGGTCTCACTCTGTTGCCCAGGCTGGAGTGCAGTGGCGATCACAGCTAACCGGAGTCTCGACTTCCCAAGCCAGGTTTTTTTTGTTTTTTCCTCACTACAACCTCTGCCTCCCAGGCTCAAGGAATTCTCCTGTCTCAGCCTCCATAGTAGCTGGGACTATAGACACACACCATCATGCCCGACTAACTTTTGTAATTTTAGTAAAGACGGGGTTTCACCATATTGGTCAGGCTGGTCTCAAACTCCTGACCTCAGATGACACACGCACCTCGGCCTCCCAAAGTGCTGGGATTACAGGTGTCAGCCACCGCACCTGGCCCCCAAGCCAGGTTTTATAGAATCCTCAAATTATAACATTCTGGTGGCCTAAGAAAGCCAGTCTAACACACACACACACTTGTGGATTCTTACTGATTCATGAATCCAACTATTTTCTAGTCCTGGTGTACCAGGAACCAGGAAAATACAAAGCTCTAGAATTTATTTTTTATTATTATTATTTTTTAATTTAAAAAAAATTTTTGAGTCTTACTCTGTCACCTAGGCTGGAATGCAGTGGTGCAATCTCAGCTCACTGCAACTTCCGCCTCCTGGGTACGAGTGAGTCTCCTGCCTCAGCCTCCTGAAGAGCTGGGACTATAGACCTGCACCACCATGCCCGGCTGATTTAACTCTAGAATTTGTAATACAAAAAGACAAGAATAACTCAAAGGAAAAGAACAATAAGAAGACAATTGAGCCAGGTGCAGTGGTCCACGCCTATTAGCTACTCTGGAGGCTGAGGCAGGAGGATCACTTGAGGCCAGGAGTTCGAGGCTGCAGTGAGCTATGATTGCTCCACTGCACTCTAGTTCTGGATGACAGAGCAAGACATCTTCTCTAAAACATAAACATAAAAAAATTAAATTTTAAAAAAGAGGACCATTGAGAGCTAAAGCTAAATCTGTGCTATTGATATTATTAGAGCTATATTAATTCACAAAGGGAAAAGATCATTGTAGAAATGAGCCCAGAATGGACTCATAGTGTGGAAAGAGT
The DNA here is from genome assembly GCF_006542625.1 of Nomascus leucogenys. Taxonomy (NCBI): domain Eukaryota; kingdom Metazoa; phylum Chordata; class Mammalia; order Primates; family Hylobatidae; genus Nomascus; species Nomascus leucogenys. The sequence goes on from NC_044384.1 coordinate 33,632,473, forward strand.
CCCACACTATTGTGGGATAAGACTGGGTCTAAAGTGTAGATGGAATACAAGTATGGAATGTTCCAGGCCTTTCCGAACGGTACTGAAAAGTTTCCCCTGGAACGCTTTTCTTACTTTTCCAAATATTTCCACTTAATTTCAGAAGCTTCTAGAATCCATCTCCTCAAATCCATCCAACCTTGGGGGCTATATTGATGGCGGGGAGCAACCATAACCCTAACTTGGGGGGCCACTGCCACAAGAACTGTAGGAAACTTTTTTCCATTCTAGCAGGTCATGACCCTTTTATAATCCTGTTCCTTCAGCCTGCCTTTGGGAGAGGTGTGTTCTCAGCTAGAAACTCTAAATTGGTATTGTTGAACTGAATAGTCAGGAACGCTCAGGAGACAGCTTATCATCATGGGAGGCCCAAAAGAGATTGCCCCCGGGCTACAAGGGGGTGGGAATGTACAGTCACTGCCAAGGCCACTCATCCCTGCCAGTGGTCCTGCCAGAATCTTGTAGCAGCAAGAACTCTGTACAACTCAGGGCTCACCCTAGCCAGTTCTAGGAGCTCGGTAGAGGCCCCGGCTGCTAAAGGGCTGCCTCTGCCCTGCTCACATCTCTCCCTGAAACAAGGACTGTTTATGGTTGCTTTGTCTTCTCCTCAGTTGTCCTCCTGAGACTGCCCCCAGAGGGCTGACAAGAATTGTATGCTGGGTTCTGGACAGAAATATAGTTGTAATTAAACACTAATCAGGCTGCACTCTGCCCACTTTCTTGTTGCTAAAAGTCACTAGTTCCTGACCATTTGCATTGCCTTTTTGCCTACAGGTAGCATCTCTGACATTAGGGTCATAAGACTAATAATTGATTTGCATCCCCATGGTTCCTGGCTGGAGTGCAGTGGCACCACCTGATCTCAGCTCACTGCAACTTCCACCTCCTGGGTTCAAGCGATTCTCCTGCCTCAGCCTCCTGAGTAGCTGGTGTTACAGGCAAGCACCACCACACCCAGCTAATTTTTTGTATTTTTAGTAGAAACAGGTTTTTATCATGATGGCCAAGCTGGTTTCGAACTCCTGACCTCAAGTGATCCACCCGCCTCAGCCTCCCAAAGTGCTGGGATTACAGGCGTGAGCCACTGCACCCGATCTAAAAGGTTTTTCAGACCCCCCCAATTCCAGCACCCAGTCTGAAGATCCCCACAGAGGAACGGGATCCACGTGAGAATACAGCTTATTCCTCTCCCTGTCCCAGGTCTTCAGCATGCACTCTCCCACCAATCAACGATCTCCGCACTTCTGCCCACTCCAAAACCCTTAAGAACCCTAACCCCAAATTCCTTGGAGAGATGGAGATGAGGTTTTCTCCCATCTCATTATTCAGTGACCCTACAGTTAAACCTCTTTCTCTGCTTCAACCCAGTGTCTCTGCGTCAACCCAGTGTCTCTGCGTATTGACTTGCTGTTTGCATTGGGCAAGCAGATGATGGCTCCACTGCCCTCGTTTTTCCCTCTAATGTCCATTTTGTGCTGTAGCTTCTTCCTCACCCTTCTCTTTTGTAAGGTGCCCCAGCTCACACCTTGGTCCACATTTACCCTCCAGTCATTGTTGCAGTTGCCTGTAGGTGTCACCTGCCCCAGGGTTTCCCTCCTGGGACACTCTGGATTGCATATGGACAAACCTAGAAGAGAGAAGGAGTTAACATCCTATGGGGTAACTTTGACCCAAGGGGGCCAGAACTGGTGGATAAACATCCTCTATTATTTCCCTCAGACAAACAATTTTGAAGCTCGTTCTTTGGTTCTCTTTAGGGGCAAACAGGTGGACCATGCCCAGGCGGCCTCCCTGGAGATGAGCTTGATAAGGCAGCACACATTGGAATGGCTCTCCCTCCTTCCTTGGGTCACTCTCCAGTTCCTCACTCCTGTTCTGGGGTAATTCCCAAAATAAATGACCTGTGTGCAAGCTCTTGTCTGAGAGTCTGCTTCTGTGGGAAACCCCAGCTGACAGCTCTCCTTTCTCCCCAGGCCCCACTCTGTTTTTCCTTCTCTGTGCTGCTGTTTTTCTCAAGTTCTGTTCTCCTCAGTCAGCCTTGGAGACACTGTGCTCCCAGGCAGGCTGCACATGGCGTGGTGGGAGAGTACACCTCCACTTGGCTCACTGGAAACCAAGGGAACCGAGGTCAAGGAGGGCAGCAAGGACAAGAGAGGGGCTATAGAGGGGAGGGGGATGCTTCCAGTCCTAAGAACTCTTCTTTGGAATAGAGGGGACTGGTCTAGCCTGAGAGAGAGTACGGCCTGAGGTTCTTCCTACATACCCTGCGCTCCTTGGAGGTGGGCCTGGTGCTGGTTGGTGGCCTGATCTGCAGGTCTCGGAGGATCCTTCCTGTCCTGCTCAGCTCACCTGGGCTTTCTCTGTGTGGGGCTTCTTCTCCAGCCTCCAAGTGTACAACTTGACCTTGAGCAGCCCTCTTTCTTCGTCCTCACTGAAGACACAGTAGAGGGACTTTATTTACATTTAGTCTGTGGCAGGAAGGACCAATCCACTGAAGGGGTTCCCCCTCTTTGTCAGGCTTGGATCAGGCTGTTGTAAGAACCTGTCACCATCTAGTCTCAGGAATGGTAAAACACTCCCCAGGCCAGGTGTGGTGGCTCATGCCTATAATCCTAGCACTTTGGGAGGCCAAGGCCAGCCAGATTACTTGAGGTCAGGAGTCCGAGACCAGCCTGGCCGATATGGTGAAACACTATTTCTACTAAAAATACAAAAAACAAAATTAGCAGGAAATCGCTTGAACCCAGGAAACAGAGTTGCAGTGAGCCAAGATCACACCACTGCACTGCAGCCTGGGCAGCAGAGCAAGACTCTGTCTCAAAACAAAACAAAACACACTCCCCAAACAGTCACATTCCAAGCAACAGGTAAGGGAACGATAGAGTAAATTCTGTACTGATTCAAGCCTTGACAAAATTTCTAGGGTGGAAGAGTGAGAAGGAGAGCAACATTTCATGAATAAACAAGGTCAGAATTTATTTACAGTGAATAATACTCTAGCCCTCCAACTCAAGTATGCAAGAAACATCACTGTCTTCATTTCCTAGAAATCAATTTGATTTCTACTTTAAGGCCCCCCCCTGGCAGGAGAATTCATACCAGTCATTGCTGAGGTTTCATTTGCCTTCCCCACCCAGGAAACCCCAGACACGATAGTTCTAAGAAGACATAGATGTGGCCAGAGGAAGTCCTTCCAGGTACAGCACTCAACCTAGTCTGCTCTATTGCGTAAGACAGGCTTGAGGTTACCTCCCATTAGGACTAGTGATAGCATAATAGAATAGAGTCCTAGGAACTGAGACAAGGAAGCTGCAAACTCAGCCTGAGCTACTTGAGAAGGATTGACTCACCGAGGAGGAGAACTCTGAGCCATGACTCTAAGAATGACAAGAATTTTGCCTCATAGAGAAGAGGAAAAGCATTCTGGAAAGATGTCACAGTGGAATGAAAGGACCAGGTCATTCTGGGAATGAGTGCCCGGGGGCTGATACTCATTTGGATGTGGGGAAGGCAAGGGTAAGGGAGGAGTTTAGAAAAAAGGAAAAAATCTCATTTGAGACAAGCCTGGCCAACACGGTGAAACCCTGTCTCCACTAAAAATACAAAAATTAGCCGGGTGTGGTGGCACACTCCTGTAATCCCAGCACTTTGGGAGGCCAAGGCAGGTGGATCACTTGAGGTCAGGAGTTCGAGACCAACATGGCCAACACTGCAAAACCCCATCCATACTAAAAATACAAAAATTACCTGGGCATGGTGGTGGGCACCTGTAATCCCAGATACTCAGGAGGCTGAAGTGGGAGAATCGCTTGAACCTGGGAGATGGAGGCTGCAGTGAGCCCAGATCATATAGCTGCGTGCCGGTGTGGATGACGGAGTGAGACCCTGTCTCAAAAAAAGAAAAAAAGAACAAAATCCCCAAGGAAGACTTATAACGTGGACTGTGATGGTTTTTTTTTTTTTTCTCTTGCTAGGGTTGGGGCCTGTGTAATAAATAACCTTTTCTCTTTCTCTCCTCAAGTTTGGAACCAAATAAAAAATAAGATGCAGGAAACAGGTGAACACTTAAATGTCAACTTTATGGCAGATCAAAGCTGGATTGGGGGACACAGTGCAAATGAGCAGCCCCCATGGACTTCCTATCCCATTCCTGTCACAGCAAATGTAGACAGACTATTCAACCAGTCACAGGAGCGCTGGATAAGCTCAGCCCTGTCTGAGCAGCCCAGAATCTACCTTCAGGCAAGTCCTAAAGAGAGTACCTGGTAAGGCTACCCACCTCAACTTCTCCCTGGAAACCTTCACACCAGAAGGTGAATTGGTTTCATGCTCTACCTCCCACCATGGTCTTGAAATATAAAGGAGTGCAGCTGACATGAGATCCATGGGGATTAATATTTCCTGGTGACATTTCAGGTAAAATATTGGGTGGAGAAAATATTACCGGACAGGAACCATTCTTCTTGCTGGGAGAGTCAGGCCAGAGAGACTCCAGGAATATGGCTCCAATGGAGACCCCTCCACAGGGAAGCAAGAAGTAGGGGATGGAGTTTCCATTTCACAACCCACATCCACCCTGTGGGCACTTGCATTGTTATTGCTTTCTGAAATAAAGAACTACCTCACATCTGCGTAGAAATCAAACTTTTCAGAGTACTTTCACATCCATAAAACAAGAGCATGGATACAAAGTAGAAGAGTTTTCTAAAATCATCTAAGCCTCTTTATCCCTTTACAGACGATAAAATTCAGGCTGAGAGCATTAAGAGACCAGGCAAGGTGGATCACCTGAGGTCAGGAACTCGAGACCAGCCCGGCCAACATGGTGATGGATGCCTATGGTCCCAGCTACTCAGGAGGCTGAGGCAGGAGAATCGCTTGAAACTGGGAGGCAGAGGTTGCAGTGAGCCGAGATCATGCCACTGCACTCCAGCCTGGGCAATAAGAGTGAAACTCAGTGTCAAATAGACAGAGACCAGCCAAGGGCTACACAATTAGTGGTCACCTGTCTCCCAGCATGACCAAAAGTCTCAAGTTCCTTTGGCTTTAGATCCCCAACACAAAACCTTCCTCCATCTTTGAATTCTCTTCTCTGCAGCAGCTATCCTGAAAATCAACACAACTGTTGGAAAAGAGGGAATGGAAGGAAAAGAGCTCCTGGGAGCGGCTAACTGCTCTGGGTGAACTCAAGAAGCTTAGCCTATAAAATGTATTTGTTTATATTTGCATGGCCGGTATTCAGCAGAGGGGCTGATAGAGTGCTACGTAAGGTCTCCATTCTGATGAACCGAATGAATGCTTGCATGAATAAATGAACGGCTGAAGAGCCAGAAAACTGGAGATAGGAAACATTTTTTCGGAAATGGGTGAAGAAGGACTCTTTAAACAGCAGAGCAGTAAACTTGGCATTGCTCAGAGGCCTCTGCTGGGCTTGTGCTCCGGCTGGCGCCTCTCCCCATTCTCCAGGCATCTTTAAAGGTCATCTTGGGTTTTTTCCTCTCCTTCATCCCTGTATCGAATTTGTTTCCAAGTTCTCTCATATCTCCTTCTTTTCCATCTCTGTTGTCACATCCTGGCCTAGGTGCTTATCACTTTCTGCTGGCCTGGACTCATGTGTTGGGGCAGGGCTGAGCACAGAGGCCTGGGAGGCAGTTAGGAGGCTATCTCCCTGCATCAGGCTGCAGCTGACACCTGCTTTTGTCTCCCCTCCCCCTCCACTGCCTGTGGCTTCCTCCTTATCAGCTACCCTCATGTGCACCTTCAGCCTCCTCCCAGCCAGCTCCCAGCTCTCACCAGACCAGGCACTCCCCACACTTTCAGGCTCCCTCCACCCCCTCACCCGTGCCCTCCCCTCCCCTCCCCCAGCCCCTTCCTCAGGTTTCAATTAACTAGCTGCCCATAGATTGCAGCAAATTTATTCTCCCTGAAATAGAAGTGACCCATAACAAGGCTTAATGAGATCATCCCCCAAGGAATTTAATAAGGGACAATCCCTTTAGCCAGTCAGATGAGCGTGTCAGCTGTGTGTGAGGGAGTATTGGGGGAGGGAAGGCAGACAGTGGGTGCCCCACCTCTGGGGTGTGTTGGTGGTCCAGGCCCCTGGGACAGGTGGCAGTGGCTGTGGGAAGCAGAGAGACCTGGCAGACCGGCTGGGTGGGACAGCACAGAAGCACAAGCTCACCTATTTCAGAAGTGTGCCAAGAGCTAGCAGGAAACCTGATGCTCTCCCTGACTCAGCTTCCCAGGAGCTCCCTAGGGCAGTCTTAGAGGTCACAAGCCCAAGAGTTTTAGGTGTCATGAGAGGAAGATTGCAGAGTGGACCCTCTGCCCCGCTACTAGATTAACAGAGGTGGGGATGGATGCCCAGCATGGTCGCGCTTCCCTTACAGAGCAGGGGAAAGAGGACATTTGTTTTTCCTGCTCTTGAAAGCTGATCGCCTCTGCAGCCAGGCGTGGTGCCAGTTGTGGTCAGCGTCTAGCCTGGCAGATGGGTCATCGAGGACTCAGGGTGAGTCCTCAGCTGTCTCCATTTTGCAGCAGCCACCTCAACAACACACCTCCTTGGCACCCACAGCCCCCCACATGAGAGCACTAGCCTGCTCACCCATTAGAGAACAATTCTTCCTTCTCACAACGGTGCAGCACTCAGCATCTGCCCATACAGAGTCTCCAAAAGCTAGAGCCTGAGAGACTCCTAGGTGTGACCCGGTTCAACCATTTCCCTAATTTACAGATGTACAACTGGGACCCAGGGAGGTTAAGAGACTTCCCTAATGTACTGGCTTTCTGTGTTGCCCATAAATCATCTAAAAATGATTGTCATATAGCAGATTAAAATAACATATACTTAGCGTTATTTCTATGGGTCAGGAGCCTGAGCTCAGCTTAGCTGCCTCCTCTGCTCCATGGTTTCCCCAGGCTGAAATCAAAGTGTCAGCTGGGGCTGGAGTCTCATCAGAGGCTCAAGTAGGGAAAGACCTGCTTCCAGGTTCCCTCAGGCTGTTGGCAGAATCCATCTTCTTGCAGCTGCAGGACCGAAGTACCCATTTTCTTGTTGGTGGTCAGCCGAATGTTCTGGCAACTAAATGCTGCCCACTCTTCCTTGCCAAGTGGCTCTCTCCATAGGTCTTCTCATAGGTCAGTTTCTTCAAAGCCAATAACCGAGAGAAAGTCTCCAACCTCAGGAAAGGGTCAGTCCTTAAAAGCCTCTTAAGGCTTTTAACTGATTGAGTCAGGCCCACCCAGATGATCTCCCTTTTGATGAAATAAAATCAACAGATGGCCGGGAGTGATGGCTCAAGCCTGTAATCCCAGCACTTTGGGAGGCCGAGGCGGGCGGATCACGAGGTCAGAAGTTCAAGACCAGCCTGGCCAACATAGTGAAACCCCGTCTCTACTAAAAATACAAAAAATTAGCCGGGTGTGGTGATGTGCACCTGTAATCCCAGCTACTCAGGAGGCTGAGGCAGGAGAATCGTGTGAACCCGGGAGGCAGAGGTTGCAGTGAGCCGAGATTGCACCATTGTACCCCAGCCTGGGCGACAGTGCGAGACACTGTCTCAAAAAAAAAAAAAAATCAACAGATTTGAGACCCTAATTACATCTTCAAAATTTCTTTACCTTTGCCATATTCTGTTTGTGAGAATCAAGTCACACAAAGTTTGAATGTGTCCCACCCACATTCAAAGGGAGGGGATTATATCCCAGCTACTTGGGAGACTGAGGCAGGAGGATTGCTTGAACCCAGGAGGTGGAGGTTGCAGTGAGCTGAGATTGCGCCACTGCACTCAAGCCTGGGCGACAGAGCAAGACTGTCTTGAAAAATAAATAAATAGGCCAGGCGTGGTGGCTCATGCTTGTAATCCCAGCACTTTGGGAGGCCGAGGTGGGTGGATCACGAGGTCAGGAGTTTGAGACCAACCTGGCCAACAGAGTGAAACCCCGTCTCTCCTAAAAATACAAAAATTAGCTGGGCGTAGTGGTGCGCACCTGTAATCCCAGCTACTCGGGAGGCTGAGGCAGGAGAATTGCTTGAACTCGGGAGGCGGAGGTGGCAGTGAGCCGAAATCACACCACTGCACTCCAGCCTGGGCGACATAGCTAGGCTCCATCTCAAAAATAAATAAATAAATAAATAAATAACATGAACAGCAGCAGATGGGAAATTTTAGGGCCACTCTAGGGTCTGTCTACCACATCTAATGTCACACAGCTGGGTAACAGCAGAAACAAGATCTAGAACCTAGGTTTCTTATAGAAACAGGTCCCTGGGGCCAGTTAAATTTCAGAATTCAGAATGTTCCAGATTTCAGATATGTAATCAGGTGCTTATACCATAAACATAATACCCTTAGCAGCGCCTGGAGGAACACCCAGGAGTCACATGCCTTAGAGTTCTGCAGTCGACCAAAATGAGGGTTCAGGTGAGGTTCTGCTGCCAAATGAATTCAGGTCAGATCAGGTTTTGCCAAATGAATTATGAAAAACCTTTGGGTTTTAGAGCTTTGGGGGCTTTGGAAATTCCAGTAAGGGATTGTGAGCCTATAATTGACACTCATTGAGTTCTGACCATATGCCAAATTTGGGCTAAGGATGTGCATTCTCACAGCCCTGTGGGAGAAGCAGGTTTTCGAGATTTTTTATTTTATTTTATTTTTGAGATGGAGTCTTGCTCTGTAACCCAGGCTGGAGTGCAGTGGTGCAATCTTGGCTCACTGCAACCTCTGCCTCACAGGTTCAAGTGATTCTCTTGCCTCAGCCTCCCGAGTAGCTGGGACTACAGGCTTGCACCACCACACTCAGCTAATTTTTGTATTTTTAGTAGAGACGGGGTTTCACCATATTAGTCAGGCTGGTCTTGAACTCTTGACCTCGTGATCTGCCTGCCTTGGCCTCCCAAAGTGCTGGGATTACAGGCGTGAGCCACCGAGCCCGGCCATTTTTGCGATTTTTAAACCATTTTCCTTCCTATATATCCTTCCCTTCCCTTATTCTCATTCAAGTGGGCTCTGCATTCATTGATGTGGAGGTGGGAGGAGGCTGGGTAGAGCCTAAAATCTCTCTTGCTTAATTTTGACAAAGCTGCTCAAGCCTCAGATTGGGGAGGAAATGTGGGCCTTTGATAAAACGCTTCCGATAAGCAAAATAAATACATAAATAAGTAAAAAACACAAAACAAACAAACACCAAAGACTGGAAATAGATCCCCCACACCAGGCTAGGTAGAGGAAGGAGATGGGCTGGGGGCTTCTGGCAGTACTCCCAAGCTGGCAGCACTCCCAGAGTGAAGGCTGCATGCTGTGCCTAAACAACTGGCATCCTGGGTGCCTCTCAGTGTGCTTCCCCGGGAATGGAGGGAAGGGGCATCCTGGCTTGACCGCTTGGCTCATGGGATTCAGGTTGACATGATTGTCTTTAATTTGCTTTCTCATAATGTTGTGTAAGTGAGTCTTCTCTTTGCACCAGAACAAGTCTATTTCTCTCTAGCCCAAGTACACAACTTGTTGTTGAACAGATATTGCTCAATAAATGCTCATTTAGGGCCGGGTGCTGTGAGAGGTCAAGGAGGGTGGATCGCTTAAGCCCAGGAATTCGAGACCAGCCTGGGGAACATGACGAAACCCCATTTCTGCAAAAAATACAAAAAGTAGCCAGGCATGGTGGCAATAACCTATAATCCCAGCTACTCGGGAGGATGAGGTGGGAGGATCTCTTGAGCCTGGGCTGCAGTGAGCCATGATCACACACTCTAGCCTGGACAAGAGTGAGACCTTGTCTCATAAAATAAAAAATAAAATAAAATAAAATAAAATAAGCTCACTGAGGGACTCTCTTCAGTGAGTACTGTGGGTCCCTAGGCCCCTCCCTCTAGGACTTCCTGTGTAGTTAACATCCTCTGAAATATTTGCTTTGGTTAGGAGACCCTCTGTTTGTGTGTTTTTTGTTTTGTTTTGTTTTTGTTTGTTTTTTTTGAGATGGAGTCTCGCTCTGTCGCCCAGGCTGGAGTGCAGTGATGCTATCTTGGCTCACTGCAAGCTCCGCGTCAGAGGTTCAAGCAATTCTCCCTGCCTCAGCCTCCTGAATAGCTGGGATTACAGGTGTCCACCACCACGCCCAGCTAATTTTTGTATCTTTAGTAGAGACAGGGTTTCACCATGTTGGCCAGGCTGGTCTCGAACTCCTGACCTCAGGTGATCTGCCCACCTTGGCCTCCCAAAGTGTTGGGATTCCAGGCATGAGCGGTGCCCGGCGCTCCGATCTATTTCATCAAGGCCCCTGTCAGATTTCATGTATCATCCTCCCCTCAAGGGACCAGAGCCTCATGCTAAATGGGTGCAATCCCCAGGCCTAAAGTAGGAGAGTGGTTTGAGTGCTAGGCTTGTCCTTTTGGGAGCGAATCTTACCATGTGATTTGACTTTGGCCCCAGAATCCCAGGGATAGCCTTTCAAGGACTGGTTTTGTCCTTTTCCCCTTCACTTTGAAAGTATCTTAAAGATATGACTGCCCTCTGGTGGCTAAAATTATATATGTCAACGGCCCCCTGCCCTTCGAACATGATCCTAACAAGTGATTCAGTGTCCTAGGAAGGAGTGAGCTGCAGGGTTAGGTTATCGGGTTTGTTTGGGACTGGGGTGAGAGAGTAGTCCATAACACTCATCTCTGTGTTTACTGGCATAAATACCAGACTTCGGGTAGTTAACAGGATCTGGGTCATTTGGGGTGTAAAGTTCTTGAGGGCAGGGAACTACTTCAGTTTGGCTCAATGTTTTATCTAGTGCCTAGCAGAGCGCCGGGCACACCATACCTGCTCAAAAATGTTTATTGAATGAATAAACTGCTCCCTCAAAGGAAGCGACCACAACCTCATTCATTATTACCTCACTTTGCTGCCTTTTCATAGATGATACAAAGGCATTTGAAAAAATTCACTACCTATTAAAAAAACAAAAAAATAAAAAAAAACAAAAAACAAGGCCAGGTGCAGTGGTTCACACCTGTGAGCCTAGCACTTTGGGAAGCCAAGGTGGGCAGGAGTTTGAGACCTGTCTGAGCAACATAATGAGACGTCGTCTCTACAAAAAATAAAAACAAAATTAGCTGAGCATGGTGGTACACGCCTGTGGTCCCAGCTACTCAGGAGTCTGAGCCAAGAAGATCCCTTGAGCTCTGGGGGTCGAGGCTGAAGTGAGCAGAGATGGCGCCACTGCACTCCAGCCTAGGTAACAGAGTGAGACCCTGTCTCAAAAAAAAAAAAGCCAGCCTCCCTGGGTCCTGGGACCAAGGGCAGTGCAGTTTAAAATAAAAAAAAAAAAAAAAAAAAAAAAGATTAAAATTGGACTAAAAGGATTTCCTTGACATGATAAATAAATAAATCTGAACCCAAGCTTAAAGGCAAAACCCCTTTAGTAGAAGAATTTCCATTCAACTTAGGAGCACAATAAGGCTGTTCTTTCTGGCAGACTGTTTTCCAAAGGTGGGTATGTGCTTTTCTTATGATGTAATCCTAACACTCCACCCATTGTGGGGAGTCTATGTCCCCCTCCCTTGACTCTGGGTAGACTACTATGACTGCCTTGATTGATATTGTATGGTGGAAGAAATCCTTTGTGATTTCCAAGGTTAGGTCATAAAAATGCCATATACTTTGTTGAGACATTTACCCTTAAAAACCAGCCGTAACGTCAAAATAAACTCAAACTAGCCATCACAGAGTAGCTACTCAGAGAGGTCATGTATAAGCGTTTTAGCCAGAGGCTGAGATCTTGACCAGCATACAGACATGAGTGAAGACATCTCCAGGTGATTCTACTCCTCAGCTGTGGAACTGGATGATTCTTTAAATATTGCTAACTTGAGGCCCCAGATAGTAAGGAGCAAAGATAAGCCATGTCCACTATATTCTGTCAAAATTTCTCACCCCAGAAGATGTGATTGTTTTATTCCAGTTTTCAAGTAGCTTGTTATACAGCAGTAATCACTAAAACACTTATTATCACTACCATCACCACACTGGTATTACCTGTTAAAGATAAACACAGCTGCACCGTAGTTAAAGTGGTGAAAACAGATTTTATTGGCCAAGGGCCTTGGCTCATGCCTGTAATCCTGGCACTTTGGGAGGCTGAGACAGGAGGATTGCTTGAGGCCAGGAGTTTGAGACCAACCTGAGCAACACAGTGAGAGCCCTGTCTCTACAAGGAAAAAAAAAAAACACAAAACTCGGGTTTTATTCAGCAACTACTGACAGAAGAAAGGGCCAAACTCCATTCTGCACTTGATCCCAAAGGCCGAGAAGCCCAAGCTCCATTCTGATTTGTGCTGAGGTGACTGGGCCTTTGAAAAGCAGAATGACCGAGGAGACAAATGAGGTCCCACTAAAGTCAGCGAAGGGAAAAATCGCAAAGGGTTGGTCAATATAAATCCAATTAGGCCAGCTATGTCTGCTAGCTGGCAATTATGCAAGTTAGGGATTCCGCCCTTCCACAGCGACTGGGAGACAGAGGGCCTATCCTTTTTGATGATTACATTTCAAAGGAATGGCTCTCTGATCCTTGAGAAAGACACTTCTGAACTGGAGGAATTACATATATACCTCAAAGGGAGAAATGAAGTATTCTTAATTTTAAGCTCTTCTTACTAATGCTCTGAGAAACAGGGGGTCTATCATTAGAAGTTTGCTAGAACAAACAGTAAATTCTCCTGGCAGCATCGAGCTTGCTTTCTTTTTTTTTTTTTTTTTTTTTATGTTCACTTTTTGTGAGTATACATATTTTGTAAGTGTATATATGTATGGGGTATACAAGATAATTTGATACAGGCATACAATGTGTAATATTCACATCAGGGTAAATGGGGTATCCATCACCTCAAGCATTTATCCCTTGCGTTATGAACAATCCAATTATTCTTTTAGTTATTATTATTATTATTATTTTTTGAGATGGAGTTTTGCTCTTGTTGCCCAGGCTGGTGTGAAATGACGCGATCTTAGCTCATCAAAACCTCTGCCTCTTGGGTTCAAGCAATTCTCCTGCCTCAGCCTCCCAAGTAGCTGGGATTACAGGCATGCACCAACACGCCCGGCTAATTTTGTATTTTTTAGTAGAGACGGGGTTTCTCCATGTTGGTCAGGCTGGTCTTGAACTCCTGACCTCAGGTGACCCACCCGCCTCAGCCTCCCAAAGTGCTGGGATTACAGGCATGTGCTAGCGCGCCCAGCTATTTTATTTATTTATTTATTTATTTATTTGAGACGGAGTCTCATTCTGTTGCCCAGGCTGGAGCACAGTGGTACGAACTTGGCTCACTGCAACCTCTGCTGCCCGGGTTCAAGCGATTCTTCTGCCTCAGCCTCCCGAGTAGCTGGGACTACAACCACGAGTCACCATGCCTGGCTAATTTTTGTATTTTTAGTAGAGACGGGGTTTCACCATATTGGCCAGGCTGGTCTTGAACTCCTGACCTTGTGATCCGCCCACCTCGCCCTCCAAAAGTGCTGGGATTATAGGTGTGAGCCACTGTGCCTGGCCACTGTTAGTCATTTTATTTTAGACAGGGCTCTGGCTCTGTCGCCCACACTGGAGTGCAGTGGCACAATCTTGGCTCACTGCAACCTCTACCTCTCAGGCTCAGGTAATCCTCCCACTTTAGCCTCCTGAGTAACTGAGATCACAGGTATGCACCACCACACTTGGCTAATTTTGTTTTGTTTTGGTAGAGGCGGGCTTTTGCCATGTTGCCCAGGCTGGTCTCAAACTCCTGGTCTCAAGCAATCTGCCTGCCTCTGCTTCCCAAAGTGCTGGGATTACAGATGTGAGCCACTGCCCCCAGCCCAAACTGTGTTTTATTTTTATTTTTAATTTTTTTTATTTTTTACTTTATTTTTATTTTATTTATTTATTTTTTTTGAGACAGAGTCTCACTCTGTTGCCCAGGCTGGAGTGCAGTGGTGCAATCTCTTGCTCACTGCAAGCTCCACCTCCCGGGTTCACGCCATTCTCCTGCCTCAGCCTCCCAAGTAGCTGGGACTACAGGCGCCCGCCATCGCGCCTGGCTAATTTTTTGTATTTTTAGTAGAGACGGGGTTTCACCGTGCTGGCCAGGATGGTCTCGATCTCCTGACCTCATGATCCACCCGTCTCAGCCTCCCAAAGTGCTGGGATTACAGGCATGAGCCACCGCGCCCGGCCCCCAAACTGTGTTTTAAAACTTTGTTTTCTTTACTCCTTTCTCCCCAATCTCAAGATACAACTTTGAGACAAACTGCATGTCTTTCCTTTCATCTTCAAATACAGATTCGGAATGTGCTGTGAACCTCCAATCCTTTTCTTTTCCTATTCTATGTTCCCATGCCTTATGTACACATATTTACTTAGATGCATGTTAAGCACATACCATACTCACTTATCTGGTCATATATTTCCTTAGAAGCTTCAGGGGCTGGATCCTGATACGAACCAGACACCTCGAACCACGGTGGCGCCAACCCCTTCCCTGGATGGAACAATAATTCAAGATAAGCTATTGGAGAAAGTTACGCCACCCGACACCTGCTAGCTCCTCTTTCTCTTCTGCATTCCAAACCCTCTGTGTGTTTGTGTGTGTGTGTGTGTGTGTGTGTGTGTGTGTGTGTGTCAGGGTCTCACTCTGTCACCCAGGCTGGAGTGCAGTGGCACCATCACCATTCACTTTAGTCTCCACCTCCTGGGCTCAAGTGATCCTCCCACCTCAGCCTCCCAAGTTGCTGGGAATACAGGTGTGTGCCACCATACCTGGCTAATTTTTGTATTTTTTGTAGAGATGGAGTTTCGCCATGTTGCCCAGGCTGGTCTTGAACTCCTGAGCTCTAGTGATTTGCCTGCCTATGCCTCCCATATTGTTTGGATTATAGGTGTGAGCAACCACGCCTGGCCCAAATCCTCCCTTTAAAACCCCCTGCATTCCCTCTACAAATTCAAAAGTAGAATTTTTTTCGTTCTTTCCCTCGAAAGAATGGATAATAAATTCTCATTGTCTTTTTTATCACATCTTGTTATTATTTTGGGTTGTGAGATAGATACATAGATAGATAGATAGATAGATAGATAGATAGATAGATAGATAGATAGATGATAGATAGATAGATGATAGATAGATACATAGATAGATGATAGATAGATGATAGATAGATGATAGATATAGATAGATAGATAGATAGATGATATATAGATAGATGATAGATATAGATAGATGATAGATAGATAGATAGATAGATAGATAGATGATAGATAGATTGATTTTTTTTCTTGGACCATTCTCCATAACAAAGGGGTGTGATATAATATTAGCTTCCTATGAAAGGAATGTGGCCAGGCACAATGGCTCATGCCTGTAATCCCAACACTTTGGGAGGCCGGGGTGGGAAGATTGCTGGAAGCCAGGAGTTTCAGACAGGCCCAGGCAACATAGAGAGACCCCATCTCTTCAAAAAAAAATTAGCCAGGCATGGTGGTGCACGTTTGTCCTCCCAGCTACTCTAGAGGCTGAGAGAGGAGGATTGCTTGAGCTATGATGGTGACACTGCACTCTAGCCTCTGCAACACAGAAAAATCCTGTCTCTAAAAACAAAACAAAATAAACAAACAAACAGAAAAATGTGAACTGTAGTGGTTAACTTCAGACCTGGTGGGAAAATACGGCGAAATCTCTATTAAGTATAAATGTAGGCCTATGTGAGTAGATGAATCCTGTTGTAGAGAACAACTAGGAAAGCTGAAAAAATGCAAAGTAAAAAATTGTTTGGGCCCAGTGTGGTGGCTCATGCCTGTAATCCCAGCACTTTGGGAGGCCAAGGCAGGCAGATCACAAGGTCAGCAGATCAAGACCATCCTGGCCAACATGGTGAAACTCTGTCTCTACTAAAAACACAAAAATTAGCTGGGCATGGTGGCGCACACCTGTAGTCACAGCTACTTGGGATGCTGAGGCAGGAGGATCACTTGAACCTGGAAGGCGGAGGTTGCAGTGAGCCAAGATCCCGCCACTACACTCCAGCCTGGCGACAGAGCAAGACTCCATCTCAAAAAAAAAAAATTGTTTAAAGGTATGAGAGGGCTGCCCAAGTAGCCAGTACTTGAGGGGCTAATGTTCAGAGGGAAGAGAAACTCCTTGAATGAAGCCTCTCTTTGCCCTTGAGGAATGTGCTGATTCATAAATGGTGTAGGGTAGGCATGCTGAAAAGCTGAACAAAAACTGGTTGACGAGCTGGGCACAGTGGCTCACGCCTGTAATCCCAGCACTTTGGGAGGCTGAGGCAGCAGGATCACTGGAGCCCAGGAATTCAAGACCAGTCTGGCCAACATAGTGGGACCCCATCTCTATAAAAAGTTAAAAAAATAATAAAAAGAAACATCCAGACTGAAGGAGAAAAGACAAAGGGAAAAAAGAAGAGAGAAAAAGAGGGTGGAAAATACAGAAAAGAGTGCAAAATATCTACTGGAGACAGTGAGAAAGTCTAACATCTAGGTCATTGGAGGTATGAGAAACAAGGAGGAAAAGAATGGAGCAGAGGCAACACTTAAAGAGATAATGCTGATTATCTCTAATGCTAACACATAATGGAAGTATGAAAACACTTGAATCATGTATTTAAGCTGCTAAAAGAAAATAACCGCCAACCTATAATTATAAACCCAGTGAAAATAGTTTCAAAAATAAAGGTGAGCTGGGCGCGGTGGCTCACGCCTGTAATCCCAGCACTTTGGGAGGCTGAGGCGGGCGGATCACGAGGTCAGGAGATCGAGACCACGGTGAAACCCCGTCTCTACTAAAAATACAAAAAATTAGCCGGGCGCGGTGGCAAGTGCCTGTAGTCCCAGCTACTCAGGAGGCTGAGGCAGGAGAATGGCGTGAACCCGGGAAGCGGAGCTTGCAGTGAGCTGAGATCGTGCCACTGCACTCCAGCCTGGGTGACAGAGTGAGACTCCGTCTCAAAAAATAAAAAAAAAAAAAAAAATAAAAAAAAAAAAGGTGAAAGCACTAATCATAAAGGAAATGACTGATAAATCAGATACTAACATTAAAATCTGTTCACTGAGGCCAGGTGTGGTGGCTCATGCCTGTAATCCCAGCACTTGGTGAGGCCTAGGCAGGCACATCACTGGAGATCAGGAGTTTGAGACCAGCCTGGCCAATTTAGTAGAGATGGTGAAACCCCATCTGTACTAAAAATACAAAAATTAGCTGGGCTTGGTGGCGCACGCCTGTAATCCCAGCTACTCAGGAGGCTGAGGCAGGAGAATCGCTTGAACCCAGGAGGCGGAGTGTGTAGTGAGCCGAGATTGCGCCATTGCACTCCAGCCTGGGTGACAGAAAGAGACTGCGTCTCAAAAAAAAAAAAAAAAAAAAAATCAGTTCATCAAAAGATGCTATTAAAAGGGCAAAAAAGGCAAGCCACTGAATAAGAGAAGACATTTGCAATATTTTAGCAGGTAGAGTTAATATCCCCCCCCAGAATATATAAAGAACTGCCACAAATCAATAACAAAAAGGCACAGTCTAACAAAAAATAGGCAAAAGACTAAACAGGCAATTCACAAAACAGAGTACCTAAATAGCCAACAAGTATGTGAAAATGTTCTTAACCTCATTAATCATATAGAAATGTCAAACTAAAACTAGAATTGTTTACTACTAACACTCAAAAAATAGTTTAACTTTTTTTTTTTTTTTTTTTTTTGAGACAGAGTCTTGTTCTTTCGCCCAGGCTGGAGTGCAGTGGTGTGATCTCGGCTCACTGCAACCTCCACCTCCCGGGTTCAAGCGATTCTCTTACCTCAGCTGGGATTACAAGCACCTGCCACCACGCCTGGCTAATTTTTGTATTTTTAGTAAAGACAGGGTTTTACCATGTTGGCGAGACTGGTCTTAAACTCTTGACTTCAAGTGATCCACTTGCCTCAGCCTCCCAAAGTGTTAGGATTACAGGCATGAGCCACTGTGCCCAACCTAAAAAAATTTTTAATAGCAATACCAAGGATTTATGAGAAGGTGGAGTAACTGGAACTCTCACACACATAGCTGATGAGAGTGTAAATTAAAACGCTCATTTTGGAAAACTTTTTGTAGATTTTTCTAAAGTTGAACATACTAGCAATTTTAGTCCTATGTATCCACTTTACATAAATGCACACATATGCATACCAAATAACATGTATGAGAATTTACATAGCAGTTTTATTCATAAGAACACCAAGTAGAAGCAACACAAATGTCCATCAACAGTAGAATGGGTAAATAAAACAATGAAGTATTCTAAAGTAGGGCACTATTGCCATTTTGGGCGAAATAACTTTTTGCTGTGAAGGGCTAACCTGTGTATACCAAATACTATTTAGCAGCACCACTGTCCTCTACCCACTAGACTGCAGTACAACTAGCACTACCCTAGTTGTGACAACCAAAAATGTCTCCAGAGATTGTCGAATGTCCCCAAGGGAGATTAAATCACCACCAATTCCCACTCCCAAGAATCACTGCTCTAAAGTCAACAGAAATAAACGAACTTCTGCTACACGCAACATTATAGACAAATGTCAAACATGTAACATGTGAAAGTGGCTAGGCACAAAAGTACATGCTGTCTGATTTCATTTAAATAAAATTCTAAAATGGGAAATATTAATAAACGTAATACAACTTGGGATCTTCATGACTTTGGAGGAAGGTACTGACTGGGAGGGGACGTAAGAAAGGTGTCTCCGGCTGGGTGCCATGGCTCACGCCTGTAATCCCAGCACTTTGGGAGGCCAAGGCGGGCAGATTACCTGAGGTCAGGAGTTCGAGACCAGCCTGGCCAACATGGTGAAACCCCGTCTCTACTAAAAACACAAAAACTAGCCGGGTGTGGTGGCACACGCCTGTAATCCCAGTTACTCGGGCTGAGACAGGAGAATTGCTTGAGCCTGGGAGACGGAGGTTGCAGTGAGCCGAGATCTTGGCACTGCACTGCAGCCTGGCCAATAGAGTAAGACTTTGTCTCAAAAAAAAAAAAAAAAAAAAAAAAAAAGGTGGTTTTCTGATGATACTCTATATGAACCCTAATCTGGGTAATATTTCCAGGGGTGTGTTCCTTTGTGAAAGTTTATGAAGCCATACCCTTCTGGTTTTGCTATATATACTCTGCTTCAAAGAAAGGTTACTCAAGAATGTATGTTTGTGAATCTGGAGATGAGGAGAGACATAATTCTAGAATATGAAGCAAATGTTAAAATGTTACTCTAAAAAATACAAACAGTAGGGAATCTGACATCTCAGTTTGGAAGAGAAAGAAAAACTGAGCTTTGTTAGAACAACAGGTAGCAGGATAAGAAGTGGCAAAGCTGAGTAAAAAGAAAGAAAAGAAATCTTCTTTCCCCAAAGAATAGAAAGTGAGCTAAAGCAGAAAATTCAACCCAGGACTAGAAGTTAAAAAGGATTTCTACTCTGGTAGAAACTGCTAGTTACTCATGTTAATCCTTCCTCTCATTCTTCCTTAACTAACAGAATCACAAATTCATTCTGTGCAACAATTTGACCACTAAAACACTACATTTTCTAGCCATTCTTGCAAGTAACCTTGTTCAAAGTGATGTGGACATGAATGCTGATGCTGCAGCAGCCATCATATAACCATAAGGTGACCTTGAGGATGGAAATGTAGTGGAGCACAAAGAAGGAACTTTGAATCCCTGATGACTACAGAGGCTGCCACCTCCAACCTGGACTGCCTGCTTCTGGTATTTTACCTAAAAGAGAAATAAACCTCTCTTTTGCTTAAACCATGTTCTTGTGTTTTCTGTCATATGCAGCTAAATGCAATTCAAAACTGACACAGTAGCCCAGAGCTGCATGTGACAGAAAACACAAAAACATGGTTTAAACAAAAGAGAGGTGTATTTCTCTTTTATGTGATTGCATTTAGCTGCAGATGACAGGAAATATATCAAAAACAGAAAAACATTTGTCTATAATGTTGCATGTACAAGTCTGGCCAAGAGAGAGCATTGGGAATTATAAACCTGAGCTGATGATCCTTGGCAGCAATAGAACCGTAGTTGCCAACACAGCACAGCACAGGGGATGGGGCAGAGACAACAAAGTATCAAGAAGAATCCCGAATCTTTACATACATAGGAGGAAAACATGGAGACTGAATGTGTATCATGTATTAAAAATGCATTAGGCGGTCACAGTGGCTCACGCCTGTAATCCCAGCACTTTGGGAGGTGATTACACTTTGTAATCACCTGAGGTCAGGAGTTCCAGACCAGCCTGACCAAACATGGCAAAATACCGTCTCTACTAAAAATACAAACATTAGCTGGGTGTGGTGGTGGGCGCTTGTAATCCCAGCTTCTGGGAGTCTGAGACAGAAGAATTGCTTGAACCAGGAAGGCAGAGGTTGCAGTGAGCTGAGACCATGCCATTGCACTCCAGCCTAAGCAACAAGAGCAAAACACCATCTCAAAAAAAAGTGTACATTTTTGGATTTGCATAGATAACAGTCTAGAGGGATACACTCCAATGAGAGTAGTTACCCTTAGGGAGTAGAACTGGAGATTGGAGTGGAAACAATCTTAGACATATTTTTTTTTTTTTTTTGAGACGGAGTCTTACCCTATTGCCCAGGCTGGAGTGCAGTGGTTCGATCTTGGCTCACTGCAACCTCTGCCTCTAGGGTTCAAGGGATTCTCCTGCCTCAGCCTCCCAAGTAGCTGGGATTACAGGCACCAGCTACCACGCCCAGCTAATTTTTTGTATTTTTAGTAGAGATGGGGTTTCACCATCTTGGACAGGCTGGTCTTGAACTCCTGACCTTGCGATCCACCCGCCTTGGCCTCCCAAAGTGCTGGGATTACAGGCGTGAGCCACTGAGTCCGGCCTGATCTTAGACTTTTAAGTTTTATATATTTTAGAATTGTTGGAAATGTTTACAATAAGCAGGTATTTTTGTGGTTAAAAGTTGTTTGGCGTTTTTGTTGTTGTTGTTTTATGAAATTTGTTGTTTTACATTTGAGGAGCTTGGGTATCTCCCGTCTAGATTTCTAAAGTAGATAAAAGCTAGCTATAGGGATTGAGATTTTAATTAGCGTTTAGCCAAAGGTAAGTGATGCAGAGGAAAAATTTTTGGGATGGGAAGTAAGCAATTTGGGTTCTGATCTTGACTAGGTGTGATCTTGACTAGGTGTGACATCTGGGCCATCGTTTTACTTCTTTGGGTCTTAGTTTTCTTGTCTGTAAGACTAAAATTTGCACTGGACAGTCCCTTCCAGCCTGACATTCTGTAAATTTATAAATTGCCTCTCTGAGATTGAGGGGAAATTCTTATTTATCTTTGTAACTCCTCTTCTAACACATAGTGCTTATTAATACTTGTTAAGAAATAAGTGAGTGAGTGACGTGTGAGGACAGTAAGGCAGCTGTGATATCCATTTTGACATCGCAGAATTTACGTGATGTCTTTAAAGATCATATTGCTAAGTAGCATAAGAGTTGGTTTCCTGTTCAGTGTCTGAATATGCTGCAGAAAATCTGGATCCTGAAAAAGTAGAGAAAGCAATTCTCTCTCTCAACACTGTGGAGGCAGCCTGTCAGCCCACAACTGCTGCTGCAGAGTTTAAAGGAAACCGAAAATGTGACAGCAGGGTACTGCAAGATAAGCCTAAAAATATACACCTGCACAACGTGAGAGGAAGCTGCGCTAGGATCAGAAGGACGTCCATGCATCATGGTACTAAATAAAGCTGACAGACTGCCCTCTTTGGGTGGCATCTCATCTAACCCACAACATCAGCAATCCAGGCACAGGGTCACAGCCAGCCTGCAGTGAGCCATCTGTCATGTGCTCTTATGACAATTCACAAGAAAAAGTTCTCCTGGCAATCAAACAAGTTCCAAGGACATTCACACACAATCCTCAGTCCACTCTTAAAATAGCTGCAGACACATTTTCGCAAGGGACATCTTTTCATTCATGATGCACTTCTTATCTAATATTGAGCTTCACATGCTTCCCATGGAACAGAGGCTGTCTCAATTTATTCTATTCTAATGGTAACTTGACCGCTTGCCTAGGTTGCGAGTTCTTAATTAAGTAGCAGCAAACACCAATCTCTTGACTGTATTGCCCCTCCTGCAGGCAGAACTTTAGAGCAAAGGAAAGTCTTGGGCTTGGTTATGGGATTGGTTCCTAGATTTGTGCCATCCTGTCTGATCTGCTCAGACAACTGAATTTGGGAAAGAGAGTTTCATAGACTTAGACATAGGGGCCTAATGAAGCAGAATGGTCAAAACGAGGTCTCTAAAGCTGGGTTAAGACAGACACAACTACACACAATATACGATCCTGGATTGGGAAAACAACTGTTATAAAGTGCATTACAGGCCGGGCATGGTGGCTCACGTCTGTAATCCCGGCACTTTGGGAGGCCGAGGCAGGGAGATCGAGGTTAGGAGTTCGAGACCAGCCTGGTTAACATGGTGAATCCCCATCTCTATTAAAAATACAAAAAAAATTTAGCCAGTCATGGTGGTGGGCACCTGTAATCCCAGCTACTCGGGAGGCTGAGGCAGGAGAATTGCTTGAACCTGGGAGGCAGAGGTTGCAGTGAGCCAAGATTGTGCCACTGCACTCCAGCCTGGGTGACAAGAGCAAAACTCTGTCTCAAAATAATAACAATAATAATAACAATAAAGTGCATTACAGAGACAATGGAGAAATTTGAGTATGGATTATATATTGTATCAATGTTAACTTGATATTTTTTTTTTTTTTTGGGACAAAGTCTTCCTCTTGTTGCCCAGGCTGGAGTGTAATGCTGTGATCTCAGCTCACTGCAACCTCCAACTCCCGGGTTCAAGCAATTCTCCTGCCTCAGCCTCCTGAGTAGCTAGGACTATAGGCACTTGCCACCAGGCCTGGCTAATCTGGAACTCCTGACCTCAGGTGATCCACCCTCCTCGGCCTCCCAAAGTGCTGAGAATACAGGCATAAGCTGCCATGCCCAGCACCCAACTTGATAACATTTAATAATATTGTATCAATGTTAAATTCCCTGTTTTTGATCATTTCACAGTGGCTATCTCAGAATGTCTCTGTTCTTAGGAGACAAGTGGAGAAGTATTTAGGAGTAACGTGGTGGTTCTCTACAGTCAGACATGCAGTGTGGAGATCAGAAGTGGAGACAAAAATATGGAGGCTCCTCCCTCTCACGCCACCATCTCCCCATAAATGTGTGTGTATTTGATGTTTCCAAGATATATGCAGGTTAGAGACCTAGAAATGGAATTATAGCAAAAATTTTAATTTTGGACTGCCTTAAATGTTTGCTTGTCCACACCCCACATCCCTCCTGGAACATCAAGGCAAAGAGACAGAAGGTCCTCGGAGCGGCTGCCCCTGACTCCTCCAGGATCTACTCCACTCCTCTGTGCTCTCTGGACCCAGCTTTCCTGGCTTCCTGATGAGCTGCACTCCCTATCCCACCACCTTTTTTATAACTCCAAATGTTATTGGAACAAGTAAGCAAAGGAGATTCACTTTAGATTCTGGAGGCAAGAAAATATTATGAATAATGCTATCTCTATTCATTTAAAAATTTACATAACATGGCAAATTTCCTAGTCTTTTCAAAGAACCAACTTTTGGTTTGTTTATCCTCTCCTTTGTGTTTATTTTCCATGTCATTATTATTATTTTTTGAGTCAGGGTCTCACTCCATCACCCAGGCTGGAGTACAATGGCACAGTCTTGGCTCACTGCAACCTCCTCCTCCTAGGCTCAAGTGATCCTCCCACCTCAGCCTCCCAAGTAGCTGAGACCAAAGGCACCAGCTACCACACACAGCTAATTTTTGGTATTTTGGTAGAGGCAGGGTTTCCTCATGTAGTTCAGGCTGGTCTCAAATTCCTGAGCTCAAGCGATCCTCCTGCCTCAGCCTCCCAAAGTGCTGAGATTACAGGTGTGAGCCACTGCACCCAGCCCCCATTAATCATTTTGTTACTGTTTCTTAGTCAATGTTTTTTTGTTTGTTTGTTTTCTGTATTTTGGTGTTTTTTGAGACAGAGTTTCGCTCTTGTTGCCCAGGCTGGAGTGCAATGGCACAATCTCGGCTCATTGCAACCTCCGCCTCGTGGGTTTAAGCGATTCTCCTGTCTCAGCCTCCTGAGTAGCTGGGATTACAGACGCGTGCCGCTACCCCCGGCTAATTTTTGTATTTTTAGTAGAGACAGGGTTTCATCATATTGCTCAGGCTGGTCTCAAACTCCTGACCTCAGGTTATCCGCCCATATTGGTCTCCCAAAGTGCTGGGATTACAGGTGTGAGCCACTGGGCCCGGCCTGGTCAATGTTTTTTATATTTACCCACATACACATATTTGCCACATTCTTTGCAGTTAATTCTCCATTGCATTCCAGACCTTCAATCTGGAATCATTTTCCTTCTGATAATTTTTTTTTTTAGAATTTCCATTAATGTAGGTCTGCTGGGTGTTTTTTAATTTTTTAAATTATTGATCGATTGATTGATTGAGACAGTCTCACTCTGTCACCCAGGACAGAGTGCAGTGGCGCAATCCTGGCTCACTGCAACCTTATCCTCCCAAGTTCAAGCGATTCTCTTGCCTCAGCATCCCAAGTAGCTGGGGCTACAGGTGCGTGCCACAATACCAAACTAATTTTTCTATTTTTATTAGAGACAGGGTATCACCATGTTGGCCAGATTGGTCTCAAACTCCTGACCTCAGGTGATCCACCCGCCTTGGCCTCCCGAAGTGTTGGGATTACAGGAGTGATCCACCGAGCCCGGGCTTTTTGTTTGTTTCAGAGACAAGGTCTTGTTCTGTTGCCCAGGCTGGAGCTGCAGCCTCAACCTCCTGGGCTCAAGCAATCGAGTAGCTAGGACTATAGGAAGGTACCAGCATGCCCAGCTAATTTAGATCTGCTGTTAATAAACTGTCTCTGTTTGTTTATGTCATTTTACTTGCATTCTTTTTTTCTTCTTCTTTTTTTTGAGACAGAATCTTGCTCTGTTGCCCAGGCCAGAGTGCAGTGGCAGGATCTTGGCTCACTGCAACCTCTGCATCCTGGGTTCAAGCAATTCTCCAGGCTCAGCCTTCAGAGTAGCTGGGATTACAGGCATGCATTGCCACGCCTGGCTAATTTTTGTATTTTTAGTAGAGACGGGGTTTCGCCATGTTGGCCAGGATGGTCTCGAACTCCTGACCTTGTGATCTGCCCACCTCAGCCTCCCAAAGTGCCTGGTTTTTTGTTTTGTTTCGTTTGGTTTTTTAATGAGACAGGTCTTGCTGTTGCCCAGGCTGGAGTGCATTGGCACGATGTCAACTCACTGCAATCTCTGTCTCCTGGGTTCAAGCGATTCTCCTGCCTCAGCCTCCCGAGTAGCTGGGATTACAGGCACCCATCACCATGCCTGGCTAATTCTTATTTTATTATTATTATTATTTTTTGAGGTGGAGTTTTACTCTTTCACCTAGGCTGGAGTGAAGTGACTCGACCTTGGCTCACTGCAACCTCCGCCCCTCCAGGGTTCAAGCGATTCTCCTCCCTCAGCCTCCTGAATAGCTGGGATTACAGGCACTCGCCAGCATACCTGGCCAATTTTTTTGTATTTTTAGTAGAGACGGGGTTTTGCCATGCTGGCCAGGCTGGTCTCGAATTCCTGACCTCAGGTGATCCACCCTCCTCAGTCTCCTAAAGTGCTAGGATTACAGGCATAAGCCACTGTGCCCGGCCTTAATTATTGTATTTTTAGTAGAGACAGGTTTCACCACATTGGCCAGGCTGGTCTGGAACTCCTGAGCTCAGATTATCTGCCCACCTTGGCCTTCCAAAGTGCTGGGATTACAGGCGTGAGCCACCGCGCCCAGCCTTGTTTCGTACTCTTTTCTTTGCACACTTATCTTACTTAGAATTTGATAGACTCTTTGAATCTGTGTGAAATGGCTTTGTGATGTGTCAACTTGGGTAAACTACAGTTTATAGATTTCTCTTTCTAGCACGCTTCCAGTTAGAATGGGTTACAAGGGAGATTCATGAGGCTTGGAGAGTGGAAGGATGGCAGAAGACAGTTTGTAGCATACATACACCTTCTCCCAGGTACTCAATCACACATTAGTCAGGTGTTGCTGTACAAGGAATTTATTTATTTATTTATTTAGAGACAGAGTCTTGCACTATTGCCCGGGCTGGAGTGCAATGGCGCAATCTCGGCTCACTGCAACCTCTGCCTCCCAGGTTCAAGCGATTCTCCTGTCTCAGCCTCCAGAGTAGCTGGGATTACAGGCACCCGCCACCATGCCTGGCTATTTTTTTTTTGTATTTTTAGTAGAGTTGGAGTTTCACTATGTTGGCCAGGCTGGTCTCGAACTCCTGACCTCGTGATCCACCTGCCTTGGCCTCCCAAAGTGCTGGGATTACAGGCGTGAGCCATCGTGCCTGGCATAGGAATTTTTAAATATAATTAATGTTTCAAATCAGTTGAGCTTCTGGCTTGGGCTTGCTTGGTTGATCTCTGCAGTTTGCTGGTGGCTCAATTGGAACTAAATAGTCTAAGAAGACCTCATTCACATATCTAGCAATTTGCAGCCAGTTTGGTCTTAAGGGTTGGGGGCAACGTTCAGTTGGAATTACTGTCTCTGCTTCATGTAGTTTCTTTTTTTTTTGAGACAGAGTCTTGCTCTATCGCCCAAGTGGTGCAATCTCAGCTCACTGCAACTTCCACCTCCAGAGTTCAGGTGATTCTCCTGCCTCAGCCTTTCAAGTAGCTTTGACTACAGGTGTGCACCACCACGCCCAGCTAATTTTTGCATTTTTAGTAGAGACAGGGTTTCACCATGTTGCCCAGGCTGGTCTTGAACTCCTGACCTCAAATAATAGGCCTGCCTTGGCCTCCCAAAGTGCTGGCATTACAGGCGTGAGCCACCATGCCAGGCTGTTCATATAGTTTCTTCTCCAGTGGTCCTGTCCAGGCTTCTTTAAATGGTGGTTTTGGAATTCCAAAGAGAAGTAAGGAAGTAAGAGAGAGCAAGCCCCAATGCATAGTTTATATTCCTTTGCTTTTGTCATGTCTGCTGTTGTCTCATTGACCAAAACAAGTCATAGGGCCAAGCCAGATACAGCAGGTGGAGTATAGATTCTCCTTTGATGGGAGAAAGAGCCAAGTCATATTACAAAGGGGTGAGTGCACAGAGATGAGAAGAATTATTGTGGTCATTTCCACAATCAATCTATCAAATTGCCTTATGAAGAGCACTGCAATTAAGTCAAATGACAAACTTTGAAAAATATTTGCAAGTCCAATCACAAAAGATTAACTTAGCTAATACATAAGGAGCTTCTATAAATTGTTAACAAAAAGACCAAAAGCTAATACATAAATGGTGAAAGGATATGGACAGTTTCCAAAAGAAAATACAAATGTCTTTTTCTGGCTGACAGCAAGGGAAAGGAAAGAAGAAAAAAGCTTTAAAGACATTGAAATAATTTTTTTAAAGCTGATTGTGTTTTTTTTTTTTTTTTTTTTGAGACGGAGTCTCGCTCTGTCACCCAGGCTGCAGTGCAGTGACGCAATCTCGGCTCACTGCAAGCTCCGCCTCCCGGGTTCATGCCATTCTCCTGCCTCAGCCTCTCCGAGTAGCTGGGACTACAGGCGCCCGCCACCACGCCCGGCTAATTTTTTGTATTTTTTTTTTAGTAGAGACGGGGTTTCACTGTGTTAGCCAGGATGGCCTCGATCTCCTGACCTCATGATCCTCCCGCCTCGGCCTCCCAAAGTGCTGGGATTACAAGTGTGAGCCACTGCGCCCGGCCTTAAAGCTGATTGTTTTTTAATTGCATGGTACAAAACTGTAAAAGGCACAAAGAGGTACAGTGAAAAATCTCCTCCTGTACTACATTTATCATGTCCTTTGATTTTAATTACAATAGATTTTGCCATGCAGGTATTTTTATTATTTCAAAATATTTAAATAGGCCAGGCGCGGTGGCTCATGCCTGTAATCCCAGCACTCTGGGAGGCCAAGGCGAGCAGATCACTTAAGGTCGGGAGTTCGAGACCAGCCTGGTCAACATGGTAAAACCCCATCTTTACTAAAAATACAAAAATTAGCTGGTGTGGTGGTGCATGCCTGTAGTCCCAGCTATTTGAGAGGCTGAGGCATGAAAGTCGCTTGAACTTGGGAGGTGGAAGCTGCAGTGAGCCAAGATCATGCCATTGCACTCCAGCCTGGGAGACAGAGCAAGACTCTGTCTTAAAACAAAACATTTAAATATTTTAAGCACTTATTTATGGCACCTGGGTTCTGGTCATACATTTCTGACTCACAATTATTTAAAAATCAAACATTAGGCTGAGTGCAGTGGCACATACCTGTGGTGTCAGGTACTCAACAGGCTGAGGTGGGAGGATTGCTTGAGTCCAGGATTTTGAGGCCAGTCTGGGCAATACAGCAAGACCCTGTCTCTTAAAAAGAAGCCAAAACATTAAAACTTCCCTTCAATTTCTTCTACTACCTTTATTTTCCAATTTTTTATATTTAAATCTTTGATTCTTTGGATTATCCTGACATAAGGTGTGAAGTATGGACCTAATACCAGTGTTGAATTATCCATCTTTCTACTACTGATTTAAAAGGTCATCTTTTTCATAAACTAAATTCCTGCATATATTAACATTTGGAGGTAGGCAGTGAGCTGATCAAAAAGAATGACAGCAAACCCCTGGAGAAAGAAGAGAGTGGGAGAAACATACTGGCGCTGTGGAACCTTTCCTTTTCACTTTAGCTGACCTAATGAATACATGCACAACTGTTGTAACATTTGCCTTGTAGAGCTACTGAGGGATTCTTAACCACCAACCACACAGAAACAAAGTAAGAGAAAAGGCTTTTTAACATGAAAACTATGTATTTGGGCACAAAAATGCAATACACAGTAAGAAACCATATTCTATCAATTATGATATTCTGTAATCTAAGAACACAGAAAATTTTGTTATTAGGAAATGCCAAGAGGAAAAAGAACTCTGTAAAGTCCTATTCGATTTATTTTGTTAGGGAAAAGGATGTTTATTTGGCTCTTGTCACAGTTCCATCATGTCTACTCTTCTTGTAAGTTCAGCTTCAATGCTATCCTACAGGAAGAAAGAAAGACCATAAATAAGGACATAAAACAGATGCTCTAACTTTTATTTAATGTTATTTAAAATAAGGGAAGCAAAAAAAGAAACATTAAAACAAAAAATTTTTAAAATACCATTATGAATATCAAATATGCTTTCAGATAGTCCCTTGCTTTTACATCTCCCCTCTTCCCCACCAAAAGCACTCAGACTCCTAAGTGATTCTAAGAAACATGTGAAGGGAGGGAAAAAAGCCTTTAGAGAGAGAGAAATCTGTAATGACATATGAATAAATTTTTCTGGCCTTTGCTACTAAAACAATGTGCTTCCACAATGTCACTCACATCACCTCTTTTCCGTTTTTTTTCCTTTCTGTTTTTTTTTTTTTTTTGAGATGCAGTCTCACTCTGTCGCCCAGGCTGGAGTACAGTGTGACGATCTTGGCTCACTCTGCAACCTCTGCCTCCTGGGTTCAAGCAATTCTCTACCTCAGCCTCCCAACTAGCTGAGATTACAGGCGCCCACCACCATGCCTGGCTAATTTTTTTTTGTATTTTTAGTAGAGATGGGGTTTCACCATCTTGGCCAGGTTGGTCTTGAACTCTTGACCTTTTGATCCACCCACCTTGGCATCCCAAAGTGCTGGGATTACAGGTGTAAGCCACTGCACCCGGCCTCTTTTCCATTTTCATTGCCACTGTCCTCATTACTTCTTATCTGGCCTAAATAAGCTAATTGGTTTCTGCAATTTTCTTTCTCCCTCCCCCAATCTACCCTAAACACTGGCTACAGAATAATCTTCCTAAAGCACTAACCTGATCAAAAAGTATAGCTTTGGCCAGGTACAGTGGCTCATGCCTGTAATGCCAGCACTTTGGAAGGCCAAAGCAGGTGGATTACTTGAGGTCAGGAGCTGGAGATCAGCCTGGCCAAGGTGGTGA
Organism: Nomascus leucogenys; assembly: GCF_006542625.1. Lineage (NCBI taxonomy): Eukaryota > Metazoa > Chordata > Mammalia > Primates > Hylobatidae > Nomascus > Nomascus leucogenys. The sequence continues at coordinate 33,662,612 of NC_044384.1, forward strand.
AACCCGGTGTCTACTAAAAAATACAAAAATTTGGCCGGCACGGTGGCTCACGCCTGTAACTCCAGCACTTTGGGAGACACGAGGTGTGTGGATCATCTGAGGTCAAGAGTTCAAGACCAGCCTGGTCAACATAGCAAAACCCCATCCTACTAAAAATATAAAAATTAGCCAGGCATGGTGGCAAGTGCCTGTAGTTCCAGCTACTCAGGAGGCTGAGACAGGAGAATCACTTGAACCTGGGAGGTGGAGGTTGCAATGATCTGAGATCATGCCATTGCAATCCAGCCTGGGCAACACAGCAAGACTCCGTCTCAAAATAATAATAAATAAATAAATAAAAATGCAAAAATTAGCCAGGCATGGTGGTACACACCTGTAATCCCAGCTACTCAGGAGGCCGAGGCATGAGAATCGCTTGAACCTGGGAGGCGGAGGTTGCAGTGAGCTAAGATAAAGCCACTGCACTCTAGTCTGGAGGATAGAGCAAGACTCTGTCTCAAAAAAAAAAAAAAAAAAAATGCATAGCTTTGATCATATTTCTCTTGAGCTTAAAAAACAAGGAAACACACAGCAGCTTTCTGTGGTCCCTACATCCTCTAAGTTCAACACTCTTTATATGTTAAGGCCCTCTACATCATAAACCAATTGACCTTTTCCAACTCTATCTTACATTTCACGTTTCTAAGCAGCCGGACTTTATCACTTGCTACAGCTTGAGTAAGTCCTCCATGTTTCAGCTTATATGCCTTTGCAAATTCTTTTTGCCTAGAATATTCTATATCTCTCAATATATCCCCCTTTTTCCAGTAGGGAAATCTACACAAAATTTTAAAAGGCATAAAATACTACTATGTGTTTTTTTGTTTTTTGTTTTTGAGATGGAGTCTTGCTCTGTCCCCCAGGCTGGAGTGCAGTGGCAACCTCCACCTCCCAGGTTCAAGTTATTCTCCTGCCTCAGCCTCCCGAGTAGCTGGGATTACAGGCACGCATCACCATGCCCGGCTTATTTTTGTACTTTTAGTAGAGATGGGGTTTCCCCATGTTGGCAAGGCTGGTCTTGAACTCCTGACCTCAGGTGATCCGCCCGCCTTGGCCTCCCAAAGTGCTGGGATTACAGGTGTGAGTCACTGTGCCCGTCTACTATATGTTTCTTTTTTTCTTTTCTTTCTTTTTTTTTTCTTTGGAGATGGAGTCTCACTCTGTCACCCAGGCTAGAGTGCAGTGGTGCGATCTCGGCTCACTGCAACCTCCACCTCCCAGGTTCAAGCGATTGTCCTGCCTCAGCCTCCCAAGTAGCTGGGACTACAGGTGCCTACCACCGCGCCCAGCTAATTTTTTATTTTTAGTAGAGATGGGGTTTCACCATTTTGGCCAGGCTGGTCTCAATCTCCTGACCTCAAATGATCCACCCGCCTGAGCCTCCCAAAGTGCTGGGATTACAGGCGTGAGCCACCTCACCCGGCCTATATGTTTCTTAATGGAAAAAATATATACACACGTACACAGCCAAAAAAGTATCAAAAGATGCAGGAGAATCATACACAGTAACTTTAGGACTGCAGTTTATCACTGAGGAGAAAGGAAAGAAGGATGAAGAGGACTTTAGCTGTATTAGCATTTATTTTCTTTTCAAAAAAATCTGAAAAAATTACAGGAACTACTTACTAGTTCTCGCTTTGCTTCTTCAATTTTCACTTGAGCAAGAGATGGATTCTTTAAAAAAAAATAAAACAAGGAAAGGTTATATTGCCTCAATTCAGACTCAAGGAGAAAAATAATGCCACGATCCTTTTCAAAAGGCAAAAAGCTTCCCAGAGGGATACCCAATGTACATATAACACTGAAATTTACCACTGACTTTAAACCTTTAAAAACCAACACATTATTTTCTTTGTTTTTTTTTTGTTGTTGTTGTTGTTTTGAGACGGAGTCTCACTCTGTTGCCCAGGTTGGAATGCAGTGGCTCAATCTCAGCCCACTGCAGCCTCTGCCTCCTGGGTTCAAGCGATTCTCCTGCCTGTCTCCTGAGTAGCTGGGATTATAAGCGCCCACCACCATGCCCGGCTAATTTTTGTATTTTTAGTAGAGACGGGGGTTTCACCATGTTGGTCAGGCTGGTCTCGAACTCCTGACCTTGTGATCCGCCCGCCTCGGCCTCCCAAAGTGCTGGGATTACAGGCACAAGCCATCATGCCCAGCCTTTTTTTTTTTTTGAGATGGAGTCTTGCTCTGTTGAGCAGGCTGGAGTGTGGTGGCACGATCTTAGCTGAAGATCTCACTGAAACCTCTGCCTCCCAGGTTCAAGTGATTCTCCAGCCTCAGCCTCCTGAGTAGCTGGGACTACAGGTGTACACCACTGCATCCAGCTAATTTTTGTATTTTTAGTAGAGACGGGGTTTCACCATGTTAGGCAAGCTGGTCTCTAACTCCTGACCTCAGGTGATCAGCCTGCCTTGGCCTCCCAAAGTGCTGGGATTACAGGCGTGAGCCACAGCACCTGGTCTAAACACACTATTTTCATGGTCATATAGTACTCTTAGGGAAGGTTGGAGGAAATAATTGTTTTTTAATTCACGAAAATTATTACCGGCATTAAGTCTAAATAGGACTCCAATTTTTTCTTCAAAGGTATAGTCTGTTGCTTTAATCTTGCCAGTTTCTGAGGGTAAAAGAACACAGTCACAGAGTAATAGAAACATTCACAATGCAACTAATACTGCCCATTTCTGAAATAAAACACAACAAAGCATTAACATTAGTATATTTTAAATAGCGTTATCAAATAAAGAGCTTCAAAGATAGACAAACTCACTCCAAATGGAAACAACACCTGTTAGATGCTTAAAATAGGAAAGTTATATTCTTATTTAATTATTATTATTATTATTATTATTATTATTATTTTGAGATGGAGTCTCTCTGTGTTGCCCAGGCTGGAGTGCAGTGGTACAATCATGGCTTATGGTGGCCTCAAACTCCTGGGCTCGACCAATCTTCCCACCTCAGCCTCCCAGGTAGCTGGGACCACAGACGTGCACCACCACGCCTGGCTAATTTTTTTTTTTTTTTTTTTTTTTTTGAGACGGAGTCTTGCTCTGTCACCCAGGCTGGAGTGCAGTGGCGCGATCTCGGCTCACTGCAACCTCCGCCCCCGCCAGGTTCAAGTGATTCTCCTTTCTCCTGCCTCAGCCTCCTGAGTAGCTGGGATTACAGGCATGTGCCATCATGCCTGGCTAATTTTTGTATTTTTAGTAGAGATGAGGTCTCGCCATTTTGGCCAGGCTGGTCTCAAACTCTTGGGCTTACGTAATCTTCCTGCCTCTGCCTCCCAAAGTACTGGGATTACAGGTGTGAGCCACCATGCCTGGCCTTTACTCCCATTTATTAACAATAGGATTGAAGTATGCTAAGAATAGAAAAGAATGTGATTAAGAGGAATCAAAACATAAAGCAGGCTGGGTGTGGTGGCTTATACTTCTAACCCCAGCACTTTGGGAGGCCAAAGTGGGAGGATCACTAGAGCCCAGGAGTTTGAGACCAGCTTGGGCAACATAGCAAGACCCCCATCTCTGTTTATTAAAATAAGGGGAAAAAAATATAAAGGAAGAACTAGAATCCCAAATACATATTTATGAATTGTCAACATTAGATTCCAAGAACGAAGTATGAAAAACGTTAAGAATAATAAAACAAAACCCTCTATTTCTCTGTCTTCCCACCAAAACAGGTAAAACCTTTATATAACCTAAAATCCCAGAATTACATTTGGTAACTACAGGAGTTTGGAGACCTGCATTTTACTGTCTACTGAAAGAGAAGAAAGGGGAGCACCTAGATGATTAGCTCATGGTCATTCAATAAATTTGTTTAATAAATACATCAATAATATATAAGTGACTCCAGCAGAGTTTCTAACTTATAATAAAAAGGAAACCATGCAAATGTGAGGGCATATACAGCTAAACAAGGAATAAAAGATATAAATACCAGTGAATATAAAGTACAAAGGTAAAGGAAAAGAAATCAGGTCCACAGTGAATAAAAGACGAATAAAAAGAAACACATGAAAAAGCAGACCATGGAGTAAAATTTTAAAGAAAGTTAAATTAGGTTAAAACAAGCTCACCTCTGATAATGCTACTAGGGACTGATGAGACAGAGAAGCATCCATGCCTCTGGCTGAAAGTTGCTCCTACAATTACCAAAAAAAGGAGTTCGGTTAAAAAATTATTTCAAAAGTGACCACCATCAAATATTTTTCTTTTTCGTCTTCTTTTTTTTTTTTTTTGAGACGGAGTCTTGCTCTGTCGCCCAGGCTGGAGTGCAGTGGTGCGATCTTGGCTCTCTGCAAACTCCACCTCCCGGGTTCACGCCGTTCTCCTGCCTCAGCTTCCCGAGTAGCTGGGACTACAGGCGCCCACCACCACGCCCGGCTAATTTTTTGTATTTTTAGCAGAGACGGGGTTTCACTGTATTAGCCAGGATGGTCTCGATCTCCTGACCTTGTGATCTGCCCACCTTGGCCTCCCAAAGTGCTGGGATTACAGGCATGAGCCACCACACCCGGCTCATCAAATATTTTTAACATATAACACAGTAAAGAGGAGCTACAAGTATAAATGAAAAACTGTACATGTATCTAAGCATTTGTACGTTACATGTAAATCCTTTCCACACTCACGAATTTGTGACAAGATGGGTGCAGTGTGTAAGGCCTGAGTTTCAGAGCCTGAATGCCTGAGTTTGAATCTAGATCTGCTTACTGTAATAGCTATGTAATCTTGGGCAAGTTACCAACTTCTCTGTAGTCCTCTCATCTGTAAAAAGGGAATAATAATGCCTAGCTGTGAGGATGATGGTAAAAAATAAGGCTGAAGAGAGCTAACTATATTCAGTCCTTCATACAAACCTCTGCAGCCTTGATTCCAAATCTGAATTCCTCTGACTTTGCTTTTAGAAAGTCCATGTTCTGACGACGATTATCAACTTTGGCCCTTTCTGTAGACAGATGCAACTCTGCTTTCTTGATATCCCTTTAAAAAGCAAAAATAAAAACATTTTCTTCTTCTTCTCCTCAGTAAAAGTAATGCACAATAGAAACTCTACTACTTCTGGATTCAGTGCCGGCTTGGCTAAGAGCTGGTAACCAGGTCATCTTCCCCTCTATGTTGCACTCTGGGTTTTCTTTCTTTCTTTTTTTTTTTTTTTTTTAAGAGATGAGGTCTTCGTCTGTCACCCAGGCTTGAATGCAGTGGTGTGTGATCACTGCAGCCTCAAGCTCCTTGGCTCAAGTGATCCTCCCACCTCAGCCTCCCAAATAGCTAGGGCTACAGACACATGCCATTATGCCTGGCTAATTTTTAAATTTTTTGTAGATGGCCAGGCACAGTGGCTTACACCTATAATCCCAGCACTTTGGGAGGCCAAGGTGGGCAGATCACCTGAGGTCAGGAGTTCGAGACCAGCCTGGCCAACATGGTGAAACCCTGTCTTTACTAAAAATACAAAAATTAGCCAGGCATGGTGGCATGCACCTATAATCCTGACTACTCGGGAGGCTGAGGCAGGAGAATCACTTGAACCTGGGAGGCAGAGGTTGCAATGAGCTGAGATTGTATCACTGCACTCCAGCGTGGGTGGTAGAGTAAGACTCCATCTCAAATTTAAAAAAAAAATAAAATAAATAATTTTTTTGTAGAGACAGTCTCACGATGCTGCCCAGGTTTACAACAATTTTACAATTAATATAAGCCAATTATTCTTGAAGAAAGTAAATCAGCCCTTCAAAAAAAAAACTGGTGCTCACTTTGGCAGCTCATATACTAAAATTAGAACGACACAGAGAAAATTAGAGTGGCCTCTATGCAATGAAGATGTGTAAATTTGTGAAGCATTACATATTTTGTTTTGTGGCTTATCTAGAAATAATATGGAAAATATTGCTGTTATTTTTGGCAAAGAAAGTCAATTTTGTATAGTTTATTTCAACCTAAACTGTGAATTTTGTTTAAAAAATAATAATAATAATTTAACATATCCTGAAGCCAATTTGAAATAGGAGGTCCTAAATACCTCTGTACTAAATGTGACATGAAATTTGAGACCAACCTGGCCAACATGATGAAACCCCGTCTCTGCTAAAAATACAAAAAAATTAGCCGGGTGTGGTGGCAGGTGCCTGTAATCGCTACTTGAAAGGCTGAGGCAGGAGAATCACTTGAACCTGGGAGGTGGAAGGTGCAGTGAGCTGAGATCGCACCATTGCACTCCAGCCTGGGTGACAAGAGAGAAACTCTGTCTCAACAAAATAAATAAATAAAATAAGTAAATAAATAAAATAAGTAAATAAATAAATAAAAATAAACGTGACATGACAGTGCCTTGCACATATGTAGTCAATATTTGTTGAATAAATTTACATACCACCAAATTACTTGTGCATATATACACATACTCCTGATCTATAGGCCCTAATCTCTGGGGCAAAAAGGAACCGAAAAAGGCCTAAAGTATCATAAGAGGGACACCATAGCTATAGCAAGAATGTACAACAAAACATAATGTGACTTTAAGTTGTATGGTAGCTTACAAGTATAAAAAAAATCACATACATTTTGAAAATTCTAAAATCCACATTATTTGTTTTTAAGAAAAGGCAAGAGGCTGGGTGCGGTGCTCATGCCTGTAATCCCAGCATTTTGGGAAGCCAAGGCAGGTGGACCACTTGAGGTCAGGAGTTCGAGACCAGCCTGGCCAATATGGTGAAACCCTGTCTCTACTAAAAACACAAAAATCAGCTGGGCGTGGTGGTGTGCACCTGTAGTCCCAGCTACTAGCGAGGCTGAGGCAGGAGACTTGCTTGAACCCGGGAAGTGTAGGTTGCAGTGAGCCAAGATTGTACCACTGCACTCCAGCCTGGGTGTCACAGCAAGACTCCATCTCAAAAAGAAAAAAAAAATAAGGTAAGAAATTGTATGAAGTAAAATTGTATGAAGTAAAAGCTGAAAAAGTCAGGCCGCGTGCGGTGGCTCATGCCTGTAATCCCAGCACGTTGGGAGGCCGAGGCGGGCGGATCACCTGAGGTCGGGAGTTGGAGACCAGCCTGACCAACATGCAGAAACCCTGTCTCTACTAAAAATACAAAATTAGCTGGGCGTGGTGGCTCATGCCTGTAATCCTAGCTACTTGGGAGGCTGAGGCAGGAGAATTGCTTGAACCCGGGAGGTGGAGGTTGCAGTGAGCTGAGATTGTGCCACTGTACTCCAGCCTGGGTGACAGAGCGAGACTCCGTCTCAAAAAAAAAAAAAAAAAAAAAAGCGGAAAAAGTCTATATCCAACCATCTCCAGCTCCACTGATCATTCTACTTAAAAAAATGTTTTATGGACCCCATTTCCTAATGTTTTTAAAATCATACCTACTGCCAAAACTAAATTTGACAGTGTCCTATTACTCCCTTATTTATCAATTGTCACCACTTTGAACTCAATTACTTACTCTTGTAGACATTTTTCTAACACTAAAGTTGCAGTTAGATTTTTTTCAAGTTTTTCCAGTTCAATCTTGATTTCTTCACTTTTGGATTTGGTACGAAAGAGATCAGAGGTCAAATCATTCACTGCAGGGATAAAACTGAAAGAAAAATCTGGTCATATACATGGGCTTAATGGGCAATAATTATAATTACTCCTCTTTGCTAAAAATGACTTTATCGCCGTGTAGATTTTTATATAACCATGCTGTTCATACCTTTATGCGTTTTTTTACACTGTTCCCATTGCCTGGAATGCCCTTCTTCATTCGGCAAAGTTCCATTTGTTCCTTCAAAACTCAGATGAGCATCCCTGTCATCCTGGCATTAACTACCTCCTTCTCTGTACTACCCAGCTATACCTTGTACATACTTTTACTGTTACAGCTGTCCCACTGTGTTATAGTTACATTTCTATCTCCCTTATTTGACTGTAAGCAGAGACTGTTCTTTAAGGAAGTTACTATCGTATTCATCTCGCTTCCCCAGTTATACCAGAGCTCTATATAGTAAGAAGGCACAAAACATAATGTGACTTTAAGTTGTATGATAGTAAGTATAAAAAAAAGTTTAAAAAATTCTAAAACACACATTTGTAAAAAAAAAAAAAGGCAAGAAATTATATGATTCATCCCTGCTTCCCCAATGCTTATACAACTAACATACAACTGGTATTTGTTATCTGCTGAACTTACTTAATTCAAGTCTAGGTTTCTGCTGCCATAGAGTAGGCATGTTCTTTTACCTAAAACACTGCTCTTTGAGCTTATATATAAATTGCCTTTAAATTGACAGGTAAGCTGTTCTGCTGTGTTGTTCTCTGATTATGATAAGTTGTATTAATATTCGTAGTCCTACCAGGCGCAGTGTCTCATGCCTGTAATCCCAGCACTTTGGGAGGCAGAGGTGGGTAGATCACAAGGTCAGGAGTTTGAGACCAGCCTGGCCAGCATGGTGAAACCCCGTCTCTACTAAAAATACAAAAAAATCAGCCAGGCATGGTGGCAGGTGCCTGTAATCCCAGCTATTCGGGAGGCTGAGGTAGGAGAATCGCTTTACCCCGGGAGGCGGAGGTTGTAGTGAGCCGAGATCACGCCACTGCACTCCAACCTGGGCGATAGAATGAGACTCTGTCTCAAAAACAAAAACAAAAACAAATATACTAGTACTCCTAGCTAAGATATGGCCAAAAGTGGTAGTCATATGAACTTTATAAGATTGGTTTTGAATCTCAGCTCTGCCATTTAGTAGCTCGGAGAAATTATTTAACCCACACCTCCTGACCCTCAGTTTCCTCTAAAGGTTGTTAGAAGAATCATGTTATTATGTAAGTAAAATGCCTGTTAAAAAGAATGAAAATTCCTGACCTACTTAACAGAAAGGTAGACATAACCAAAATTTACTATGCTCAACCAAATCATTTAGCCTACTATCTCTCTTACCATAAACAAGGAACAATGTGATACTAACCCCTTTCCAAATATACATGAGAACCACCCTTCATAAACATAATCCTGGAAGAAGAAACACTAAAAATTAACCAATACCAAATTTATCCAAATTAATTATACTCACTGGCAAAGACATGAAGTAACCAAATTTAGTGCTTTGTATTTATTGCCAATTTTTCATATAGAATTATGCTGAGAACAAAAAGTCTTTAAGACCTTATAGCAGATATGATTGCAGAAATTAAAACTGTCATAAGAATTACCTAGCTAGCGAGGTATCCTTTGTTTCAAGGGCTACCGCACTGTCAACCAAAGCATTCAGATACCTGGAACCAGTGCTAGAGACATTGGCCGGGGAAAAATTCACACTCTCCATGAGAAGGTCTTGAAGATACTTGGCTAAAAACATGAAAGAGTTCCATAGTGACTGTTTGCTTTTTTAAAACTTTTTAACAGCTTTATCAAGACATAGTTCACATACCGTATAATCCACCCACCTAAGGTATGTAATTCAGTGGCTTTTAGTTGTATCCCCATCAGTACAACCTATTCTTAAAAAACATTTTCATCACTCCAAAAAGGAACTCTACATCCCTTAGTCATTACTTTATTTTTCCTTTTTTTTCTTTTTGAAACGGAGTCTCGCTCTGTCGCCCAGGCTGGAGTGCAGTGGCGCAATCTCAGCTCACTGCAACCTCCACCTCCTGGGTTCAAGTGATTCTCCTGCCTCAGCCTCCTGCGTAACTGGGATTACAGGCGCCTACCACCATGCCCAGCTAATTTTTTTTGTATTTTTAGTAGAGATGGGGTTTCACCGTGTTGGCCAGGCTGGTCTCAAACTCCTGACCTCGTGATCCACCCACCTCAGCCTCCCAAAGTGCTGGGATTACAAGGGTGAGCCACCACCCCCAGCTTATTTTTTCTTATAGAGACCAGATCTCGCTGGGTTGCCCAGACTGACCTCAGGTGATCCACCAGCCTTGGCCTCCCAAAGTGCTAGGATTACAGGTGTGAGCCACCATGTTCGGCCCCCCTTAGTCATCACTTCCTAATCTTCTAACCCATGAAACCCTAGCAACCACTTCCTGTCTTTATTCATTTGCCTATTTGGGACATTTCATATGAATGGTATCATAAAATGTGTGGTCCTTTGTGACTAGCTTCTCTCACAATAGTTTCAAGGTTCATCCATGCCACAGCATGTACCAGTACTTCATTCCTTTTTATGGCTGAATAACATTCCATTAGATGGACATATCATATTTTATTTATCCACTTAACCACTGATGGACATTTGGGTTGTTTCCACATTTTGGCGATTATAAATGCTGCTAAAAACATTCATTCAGTAAATGTTAGGTTTTGATATGAACATATGTTTTCATTTCTCTTGGGTATAAGTGGAATTGCTGGTCATATGTTAACTCTATGTTTAAACATTTTAGGAACTGTCAGATTGTTTTCCAAAGTGATTGTATGATTTTACATTCCCACTAGAAGTGATGAAGGCTCCAATTTTCCACATCTTCTCCAACAGTTGCAATATGTCTTTGTGATTATAGCCATCCTAGTGAGTGTGAAGTAGCACTGTGGTATTTGTTTGTTTTCTTGAGACAGGGTCTCACTCTGTCATCCAGGATGGAGAACAGTGGCACGATCTCAGATGATCCTCCCACCTTAGCCTCCCAGGTACCTGTGGACCACTATACCTGGCTAATTTTTGTATTTTTTTGTAGAGATCGTGTTTTGTCATGTTGCCCAGGCTGGTCTTGAACTCCTGGACTCAAGCAATCTGCCTGCCTTGGCCTCCCAAAGTGTTGGGATTACAGGCGTGAGCCACTGTGCCCAGCCTAGCACTATGGTTTTGATTTGAATTTCTCTGATGACTAATGATGCCGTGCTTTGTGACCATTTGTGTATCTTCGTAGGAGAAATGTTTATGTATACCCCTTGCCCATTTTAAAATTGGGTTGTCTTTTTATTATTGAGGTTTTGTTTTTTGTTGTTTTTTTTTTTTTTGAGACAGGGTCTCACTCTGTCACCCAGGCTGGAGTACGGTGGCACAATCTCGGCTCACTGCAACCTGCACCTCCTGGGCTCAAGTGATCCTCCCACCTCAGCCTCCCAGGTAGCTGAGACTACAGGTGTGCACCACCATGCCTGGCTAATTTTCGTAATTTTTTAGAGATGTAGTTTCGCCATGTTCCCTAGGCTGACCTCAAACTCATGGGCTCAAGCAGTCTGTCCGCCTCAGCCTCCCAAAGTGGTGGGATTACAGGTGTGAGCCACTGTGCCCAGCCTTTATTATTGAGTTGTAAGAGTTCTTTACATGTTGTAGATACAAGTCCCATATCAGATATATTTACAAATATTTTCTCCCATTCTGAGGACTGTCTCTTTTCATATTCTTTCTTTCCTTTCTTCCCTTTCTTTCTCTCCTCCCCTCGCCTCCCCTCCCTCCCCTCTCCTTCCCTCCCCTTCCCTTCCCTTTCTTTTTCTGAGACAGTCTCGCTGTGTTGCTCAGGCTGGAGTGCAGTGGCACAATCTCGGTTCACTGCAACCTCTGCCTCCCAGGTTCAAGTGATTCTCATGCCTCAGCCTCCCAAGTAGATGGGATTACAGGCATGTGCCACCACACCCAGCTAATTTTTGTATTTTTAGTAGAGACAGGGTTGGCCAGGCTGGTCTTGAACTTGAGACTCAGGTGATCCACCTGCCTCAGCCTCCCGAAGTGCTGAGATTATAGGTGTGAGCCACGATGACCGGCCTGTCTTTTCATATTCTTGATGGTGTCCTTTGAGAACAAAAGTTTTAAATTTTGATGATGTCTAATTTATGTACTTTTTATTTTGTTGCTTGTGCTTTTGGCATCATATCCCAGAAACCAATGCCAAATCCAAGGTTACCTATACCTTTGTTGCCTTCTATGCATTTTAGGTTTAGCTCATATTTTTTAGGCTTTTTTTTTGAGGCAGGGTCTCACTCTGTCGCCCAAGCTGGAGTGCAGTGGCACGATATTGGCTCACTGCAACTTCTGCTTCCCGGGCTCAAGCAATCCTCCCACCTCAGCCTCCCAAGTAGCTGGGACTACAGGCGTGCACCACCACCCCTGGCTAATTTTTTTTTTTTTTTTTTTTTTTGAGACGGAGTCTTGCTCTGTCACCCAGGCTGGAGTGCAGTGGCACAATCTTGGCTCACTGCAACCTCTGCCTCCCAGGTTCAAGTGATCCTCCTGCCTCAGCCCCTCTAGTAGCTGGGATTACAGGGACATGCCACCATGCCTGGCTAATTTTTGCATTTTTAGTAGAGATGGGGTTTCGCCATGTTGGCAAAGCTGGTCTCAAACTCCTGACCTCAGGTGATCCACCCACCTCGGCCTCCCAAAGTGCTGGGATTACACCGCGCCTGGCCTTTTTAGGCTCTTTATTCATTTTGAGAGAATTCTTCTATTTTGTGTGAGTTTGAGTCCAACTTCATTCTTGAGCATGTGGATATCCAGTTGTCCCTTTGTTGAAAAGGCTATTGTTTTCTCTGTTGAATTGTCTTGTTACACCCTTGTCAAAATTCAATTGACCAGATCAACTTCCAGCATAATAGTGTGGGAGTTGGACTGACCTGCTCTTCTGTGAAACTGGTGAAAATTAGAAGAAAGAAAACAAATCCAACCATTTAAAGCCTCTAAAAATGGTCCTAAGGGTACACAGCAAATGAAGAAACAACTATTCAATAAAATCTATAAAAACTCAGTAAGGACACTGAGAATTTGTGGTATTTGAACCAAGACTCCTCCCTCCCTCCTCCCTTCCAGCTCGCTGAGGCAGAGACTCCACTCCAGACTGCTGCAGTCAACATAGGGCTTTCTTTGCTCCCAGCTCCCAGCTAGAAGGCTTTCTTCCTGGGAGAAGCAAGACTTTAGTGTTTTTCATCCTGCCACTAGCTATCTGCTACTGCGTCCAAGTCCCAGGGGGATGTGGTTGAGAGGTGGGTCTGCCAGCCACTGCTCTTGGAATGGAAGCTCCTTGAGTAAGGCAAGCTGAGAATTCTGGAGTCCCAATGGCCCTTGCTCTGGCTAGTGAGGTGGTGGTTCCACACCAGGAGAGGCAAGCCAAGAGGACCTAAGGCTGCCGTACTCCCTCTCTACCAAGCAGTTCCTATAGCTGGCATATCACTCAGTGAGAAACTTGACATTTTCCCTACCTACCTCCAACCCCAACTCCAGAGGCTGGGCTCAGAGATTTTGCCTCACGGGAAAAGCAAGTCATAAAACAGATGGCTCTCCATCTCTTCCCAAAGGAACTGACTACATTTGCAACAGAGCTTAGAGAGGTTCAAGCCCAAGGGCAATCTCAAAAAGAGTAGAAGTTGTGGTCAAAGAAATTGGGAGCAGATTCAAGATAGAGGCTAAACTGTAGGGCAGTTAGTTTGTAGTGAGTAAGACATCTAGGAGAGCCATCCAGAAGATAAAACAAATATCTAACTGACCTCAGAAACTATTCCTCTAAGGGAGCTAGAATTTGATTGGAATTTTTTGTAGAGCAGTTTATGCCCAGGGCATTGTTGAAAACAACAGCTGTCAATTAGTGGAATTTTACAGTCAGGTGTGCTCAGTGAAAGAGAGGAACTCAGCTTGACCCAAACACTGTCAACTCAGAGTGACCTTGGGGATATTCAAGTATGTGTCTCCCTGAAGAGCAACATCAGGAGTTTAACACTGTTGGAGATAAACAGACTTCATTAAAATAATCCAGCTAGCAATCAGACAGGTAAGCCAATAACAACAACAGGAGGAAGTAAGGTTAGTACCTAGCAAGTATACAATATGTCTGAAATGTCCAGTTTCCAGCAAAAACAACAACAACAACAACAACAAAGAGGAATGCAAAGAATAAGAAAGGAACTGTAATAGAAAAAAGCAAGCAACAGAAGCTGCCTGTGAGAATGACCAGATGTTGGCTTTATCAGGAAAAACTTCAAATATCCATAATAGTCATGTTCACAGAATTAAAGGAAACCAAATTAAAGAAGGAACATGAGGTAAGATGACAATGTTGCATCAAATAAAGAATATCAATGAAGAGAAAGAAATTGTAAGAAAAGAACTAAATGGGAATTCTAGAGTGCAATAACTGAACTGAAAAATTCACTAGAGAGAATTAACACTAGATATGCAGCGGCAGAAGAAAGAATAAGTGAACTTGAAGATAGATCAAAAGATATTATGGGCTGGGCATGGTGGCTCACGCCTGTAATCCCAACACTTTGGGAGGCCGAGGCAGGCAGATCACTTGAGGTCAGGAGTTTAAGACCAGCCTGGGCAACATGGTGAAACCCCATCTTTACTAAAAATACAAAATTTGGCCAGGCATAGTGTTGCACGCCTGTAGTCCCAGCTACTTGGGAGACTGAGGCACAAAAATCACTTGGACCCAGAAGGTGAAGGCTGCAGTGAGCTGAGATTCTGCCACTGCTCCAGCCTGTGCAACAGACTGAGACCCTGTCTCAAAAAATATAAATATATATATATACACATATATATGTAAATAAATATATATATATTTAATATATAATACATATATATATATGTATATATATATATATAGAAGCCAAAGAACAGAGAAAAAAAGAATAAAGGAAAATGAAAGCCAGGTGCGGTAGTTCACACCTGTAATCCCAGCACTTTGGGAGGTCAAAGCTGGCAGATCACGAGGTCAGGAGATCAAGACCAGCCTGGCCAACATGGTGAATCCCCATCTCTACTAAAGATACAAAAAATTAGCGGGGTGTGGTGGCATGTGCCTCTAATCCCAGCTACTCAGGAGGCTGAGGCAGGAGAATAGCTTGAACTTGGGAGGCGGAGGTTGCAGTGAGCTGAGATTGTGCCATTGCACTCCAGCCTGGGCAACAGGGCAAGACTCCATCTCAAAAAAAAAAAAAAAAAAAAAAAAAAGAAAAGAAAATGAAAAGAGCCACAGAGAAATGTGGAACACCATTAAGCATACCAACATACGCATAATGGGAGTACCAGAAGGAGAGAAAAGAGAAAGAAGTGAAAATAATATAACAAGAAATTAGCTGGGTGCAGTGGTTAATGCCTGTAATCTCAGCACTTTGGGAGGCCAAGGCAGGCAGATCACTTGAGGTCAGGGGTTCAAGACCAGCCTGGCCAACATGGTGAAACCCTATCTCTATTAAAAATACAAAAATTAGGCTGGGCGCTGTGGCTCACGCCTGTAATCCTAGCACTTTGGGAGGCTGAGGTGGGAGGATCCCTTGAGGCCAGGAGTTCAAAACCAGCCTGGCCAACATGGCGAAACCCCGTCTCTACTAAAAATACAAAAATTAGCCAGGTGTGGTGACATATGCCTGTAAGCCCAGCTACTCAGGAGGCTGAGACAGAATTGCTTGAGCTGGGGAGGCAGAGGTGGCAGTGAGCCGAGATCACACTCCTGTACTCCAGCCTGGGCGACAGAGTGAGACTCTGTCTCAAAAATAATAACATTAATAATATAACAAGAAACAATGCTGAAAATTTACCATGCTCATTCAAAAGCAATAATATACACATTCAGGAAGCTCAACAAATCCAAGTAAAATAAATGTAAAGAGAACTACAAACAGACATATCAGAGTAAAAAATGCTGAAGTAAAATAAAATCTTGAGGCCGGGTGCATTGGCTTATGCTTGTAATCCCAGCATTTTGAGAGGCCGAGGTGGACGGATCAGGAGATCAAGACCATTCTGGCTAACACGGTGAAACCCTGTTTCTACTAAAAATACCAAAAAATTAGCCAGGTGTGGTGGCCCGCACCTGTAGTCCCTGCTACCCAGGAGGCTGAGGCAGGAGAATCACTTGAACCCGGAAGGCAGAGGTTGCAGTGAGCTGAGAATGCGCCACTGCACTCCAGCCTGGGCAACTCCATCTCAAAAAAAAAAAAAAAAAAAAAGAAAATCTTGAAAGCAGCAAGAGAAAAACTACCTGTTACTTACAAAGAAACCCCAGTAAGATTAATGCTCATTTCTTGGTGAAATAATGTAGGCCAGAAGACAGTGAAATAACACATTCAAAGTGCTCAAACAGAAAAAAATCTTCAACCAAGAACCCTACACCTAGCAAAACTACCTTTAAAAAATGAAGGCACAGCTTAGGCAAAAAAGCGAGATCCCACCTCTACAAAAAAATTTGAAAGGCCAGGTCGGTGACTCACGCCTGTAATCCCAGCACTTTGAGAGGTCAGATGGGTGGATCACCTGAGGTTAGGAGTTCAAGACCAGCCTGGCCAACATGATGAAACCCTGCCGCTACTAAAAATACAAAATTAGCCAGGTGTGGTGGCTCATGCCTGTAATCCCAGCTACTGGGAAGCTGAGGCAGAAGAATCACTTGAACCCAGAAGGTGGAGGTTGCTGAGACTGCACCATTGCACTCCAGCCTGGGCAACAAGAGTGAAACTCCATCTAAAAACAACAACAACAACAATAACAACAACAACAAAAAAAAACTTTAAAAAATAAGCTGGGCATGGTGATTCACACCTGTAGTCCTAACTACTTGGGAGGTTGAGGCAGGGGGATCACTTGAGCCCAGAAGTTCGAGGCTGCAGTGAGCTATGATCATGCCATTGCACATCAGCCTGGGTGACAGAGCAAGACTCTGTGTCAAAAAAAAAGAGGACAAAATAAAGTCTGCTAGATAGAAAAATACTGAGAGAATCTGTTGCTAGCAGACTCAACTTACAAGAACTAAGGGAAGTTTTGTAGGCTGAAATCAAATAGCCCCAAATGGTAATCTGAATGCACATGAAAAAACAAAGACTGTAAGTAATGGTAACTATGGAATTATAAAGAGAGCATACATGCATATTTTTTCTACTTTCTTCCCTTAACTGATTAAAAAAGCAACTGAGGCAGGGCGTGGTGGCTCACACCTACAATCCCAGCACTTTGGGAGGCTGAGGTGGATGGATCATGAGGTCAGGAGTTTGAGACCAGCGTGGCCAACATGGTGAAACCCAGTCTCTACTAGGAATACAAAAATTACCTGAGCGTGGTGGCATGCGCCTGTAATCCTAGCTATTCAGGAGGCTGAGTCAGGACAATTGCTTGAACCCGAGAGGCGGAGGTTGCAGTGAGCTGAGGTCGCACCAAAGCACTCCAGCCTGGGCGACAGAGCATGACTCTGTCTCGGGAGGAAAAAAAAAAGAAAAGAAAAAGAATACTCCACCCAACAAGAGAATATACATACTTCTCAAGGGCACATGGAACACTCTTCAGGAAAGAACAGCTTTATGCTGGGCCATAAAAAAAATGTCAATACATTTAAAAGGATCAAAATAATGCAAGGTATTCTCTGGTCATAATGAAATGAAATGAGAAATCATAACAGAAAGAAATTTAGGAAATTCACAAATATGTGTGATATAGTTTGTCTCCGTGTCCCCACCTAAATCTCATGTTGAATTGTAATCCCCACGTGTAGGGAAGGGGACTGGTGGAAGGTGATTAGATCATGGGGGCGGACTTCCCCCTTACTGTTCTCGTGATAGTGAGTTCTCACCAGATCTGATGGTTTAAAAGTGTGGCACTTCCAGCTTCGTGCCCTCTGTCTCTCTCTCCTGCTCTGGCATAGTGAGTAAGACATGCCTTGCTTCCCCTTAACCTTCAACCATGATTGTAAGTTTCCTGAGGCCTCCTCAGCCATGTGGAACTGTGAGTCAACTAAACCTCTTTTCTTTATACCCAGTCTCAGGTAGTTCGTTATAGCAGTTTGAGAACGGACTAATACAAAGTGGAATTAAACAACACAGTCCTAATAACCAACAGGTAAAGATGAAATCAAACACATTAGAAAATACTTTGAGATGAATGAAAATGAAGGTACAATGCAACAAAACTTATGAAATACATTGCAAACGGTATGTAGAGGGAAATTTATACTTGTAAATTCCTATTTTAAGAAAGAGGAATGATCTCAAATCAATAGCCTAACTTTACATTTTAAGACACTGAAAAAAGAAGAGCAGACTAAACCTAAAGCAAGCCGAAGGAATGAAATAATAAAAATGAGAGTGGGCCAGGAGTGGCTGCTCACGCCTATAAATCGCAGCACTTTGGGAGGCTGAGGCAGGGTCAGAAGTTTAAGACCAGCCTGAGCAACACGGTGAAACACTGTCTCTAGTAAAAATACAAAATTAGCAACAGAGCGAGACTCTGTTACCAAAAAAAAAAAAAAAAAAGAAGTAAATTCCCTCAACTTGACAAAGGGTGTCTACAAAAATCCCACAGCTAACATTACACTTAATGGTGAAGACTGGATTCTCTCTTGTCTAGGATTAGGGACAAGACAAGGAGTCTGCACTTGCCAATTCTATCCAACATTGTATTGGAGGTTCTAACCAGGGCAATGTCTTCTCATTTGCCTCCTCAAGTGACAAACAGGTGGCATGAAGAATGAATAGTTTCAATAGTTTCATTTATATTCCTCATGATTAAAAATCTTCACACAGCCAGGCACCTGGTGTGCACCTATAATCCCAGCTACTTGGTAGGCTGAGGTGGGAGGATCACTTGAACCCAGGAGTTCAAGACCAGCCTGAGCAAAATAGGAAGACTCTGTCTCTCCACTATAAAAAACAACAACAACGACAACAACAAAACTTCATCTAAAAGTTTTATGTCCTTTCCCAATTCCTGCAAATATTTCCAAAATGTTCCAATCTCGTGTGCTGTAAAGAACTGCGCTTTGCAGAAATAAAAACTGCACCTAGGCCGGGCGCGGTGGCTCACGCCTGTAATCCCAGCACTTTGGGAGGCCGAGGCGGGTGGATCACGAGGTCAGGAGATCGAGACCATCCTGGCTAACACAGTGAAACCCCGTCTCTACTAAAAATACAAAAAATTAGCCAGGTGAGGTGGCGGGCGCCTGTAGTCCCAGCTACTCGGGAGGCTGAGGCAGGAGAATGGCGTGAACCCCGGTGGGCGGAGCCTGCAGTGAGCCGAGATCGCGCCACTGCACTCCAGCCTGGGCGACAGCGAGACTCTGTCTCAAGCAAACAAACAAACAAACAAAAAACTGCACCTAAAAAATGATTTGGATTATTTTTAACTCAAAGGTCATTCAAGTCCAGTGAGCTATAGATGGCATTACTACTCAGTTTTTAGAATCGCAAATGGAGGAAGCCGAAACTCTTTACCAATACACATCAATGTACACTTGCTATAAAGTTCCACATATTTTTCATTTTCTGCTCAACATTTTCACTGTATAAAAGAAGGAAAAACTTAGAAAAATAATGATGCATAGAGTTATCAGATATCAATGGTGACAATGCTCTTCTAGATACCTAAACATAAAAATTGTGTTAAAATTTTGCATACGTTAGAACATTTGTTATTTAATATGTATCACCCTGAAAGGTATTTAAGGACAGACATAAATAATTTTGCTTTGAAATCCTTAGATTTTTGGTTACAGTATATGATAGACAAAAAAGAAAGCTCTTATAAAATGAGATTTTTCTGGGCTCCAAGTCCCTTTCTCTGTACTGTATTTTAATAATTACAAAAATAAAATCATTTAAAAATAAGACAATTTTAAAAGCACATATATGGGAGAATATGGCTATAAAGGAGTGGCACAGGGGAGGTTTTTGGGGTGATGGAACTGTTCTGCATACTGATTGTGTGATTTCAGATTGTGGGAGTGGTTCTACACTCTAAGTGTATTAAAATGGTACACAAAAATAAAAAGTCAGGCCGGGCGCGGTGGCTCAAGCCTGTAATCCCAGTACTTTGGGAGGCCGAGGCGGGTGGATCACGAGGTCAGGAGATCGAGACCATCCTGACTAACACGGTGAAACCCCGTCTCTACTAAAAATACAAGAAATTAGCCGGGCGTGGTGGCGGGCGCCTGTAATCCCAGCTACTAGGCTGAGGCAGGAGAATGGCGTGAACCCGGGAGGCGGAGCTTGCAGTGAGCCGAGATCACACCAGTGCACTCCAGCCTGGGGGACAGAGAAAGACTCCGTCTCAAAAAAAAAAAAAAAAAAAAAAGTCAATTTTACCATATGTTAATTTTTAATTAATTTTTTTTTTCTTATTTTTTTTTGAGACAGAGTCTCACTCTGTTGCCCAGACTGGAGTGCAGTGGTGTGATATCTGCTCACTTCAGCCTCCACCTCCCAGGTTCAAGCATTTCTCCTGCCTCAGCCTCCCAAGTACCTGGGATTACAGGCACATACCACCACACCTGGCTAATTTTTGTATTTTTAGTAGAGATGGAGTTTTACCATCTTGGCCAGGCTGGTCTCAAACTCCTGGCCTCAAGTGATCCGCCCACCTTGGCCTCCCAAAGTGCTGGGATTACAGGCGTGAGCCACTGCACCTGGCCCTGCTGTATATTAATTTTTAAAAGAAAACTGGAAATAAACTGCACTATATTCAAAATATCATATGTAACAAATACCATACATCTGATTAAATATAGGGCAAATGCAGGCCTCACTTCCTCTCTTTGGTGTATTCTAGTATCTAAAAAGATTTTTGTCAGTCTTTACTTTTGTGGTTTGTATTATGAAAACAATAGGCATCTTGAATGCACTTTTTCTTTTTTTTTCTTTTTCTTTTGAGACGTAGTCTTGCTCTGTCGCCTAGGCTGGAGTGCAGTGGTGCGGTCTCGGCTCACTGCAAGCTCCGCCTCCTGGGATCACGCCATTCTCCGGCCTCAGCCTTCCGAGTAGCTGGAACTACAGGCGCCTGCCACCACGCCCGGCTAATTTTTTGTATTTTTAGTAGAGACGGGGTTTCACCGTGTTAGCCAGGATGGTCTCGATCTCCTGACCTCGTGATCCGCCCGCCTCGGCCTCCCAAAGTGCTGGGATTATAGGCATGAGCCACCATGCCTGGCCTTGAATGCACTTTTTCAAACTGTATATGCCCAGCAGAAAATTCTAATGCAATCTCCTGATATGTAGTCATAGAGTAATTTTGTCCAGGTCTCACATTTCATGGCCACCACCTCAGGTGTCCTGATAGGTCCGTATGACTAAATTATGGAGACTGGAAACAGACCAAACAGATAGGTAAGTGAAAAACCACAAGGCACCTTGTGTGTCAGGCTAACAAGTTTAGACTCTTTTAAGGCTTACTGTTTTGCTATCAGAGTACCAATAAGATATTTAGTATAATAACATTTATTGTTTAGAGAATTACTACTGGCCAGGCAGGGTGGCTCATGCCTCTAATCCTACCACTTTGGGAGGCTGAGGCAGGCGGATCACCTGAAGTCAGGAGTTCGAGACCAACCTGGCCAATATGGTGAAACCCTGCCTTTACTAAAACACAAAAATTAGGCAGGTGTGGTGGTGCAGGCCTGTAGTCCTAGTTACTTGGGAGGCTGAGGCATGAGAATCGCTTGAACCCAGGAGATGGAGGTTGCAGTGAGCTGAGATCACACCACTGCACTCCAGCCTGGGCGACAGAGCAAGATTGTCTAAAATATATATATATATATACACACATACATATACATATATATATAAACATAAAACAATAAAAAAGAAAGTTACTACTATAACAGAGTGGAAGAAAATCTGGGAAAAATAAAGGAGCAAAACAAGTAGTCTATA
Organism: Nomascus leucogenys; assembly: GCF_006542625.1. Lineage (NCBI taxonomy): Eukaryota > Metazoa > Chordata > Mammalia > Primates > Hylobatidae > Nomascus > Nomascus leucogenys. The sequence goes on from NC_044384.1 coordinate 33,684,216, forward strand.
GTAAATTAATCCTGTATTCTTTAGTGTTATAAAATTTGGTTACCTCTCTTTATTCTCGTTCAAAACTCTGGACTTAATCTCACCTTCTGACTCGTATTCACTTGCTTTCTGCTTCAAGTCTTCTATTACCAGGTAGACATCCCTGTCCCGGATCCTGTTGCGTTCTGAAAGGTGATGTAAAATCTCTGTGGTCCGTGGGTTCACCTCATACTGTGGAATGGGATGATCTCCAAATATTTTTTTTAACCACGCAGCAACCTAACCATTAAAAGACAAATATTGTAAGCTTTGTTTACTGTGATGGCTTGATGAGAATATGACAAAGAAGTGATCAAAAGCAAACTAAATGCTTTCTGTGACTATTTTGGAGTCCTACTTCACAACCTCACTTGTCTTTAGGGAGATACTAGATATCAGGAAATAAAAAGTGAGCAAGTACACAAAGAAACGTACAATACTGAAAATTACCAGAGAACAATCCGTTCTTTTCCAAATCTGCAAAAGCAGTACAGGCTAACAATTTGCCTCGCTTGAAAAACCCTAAAGCTTAATAGACCATAATAATGCGAACGCATTATTAGACCGTGCATGGTCTGAAAAAAGCAATTGTCCCTCGATCACCAGAAGCCCCGCCGCGCGGGGAGGCTCCCAGTGTTGGGATGCAGGGCGCGGAAGCAGCTCAGATGTGGAAGCAGCCGGGCTAAGCAGCGAACCGGAAGGCGGGTTTGGCTTCATAAGTCCCATTCCAGAGTCTGTTGACACGGGCTGCTCAACGCCTCTCCCGGGCCAGATCCAAACAAGAGGAGGCCCGGGCAGGAAGGGAAAGGCCTTCAGGAGGGTCTAAGCACGGGGGGTTTGCAGATAGTGACGGCGGCACTAAAAGACGGATGTGTGGAATAGGGGAGAGAAAAGTAGACGTGGCGCGCACAGGAGACCCACTGGCGGTGCGGGGGTGTCAAAAACGCGTTTTCCAGGAGGCGAACGATCCCCATTCCCGCCCCAGCACCTGCGTTTCTCTCTTCTCCTGCGTCTCCATAGCTGCGGCTCCAGCCACTTTACTAGGAACTCCTAGCGGGAGATGCGCCCCGCTCACTCCCTAGGCCCCGCCCATACGCCGTTGGCACCCGCCTCTCCCCGGGCCCGGGGTTTCTGGGAGTTGTGGTTTTTCCTGAGACTTCTGGCCGTTAAGGCCCTGTGCAAGGCTGGTCCAAGGCTCTGGCATTGCAAGCCTCGCTTCCTTGCCACTTCCCAGCTCTTCCCGCCTTCCGCGGTATAATCTCCACTACGAGAGATAGAGCCGCCTAGAACCAGGTTGTTTTTTCTTTCTTTTATTTTTATTTCTTGTTTGAATCACTTGTCGTTAAAAAAAAGTACTTGAAACGTTTGGTTCTTGGTTAGCAAAATGTTTGTGTTTCTTCCACATTGATTGCATCCACTCAGAATTTATATTCCACCCTGGCAATATGAGCTGAGGCAATCTTAACCTGATCCGTTAGTTCCCCCAACCTAAAAACTAGGGACTTTTTTTTTTTTTTTTTTTTTGAGACGGAGTCTCGCTTTGTCGCCCAGGCTGGAGTGGAGTGGCATGATCTCGGCTCACTGCAACCTCTGCCTCCCGGGTTCAAGCGATTCTACTGTCTCAGCCTCCCAAGTAGCTGGGACTACAAGCAAGCGCCACCATGCCTGGCTAATTTTTGTGTTTTTAGTAGAGATGGGGTTTCACCATATTGGCCAGGCTGGTCTCGAACTCCTAACCTCATGATCCGCCCACCTCGGCCTCCCAAAGTGCTGGGATTACAGGCGTGAGCCAGCGCGCCCAGCTTTTTTTTTTTTTTTTTTGAGACGGAGTCTCTGTTGTTCAGGCTGGAGGGCAGTGGCACAATCTTGGCTGTCAGCTCACTGCAACCTCTGCTTCCCGGGTTCAAGCGATTCTTCTGCCTCAGCCTCCCGAGTAGCTGGGATTACAGGTGTGCATCACCACGCCCAGCTAATTTTTTGTATCTTAGTAGAGATGGGATCTCATCAGGTTGGCCAGCCTGGTCTCGAACTCCTGACTTCAGGTGATCCGCCAGCCTCGGCTTCCCAAAGTGCTGGGATTACAGGCGTGAGCCACTGCACCCAGCCTTTTCTTTTCTTTTTGAGATGGAGTGTTTCTCTGTTGCCCAGGCTGGAGTGCAGTGACATCATCTTGGCTCACTGCGACCTCCACCTCCCCGTCCCCCGGGCTCAAGCAATTCTTCTGTCTCAGCCTCTCTAGTAGCTGGGATTACAGGCTTGTGCTAGCATGCACAGATAATTTTTTTATTTTTAGTAGAGCGGGGGGGTTTTACCATGTTGATCAGGCTGGTCTCAAACTCCTGACCTCAAGTAATCTGCCTGCCTCGGCCTCTCAAAGAGCTAGGATTACAGGTGTGAGCCAACACGCCCAGCCTAAAATGATTTTCTTTTCAAAGGAAACTTACTAGCAAGCTAAGCTTATTTATTATTTATTTTATTTTATTTTTAGAGACAGGGTCTTGCTCTTTCGTCCAGGCTGGAGTATAGTGGTGATCATAGTTCACTGCAACCTTGAACTCCTGGGCTCAAGCAATCCTCCCGCTTCAGCCTCCTGAGTAGCTGGGACTATAGGCGTGCACCACCACACCTAGCTAACTTTTGTATTTTTTGTAGAAAGAGGGTCTCACTATGTTGCCCAGGCTGTTTTTGAACTCCTGGCCTCGAGTGATGCTCCCACTTGGGCCTCTCAAAGTGCTGGGATTACAAGCATGAGGCACCACACCCAGCCTGTCTTGCTTATTCTTTTTGCTTCAAACATATCTCTGCTCTGACTGGGTGTGGTGCCTCACGCCTATATTCTGAGCACTTTGGGAGGCCGAGGCAGGTGGATCACCTGAGGTCAGGAGTTCAGGACCAGCCTGGCCAACATGGCAAAACCTCATCTCTACTAAAAATACAAAAATTAGCCGGGCGTGGTGGCACGTGCCTGTAATCCCAGCTACTTGGGAGGCTGAGGCAATAGAATCACTTGAACCCTGGAGGCAGAGTTTGCAGTGAGCTGAGATTGAGACACTGCACTCCAGCCTGGGCGACAGAGTGAGAATCCACCTCAAAAAACAAAACAAAACAAAAACTAAATATATCTCTGCTCTGTAACCAAATTTCAGATAAACTGGTGCAGCCCTTCAGTATGGGGCAAAAAATGTTATCTTTATGTCTTTTGTCCACTTTTATCACTACAAATTTTACAAAATATCCCTGCAATTTTTTTTTTTTTTTGAGATGGAGTCTTGTGCTGTTGCCCAGGCTGGAGTGCAGTTGAGCGATCTCGGCTCCCTGCAAGCTCCGCCTCCTGGGTTCACGCCATTCTCCTGCCTCAGCCTCCCGAGTAGCTGGGACTACAGGTGCCCGCCACCACACCCGGCTAAGTTTTTGTACTTTTAGTAGAGACGGGGTTTCACCATGTTAGCCAGGATGGTCTCGATCTCCTGACCTCATGATCGGCCCACCTCGGCCTCCCAACGTGCTGGGATTACAGGCATGAGCCATCATGCCTGGACTCTTTTTTTTTTTTTTTTTTTTGAGACAGAATCTCACTGTGTTGCCCAGGCTGGAGTGCAGTGGTCACTGCAACCTCCATCTCCCAGGTTTAAGTGATTCTCATGCCTCAGCCTCCTAAATAGCTGGGATTACAGGCATGTGCCACCATGCCCAGCTAAAGACGGGGCAGGGGGTGCGGGGATCTCGATATGTTGGCCAGACTCATCTTGAACTCCTGACTTCAAGTGATCAACCTGCCTCAGCCTTCCAAAGTGCTGGGATTACAGGTGTGAGCCACCTTGCCGGCTAATTTTGTTGTTGTTGTTGTTGTTGTTGTTTTGAGATGGAGTCTCACTCCTGTCGCGCATGCTGAAGTGCAGAGGCGCAATCTTGGCTCACTGCAACCTCCACCTGGCTCACTGCAACCTCCACCTCCTGGGTTCAAGCGATTCTCCTTCTTCAGCCTCCTGAGTAGCTGGGGTTACAGGCGTGCACCACCACCCCCAGCTAATTTTTGAATTTTTAGTAGAGACAAGGTTTTGCCATGTTGGCCAGGCTGGTCTTGAACTCCTGACCTCAGGCGATCTGCCCGCCTTGGCCTCCCAATGTGGTAGGATTACATGTGTGTGCCACCATGCCCAGCCTTGTTGTTTTTAGAAACCATATTTTTTCCTGTTAGCTTATGAAAGTTGATTGGGTCATTCTTGTCATCCCCAACTAAAACAGTGTCGAGAGGTAAAGGGGAAAAAAAAGCACTCAGGGCACATAACATTGCTCCAAAAATGTAATTATCTGTAAGCCTGGCTGCTGAAACTGCCCGCTATAACCTAAACCAGTTTATATACCTGGTTTAGGTTATATACTGCCCACTATAACCTAAACTGCCCGCTATAACCTAAACCAGTTTTGTTTGTTTGTTTGTTTTGAGATGGAGTCTCACTCTGTTGCCCAGGCTGGAATGCAATGGCATGATTTCGGCTCACTGCAACCTCCGCCTCCAGGTTCATGTGATTCTCCTGCCTCAGCCTCCCAAGTAGCTGGGATTACAGGCAGCCGCCAACATAACCAGCTAATTTTTGTATTTTTAGCAGAGACGGGGTTTCATCATGTTGGTCAGGCTGGTCTCGAACTCCTGACCTCAGGTGATCCACCCTCCTCGGCCTCCAAAAGTGCTGGGATTACAGGCGTGAGCCACCGTGCCCAGCCGACCTAAACCAGTTTTATCTAATTAGCTGCTAAAAACAACCTGCAGTGACTCTAAGAATCGTTTTACCTAGTTGCCATTACTTGCCAGTCAAAACTTGCCAGCTCCCCAAAACCTTACTAGTGACAATGAACTTTCTTAAAGAACAATATGTAACAGTTCTCTTTTTTTGTTTTTTGTTTTGATATAGGGTCTTGCTTTGTTGCCCAGGCTGGAGTGTTCTGGTGTGATCACAGTTCACTGCAGCCCCAAACTCCTGGGCTCAAGTGAACCTCTCATCTTGGCCTCCCAACGTGTTGGGATTACAGGTATGAGCCACTGTTCCTGGCTACATTTCTCTTTTACAAAAATGAAACCTCTGACCATCTATTTGTTCTATTTGTTCTTTTTTTTTTTTTTTTTTTTTTGAGACGGAGTCTCGCTCTGTCGCCCAGGCTGGAGTGCAGTGGCACGATCTGCAAGCTCCGCCTCCCGGGTTCACGCCATTCTCCTGCCTCAGCCTCCCGAGTAGCTGGGACTACAGGCAACCGCCACCAGGCCCGGCTAATTTTTTTGTATTTTTAGTGGAGACGGGGTTTCACCGTGTTAGCCAGGATGGTCTCGATCTCCTGACCTCGTGATCTGCCCACCTTGGCCTCCCAAAGTGCTGGGATTACAGGCGTGAGCCATGGCGCCTGGCCCTGTTTGTTCTTCTGACATACAAAAGAACACCCTGTTTGTGTGTATGCCCTGAATGGCAATTATTGCTTCCCAAATGTTTTAAATTTAGAGATTTGTCTCTGCATTTTATTTTACTTGGACAGCCTTTTTCTTTTTCTTTTCTTTTTTTTTTTAGATGGAGTCTCACTCTTATTGCTCAGGCTGGAGGGCAGTGGTGCGATCTTGGCTCACTGCAACCTCCGCCTCCCGGGTTAAAGCAATTCTCCTGCCTCAGCCTCCCCAGTAGCTGGGATTACAGATGCCCGCCCCCATGCCTGGCTAATTTTTGTATTTTTAGTAGAGATGGGGTTTTGCCATGTTGGCCAAGCTGGTCTCAAACTCCTGACCTCAGATGATCCACCCGCCTCGACCTCCCAAAGTGCTGGGATTACAGGCGTGAGCCACCGCGCCTGGCTTGGACAGCCTTTTTCTACCTGATTCCCAGGAGAACTGTTGCTCTATTTCCCCATGGCTTACCTTGAAAAGTTAGTAGAATACTAGAGAAAAGGATGGCTAATCACGTGTTTACAAGCCATGTTTCAGGAGATGACCCTTGTAGCCCGGATATTTATTTGCCTCACCAAAATTCAGGTTTTAGGTGTAAGCCAGGATTTGGGAGATGGAGCTGAAAATGCTTCTGCAAACAGTGAAAAGTGGGCCAGGCGCAGTGGCTCACGCCTGTAATCCCAGCACTTTGGGAGGCTGAGGAGGGAGGATCACTTGAAGCCAGGAGTTCGAGACCAGCCTGGGCAACATAGTGAGACCCCCCCCCCCCCCCACCTCGCCCGCCCTGCCCACCACCGCCGTCTTTACAAAAATATTAGCCAGGCATGGTGGTGGGACCACAGGGGCGCAGGCTGAGGTCGGAGAATTGCTTGAGCCCAGGAATTCGAGGCTGCAATGAATGATGATAAACCTACTGCACTCTTTCCTGGGCAACAGAGTGACACCCTGTCTTAAATAAAATAAAATAAATAAAAAAATAGAAAAGTGAAGGCAACGTTAATAAGTGTCCACCATGACATAATAACCAGCATCACGCACACACACAAATCCTGCATATATCACAAAAATCTCAGTATGGTAATTCTGTGAAGAAAAAAAAAAAGCCCATCCGGGTAAGCATAGAAAGTGTTTTTTCATCATCTCCCTTTTACTCCAAATGAAGAAGTAGAGTTCCCAACGGCATGAAACTAGATGTTGGCAGAGGAAAAAGTGAGTCCTCGTCCTGTCCTGGTGTAACACTTCTGATTCTGGACCATTCTCAGTAGGATTGGCAATGACTCTTCTAGGCCTCCTTGTGATTGTTCATATATTTGTTTAATTTAAAATTCCGGGATACATGTCCAGGACGTGCAGGTTTGTTACATAGGTAAATGTGTGCCATGGTGGTTTGCTGTAACTCATCCCATCACCTAGGTATTAAGCTCTGCATGTATTAGCTATTTATCTTGATGCTCTCCCTCCCCCGGTTATCAGGATTTTTAAAGTTTGCTCTAATTCACTGACAGGATTCTTTTAGAATGAATCTAAAAAAGTTGGGAATCTTTAACCTGAGCGCAGATCGGATCACCCGGAACGGTGCGGGTGTTTGTTAAAAATTCAGATTGCCCCAAATTTTCGACTCAGAGGGTCTGAGGTGGGGCTAGAGACCTGCAGATTAACGGGCTCCGTGGGAGGCTCCCTGCTGGTGGCCAGTCCCGAGGTTTAGCTGTTCACTGTGGCTACTCGTGCTAAACTACGGTCTAACACAACCGACACTATTAATCGCCCTGGTCCTCAAGACAGCCGCGCCCCCAGACGGGTGAGGCCCTCAGCCTCTAGCACCGGATGGGGCCTGGGAACTGCTGCTTAGCAGATTCCGCTACCCACGTGGTCACCCGGGGCAACCACAAGGTCGACTCAAAAGACCAAAATAAATGTATAACGAATGCCAGGACCAAAGCTGCAATATATCTAATCATTCATTTTGAGGTTTAAACTTAAAAATGTTACATAAAAAAGTAACCTGCCAAAAAATGCAGTGGCGGCGGCGGGACGGGGGTGTGAACCCGAGGGGCAGTACTTCCGGGTCAGGTGGGCCGGCTGTCTTGACCTTCTTTGCAGCTCGGCCATTTTGTCCCAGTCAGTCCGGAGGCTGCGGCTGCAGAGGTACCGCTTGCGGAGTAACTGCAAAGATGCTGTCCGTGCGCGTTGCTGCGGCCGTGGTCCGCGCCCTCCCTCGGCGGGCCGGACTGGTGAGCACCGAGGGCCGGCATGGTGGAGGCGGCCGGGTGGGGCTGCAGGGTGGTGGTGCGCCGGCTCGGGCGCTCTTTCTGCAGGAGAGGGGCTGTGGCGGATGCCGCCATCTTGCACCCGTGGCTGCTCGGGCTGGACAGAGCAGGCGACACAGGGGCCGTTTTGCTCGCCACCTGCGCACAGTGAGGCAGAATGGTACAGGGCAGAGAGTGAACTCGATGGTGTCCAGAGAGAGGGCCTCAAGATTCCTGTCTTGGGCTGACAGCGGCCCGAGAAGGGGGGTCTTGGGTGAAGGTCAGGGCTTGGGCGCTAGCTCTCCGAGGTCTGTTCCGAATCGGTGAGGTTCCTGTCTTTCGATTCTTAGGGTCGCGTCCCGCTGAAGGTCAGAAAACTGCTGTCAGCTCTTGTTGAAGCTAGTCAGGGGAGTCTGACATTGTCTGAAGGTCAGCAGGCCCAGCATTTCACCTCTGCCTGGAGCTTAGTTTAGAGGAAAGGAATAAATGAAGGTGGTTTTTGGAATACTTAAGTAGGCTTTCTCTTAGTGCTGAATACGAAACGACCGTGAAAACATCGTGCAGGTGCAAAGAACCATTTCATGTGGCCAGCACTGTGACAGCAGTGAAGCTGGTTTTTAAATTGTCTCTCCGGCAGAGTGTGCTTTGTGGCACTTGGATGTGTTTAAAGAATTTGTCCTTGAGTTTTCCACCAGGTTTTGAGTAATTTTTAGTGATGGAGAATTCAAGTAAAAGAGAACAAGTTTGGAAAATGGCTGTAAGGGTTAATGCCCTTCGTTGTTTCCTTTGAAATTAATATGATTTCAGTGTACACGCATTGACACCGACACTTTTTTTTGTTTTAAAAGTAATCTCAATTTGAAAGGTGAAATAAACATGTTGGCTGTTTTGCTGCCTTAACAACCGCTGGTAGCATCTTGGTTTTCTAAAAAAGCATTTTTAACGGTTTGCATCCAGCTCCTATGGAAGGCAGAGTCTTCAGAATTGACAGTGACCAGTCGTCGCAGTATTACAACTTGAAGGAAGGAGAAACTGAAGGAAGTTCCAGGTGGCTGCAGGATTTGTTGAGAGAGTAAAATAAGTCCACATGTCACAACTCTTGGTTTCTACTTTAACTCTAGCATTTATTCAGTTTTTGTTTGCTTTTTTTTTTTTTTTTTTTGAGATGGTGTCTCGCTCAGTCGCCCAGGCTGGATTGTAATGGCGTGATCTCCGCCCACTGCAACCACCGCCTCTCGGGATCAAGGGATTCTCCCACCTCAGCCTCCCAGGTAGCTGGGATTACAGGCACCCGCCTTCATGCCCTGCTACTTTTTGTAGTTTTTCGTAGAGACGGGGTTTCACCATGTTGGCTAGGCTGGCCTTGAACTCCTGACCACAGGTGATCCGCCCGCCTTGGCCTTCTAAAGTGCTGGGATTACAGGCGTGAACCGTCGTGCCCGGCCGCTTGTTTTTTTTTTAAGTAAAATTGGAAATACTTTGAGTTTTGCCCCTTGTAGGAAGCCGTTTATCTTAGAATTCCTGCAACTCAATTAAAATACATCTAAAGTTAAAATAATAAAAATTGGGTACGTTTAAAGGGAAGGACACTTATATTTTGGTAACAGTTGCTTTTTTTTTTTTTTTTTTGAGACGGAGCTTTGCTCTTGTCGCCCAGGCTGGAGTGCAATGGCACAGTCTTGGCTCACCACAACCTCCGCCTCCCAGGTTCAAGTGATTCTCCTCCCTCAGCTTCCTGATTGGTTTACCGCTTTTTTTTTTTGCAGTCTCGCTTCCCAGCGGTCAGCCCCCCCCCCCCCCCCCCCCCTCCCCTCAGCCTCCGGAGTAGCTGGACTACAGGCGCTCGCCCCCCGGCTAATTTTTTTTTTTTAGAACGGTTCATGTGTTAGCGGATGTCATCCACCCACCGCCCCCCCCCAGGCTGGCACACCACCGCCCCGCTAATTTGTATTTCTAGTAGAGAAGGGGTTTCTCCATGTTGGTCAGGCTGGTCTCCAACTCCCGACCTTAGGTAATCTGCCCGCCTTGGCCTCCCAAAGTGCTAGGATTACAGGCATGAGCCACCGAGCCCCGCCAACAGTTGCTTTTTAAAATACTGACTGCCAGGCAGGGCGCAGTGGCTCGCGTCTGTAATTCTAGCACTTTGGGAGGCCAAGGTGGGTGGATCACCTGAAGTCAGGAGTTCGAGATCAGCCTGGCCAACGTGGCGAAACCCTGTCTCTACTAAAAATAGAAAAATTAGCCGGGCATGGTGGTGGTCACCTGTAGTCCCAGCTACTCAGGAGGCTGAGGCACGAGAATCAGTTGAACCTGGGAGGTGGAGGTTGCAGTGAGCCATGATCGTGCCACTGCACTCCAGCTTGGAAGACAGAATGAGACTCCATCTCAGAAGGAAAAAAGTGTGTGTGTGTGTGTGTGTGTGTATATATTTTACTGCCCAGTCTGGGCAATATGGTGAAATCCTGTCTCTACAAAAAAAATAAGTACAAAAATTAGCCTGGCCAGGTGGTGCACTCCTGTGGTCCCACCTACTGGGGAGGCTGAGGTGGGAGGATCACCTGAGCCCAGGAAGTCGAGGCTGTAGTGGGCTGTGGTTGAGCCACTGCACTCCGGCCTGGGTGACAGAATGAGACCCTGTCCCAAAAAAGAAAAAAAATAAGCCAGGTGCAGTGCTCACGCTTGTAATTCCAGCACTTGGGGAGGCCAAGGCGGGTGGATCACTTGAGGTTAGGAATTCGAGACCAGCCTTGCCAGCATGGTGAAACCCCGTCTCTACCAAAAATATAAAAAATTAACCTGGTGGAGGTGGTGCACCCCTGTAGTCCCAGCTACTCAGGAGGCTGAGAATCGCTTGAGACCAGGAGGTGGAGGATGCAGTGAGCTGTCTCAAAAAAACAATAATAATAAAGTACAGACTGCATTTTAAAAATATGCGAGTGTTTACTGTGTACTAGGAGCTGTATAAAAGGTTTTCACATATATCAAAAGCTACTTTCCCATTTGACGTTTTAAACAAAATGCTTTATATGTAATTAGTATTTTCATCAGTACTTTGATCACACTAAGCTGGCCTTTGTTTAAGCTTGTCAGTTTTATAAAGGCTTTGTTAAAAATCAAATTTTTAAGAATACTTTTGCACTAGGTCTCCAGAAATGCTTTGGGTTCATCTTTCATTGCTGCAAGGAACCTCCATGCCTCTAACACTCATCTTCAGAAGACTGGTAAGTTATTATTTCTCAGTATACACTGCACTTACTAGATGAAGATATAAATTATCACACTAGATGAAGATATAAATTATATACATGATATAACTGTGGTGAGTTGTTTTTCATTTGTTAGTTTTTTTTTTTTTTTTTTTTTTTTTTTTTGAGACAGAGTCTTGCTGTCCCCCAGGCTGGAGTGCAGTGGCGCAATCTCGGCTCACTGCAGGCTCCGCCCCCGGGGTTCATGCCATTCTCCTGCGTCAGCCTCCCGAGTAGCTGGGACTACAGGCACCCGCCACCTCGCCCGGCTAATTTTTTGTATTTTTAGTAGAGATGGGGTTTCACTGTGTTAGCCAGGATGGTCTTGATCTCCTGACCTCATGATCCTCCCGCCTGCCTCGGCCTCCCAAAGTGCTGGGATTACAGGCGTGAGCCACTGTGCCTGGCCATTTGTTAGTTTTTTCTCTAGTTTGTATAGACTGTCAGGTTCTTAAACCATAAGTTGCCATTTAGCCCTGTCATGGTTCTCTTGTTATAGTCAAATGAACTACTGTTACATATTTTTCCTTTGATATTAGTATGGCTTCTTTGTTCTGATAATGGCCCTTGGGTAGAAACAGAAAGAACATATACTAGGTAATGGAATCTTTCTGACCTCTGGAAGACTTCTTTTTTTCCTTTTATAAAAAGCATTAGAAAAAATGTAAGTTCTTATTGATAGATTTTCTTATTCTTTTATTCTTTTTTTTTTTTTGAGACAGAATCTTGCTCTGTCGCCAGGCTAGAGTGCAATGGCGAGATCTCGGCTCACTGCAACCTCCACCTTCTGAGTTCAAGCAATTCCACTGCCTCAGCCTCCCGGCTAGCTGGGACTACAGGCATGCACCACCACACCCGGCTAATTTTTTGTATTTTAGTAGAGACGAGGTTTCACCATGTTGGCCAGGACGGTCTTGATCTCCTGACCTCGTGATCTCACTGTCTCGGCCTCCCAAAGTGCTGGGATTAAAGGCGTGAGCCACTGTGCTTGTCCACTGATAGGTTTTATTTTTCAAAGGCAGTAGCTACTAGATATTTGGCAATCTGTGAACTTGTACATTACAGATGCGGTAGAGAAGTGGGGAGGTGAGCATAGGAAGACACTATAAGTTGGGGAATTTCTTTGGAGATGAGTATTTCGACTTTTAAAATAAAGGTTAAATATATATGTGTGTGAGAGTGTGTGTGTATGTATATGTATATGTGTATGTGTACACACATACCCACACATTCAGTAGATATGTTTTTTCTTTTCTTTCTTTTTTTTTTTTTTTTTGAGATGGAGTTTTGCTCTTGTTGCCCAGGCTGGAGTGCAGTGGCACTATCTGGGCTCACTGCGGCCTCTGCCTCCCGGGTTCAAGTGATTCTCCTGCCTCAGCCTCCCGAGTAGCTGGGATTACAGGTGCCCACCACCACACCCAGCTAATTTTTGTATTTTTAGTAGAGAAGGGGTTTCACCACATTAGCCAGGCTGGTCTCGAACTCCTGACCTCAGGTGATCCACCTGCCTTGGCCTCCCAAAGTGGTGGGATTACAGGCATGAGGCACTGTGCGCGGCCTCCTTTTTTTTTTTTGAGACTGTGTTGCCCAGGCTGGAGTGCAGTTGTGCCATCTCAGCTCACTGCAACCTCCACCTCCCAGGTTGAAATGATTCTCCTGCGTCAGCTTCCCTAGTGGCTGGGATTACAGGCACGCACCACCACACCCGGCTAATTTTTGTATTTTTAGTAGAGATAGAGTTTCACCATGTTGGCCTGGCTGGTCTCAAAGCCCTGACCTCAGGGGATCCGTCTATCTTGGCCTCCCAAAGTGCTGGGATGTTTTTTATTTTGTTTTGTTTTGTTTTTTGAGACAAAGACTTTCACTCTGTTGCCCAAGCTGGGGTGCAGTAGCGTAGTCTTGGCTCACTGGACCTTCCGCCACCTGGGTTCAAGTAATTCTCTCCTGCGTCAGCCTCCCGAGTAGCTGGTATTATAAGCATGCACCACCACAGCTGGCTAATTATTATTTTTTTTTCTTAGTAGAGATGGGATTTTGCTGTGTTGGCCAGGTTGGTCCGAACTCTTGGCCTCAAGTGGTCTGCCTGCCTCCCAAAGTGCTGTTATTACTGGCGTGAGCCACTGCACCCACCCCCTGTATGCTAAGATGAAGAATACCACCTATACTACCCTGTGTGCCTTGAAAGAGAAGGACACTTACACTTTGTTAACAGTTGATTTTTATTTTTATTTAGAGTCTTGCTCTGTCTCCAGCCTGGAGTGCAGTGGGGCTATCTCAGCTCACTGCAACCTCCTTCTCCCAGGTTCAAGTGATTCTCGTGCCTCAGCCACCCAAGTAGCTGGGATTACAGGCATGCACCACCATGCCCGGCAAATTTTTGTGTTTTTAGTAGAGATGGGGGTTTCACCATGTTGCCCAGGCTGGTCTCGAACTCCTGTCCTCAAGTAATTCACCCCCTTTGGCATCCAAAAGTGCTGGTTTTACAGGCATGATCTACCGCGCCTGGCCAACAGTTGGTTTTTAAAATATGTTTTTATTGAATTTAGCCAAAAATTGAGGTTTTAACATAGTTACAGATTCCTTAGAAATTAAAGGAGAACATTTATTTTAAGGGTTTTACTTAATTTGATTAGCTTTTTGTCTGGTTTACATTTGTTTTGTGAAGATTTTTTTTTCCTTAATCACTTGGTTTTATTTTCATAGCTTTTAAAAATAGAATCTCGTGTTACATTGTAGAATATATATATATATATATATATAAATTTTTTTTTTTTTTATGATAGTCTCACTCTGTCATCTATGCCGGAGTGCAGTGACACAATCTCGGCTTACCGTGACCTCCACCTCCCAGGTTCAAGCATTTCTCCTGTCTCAGCCTCTTGAGTAGCTGGGACTACAGGCATGCCCATGCCCAGCTAATTTTTTTTTTCTTATTTTCAGTGGTGACGGGGTTTCACCATGTTGGCCAGGCTGGTCTCGAACTCCTGACCTCAAGTGATCTGCCTGCCTCAGCCTCCTAAAGTGCTAGCATTACCACTGTGGCTAGCATGAGCCACTGTGCTGGGTCTGTAGAATATATTTTGATTATTATGATCACAAAACTAGTTTTTTGTTGTTGAGAAATGGGCTTTGAAAAGATTTGAGGACCAGATTATTATTATTATTATTATTATTATTATTATTATTATTTTGAGATGGAGTTTTCACCCTTCTTGCCCAGGCTTGAGTGCAATGGTGCGATTTCAGCTCACCGCAACCTCCGCCTCCTGGGTTCAAGCAATTCTTCTGCCTCAGCCTCCGCCTCCCGAGTAGCTGGGATTACAGGCATGTGCCACCATGCCCAGCTAATTTTGTATTTTTAGTAGAGACGGGGTTCTCCATGTTGATCAGGCTGGTCTCAAACTCCTGACCTCAGGCGATCTGCCTGCCTCAGCCTCCCAGAGTGCTAGGATTACAGGTGTGAGCCACTGCGCCTGGCCCAGATTATTTTTTTAATTGAATTGAATTGTCTTCCATAGGGACTGCTGAGATGTCCTCTATTCTTGAAGAGCGTATTCTTGGCGCTGATACCTCTGTTGACCTTGAAGAAACTGGGCGTGTCTTAAGTATTGGCGATGGTATTGCCCGCGTACATGGGCTGAGGAATGTTCAAGCAGAAGAAATGGTAGAGTTTTCTTCAGGCTTAAAGGTAAATCATAAAATAAGATTTTGGTGTTTTAGGATCTAAGTCTTCTCAGTTATTCATTCAGCGATTCAAAGATTGTATCAGATTTTTAAAAAACTGTCTCAATTTGCCTCAGATTTTTTTCTTGTTATTATCATAGATTGTAAAGAGAATAAACTTAAGGGTTTGAATTAGCCAGGTTTTTTTACTCTAGGGACTGATTTATACATAACTTGTAGCCACTGGCTCCAAAATATAAAATTGAGTAAACTTTCACCCCAAATCCAAGAAGTTCAAGTCTGTTCTATCTTGCTGTTAAGCTTATTTTATACAAAAGCAAAGCATTTGATAACTTCAACAAAATTTTTCTGGTGGAAATTGGAAGTCCATGACTTTGTATTTCTAGTGAGTAGACCTCTTGTTCAAAGGTGAGTTTTGGTGTAGCTATCAGAAGCTCTCTAATGATGTAAGTCTACTTTGTATTGGGTTGAGCCTCATCTGTCAGGGTATGAGAAATAAGTTGTAGGAGTTAGGGAAAGCAGAGGATGGCATCTGGATAAACTGGAGAGAGTAGAACTGTCTAGTAGGCACACAGATAGGGGAAAAGATAGTCTTGATACTCTTGCTAATGTCTACTACGGAAAAAGAGCCACTTGATGTGGAAGACTAATTACAGAGCCCAAAGTTATCATTAGCTGTAAGACATTGGCCAATTTAGCATCTTCAGTATACAGTATTTATCTTTGAAAGGTGAGGTCGAAACAGATTAATTTTGAGTTCCCCTTTTAGCTTTTAAAATCGAAGTGTCTAGAACAGTGCTGTCCAATAGTATTGGAAATACATAGTATTCTGCAGTGATGAGAATACATCTGTGCTGTTTAACGTGGTACTTACTATACTATCACTATTAATCATGTAAAATGTGGCTAGTGTGACAGGAACTGAATTTTTAATCTTTTAAATTTGACAAATTTAAATAGCCACATGTGGTTAGTGGATGCTGTATTGAACATGAGAGATGTAGGTTAAAGTTTTTGGATCTGTAATGATATTTCATGATACTCCAAGTACTTCTCCAGAGTTTTCATTACTGACCAGACTATTCCTGGAATAGCCTTTTTGCTTCAGACATGATTTAAGGACCTAAAATATAGTTGTAATGATGAGAGGTGATTTGGTGCTGTTACGTTATGAAAATTTGTATTTGATTGGTTACAGTTAGGTAGCTTTTAATTTCACTTTCTACTAACTCGAAGAGTACAGGTTTTGAATAAATTTTGAATCTGTTTATGGAGCTTCTCACACATAAATAAGATGATAATCAAATTTGTCTGAAGATTTCCATTTGGCCTTCATCACTTTATTTCATACTGATCACCCAGCCCAAGAGTCATTGCCAAAGAAAATGCAGTGGAAAAATGCTTATTAACCTGTCCAATTTCTTTGCTTCTGTAATAGTTATTTGAGGATATGATAGTGAGCATATTAGGCTTATCAATGTGCTGTCCTAAGATTATTCAAGGGAACATGTAGCTATTTTAAAAGTCTTAATCAGAGAGCATTGTTTGTTAGTTGGAAAAGTATTCAAGAATAAACCAGGTGAAAAGGACAATACTGCTTTTCCTCCTATTTTCTTATGTTATGTAGTATTGGTGTATGGAGAGGAGTGCCCATTCAGCTTCATTGATGTTCAGTTGTGTCTTTTGTGCAGGGTATGTCCTTGAACTTGGAACCTGACAATGTTGGTGTTGTCGTGTTTGGAAATGATAAACTAATTAAGGAAGGAGATATAGTGAAGAGGACAGGAGCCATTGTGGACGTTCCAGTTGGTGAGGAGCTGTTGGGTCGTGTAGTTGATGCCCTTGGTAATGCTATTGATGGAAAGGTAGGTTTAATATTCATTAGATATAGTTGCAGCTTCCAACAAACATCAAAACTGATTATGCTTAGGGTTTTTCTTTTTATTTTTTTAACAGGGTCCAATTGGTTCCAAGACCCGTAGGCGAGTTGGTCTGAAAGCCCCTGGTATCATTCCTCGAATTTCAGTGCGGGAACCAATGCAGACTGGCATTAAGGCTGTGGATAGCTTGGTGCCAATTGGTCGTGGTCAGCGTGAGCTGATTATTGGTGACCGACAGACTGGGTAAAGTCTCAAAAGCATATTAAAAGTTCTAACTAAAATTTGCTCAATGGAAAGATTACTTTTTAGTCTTGGAATGGTAAATGGTAATGGGGACATTAGAATCTAATACGAGGATTAATAGTAAAATTTTAGCTGGGAAGTGAAGGGGGCCAGCCCCTCCGCACCTGTGGGTATTTCTTGTCAAGTGGGACAAGCTAGCTCAGTCAGTAGAGCATGGGACTCTTAATCCCAGAGTCGTGGGTTTGAGCCCCATGTTGGGCGCCAGATGAAGGGGGCCAGCCCCTCCACACCTGTGGGTATTTCTCGTCAGGTGGGTTGAGAGACTGAGAAAAGAAATAAGACACAGAGACAAAGTATAGAGAAAGAACAGTGGGCCCAGGGGACTGGTGCTCAGCATATAGAGGACCCACGCTGGCACTGGTCTCTGAGTTCCCTCAGTATTTATTGATCACTATCTCTGCTATCTCGGTGAGGGGGATGTGGCAGGACTATAGGGTAATGGTGGGGAGAGGGTTAGCAGGAAAACGTGAGCAAAGGTCTCTGTGTCATAAATAAGTTTAAGGAAAGGTGCTGTGCCTTGATGTGCATGTAGGCCAGATTTATGTTTGACTTTACACAAACATCTCAGTGCAGTAAAGAGCAGTATTGCCGCCAGCATGTCTCACCTCCAGCCATAAGGTGGTTTTCTCCTATCTCAGTAAACAGAATGTACAATCGGGTTTTACATCAAGACATTCCATTCCCAGGGACGAGCAGGAGACAGATGCCTTCCTCTTATCTCAACTGCAAAGAGGCTTTCCTCTTTCACTAATCCTCCTCAGCACAGACCCTTTACAGGTATCTGGCTGGGGGATGGTCAGATCTTTCCCTTCCCATGAGGCCATGTCTCAGGCTGTCTCAGTGGGGAGAAACCTTGGACAATACCCAGGCTTTCTTGGACAGAGGGACCTGCGGCCTTCCACAGTGCATTATGTCCCTAGGTACTCGAGACTGGAGAATGGCGATGACTTTTACAAAGTATACTGCCTGCAAACACATTTTTACCAAAGCACATCCTGCACAGCCCTAAATCCATTAAACCTTAAGTCAACACAGCGCGTGTTTCTGCGAGCACAGGGTTGGGGCTATGGTTACAGATTAACAGCATCTCAAGGCAGAAGAATTTTTCTTAGTACAGAACAAAATGGAGTTTTTTATGTCTTCCTTCTGCATAGACACAGTAACAGTCTGATCTCTTCCCCCACAGGGAAGTCCTTTTAAGTTTAGAAAGATTTATATTTACTTTTTAAAGGAAAACTTCAATTGCTATTGACACAATCATTAACCAGAAACGTTTCAATGATGGATCTGATGAAAAGAAGAAGCTGTACTGTATTTATGTTGCTATTGGTCAAAAGAGGTCCACTGTTGCCCAGTTGGTGAAGAGACTCACAGATGCAGGTATTAAAAGAAATTTAGTCCCATTGCTATTATCTTAAGTCCAGTTGCTGCTGATTGTAGAATAGCTTCTACTTAATGAAGGCGTATTGTAATTCCTAATGAGCTGAACTTTTTAATACAAATCAGTAAGTAAAATAATGTAAAACAGTAATACATTTAAAGGTTTTGTTGGTTTCTTTAAAGTGGAAGCTGTTTGATTCTGATTAACTCTTTTTTTGTTGTTTGAGACGGAGTTTCACTTTTGTTGCCCAGGCTGGAGTGCGATGGCACGATCTCAGCTCACTGCAACCTCTGCCTCCCAGGTTCAAGCAATTCTCCTGTCTCAGCCTCCCGAGTAGCTGGGATTACAGATGCATGCCACCACTTCTGGCTAATTTTTGTATTTTTAGTAGAGATGGAGTTTCCTCATATTGGTCAGGCTGGTCTTGAACTCCTGACCTCAGGTGATCACCCGCCTAGGCCTCCCAAAGTGCTGGGATTACAGGCATGAGCCACCGCGACCGGCCTGATTAACTCTTTTTTTTTTTTTTTTTGAGATGGAGTCTCGCTTTTTCACCCAGGCTGGAGTGCAGTGGCTCAATCTCGGCTCACCGCAAGCTCCGCCTCCCAGGTTCACGCTCTTCTCCTGCCTCAGCCTCTCCGAGTAGCTGGGACTACAGGCGCCCGCCACCACGCCCGGCTAATTTTTTGTATTTTTAGTAGAGACGGGGTTTCACTGTGGTCTCGATCTCCTGACCTCGTGATCCGCCCGCCTCAGGCCTCCCAAAGTGCTGGGATTACAAGTGTGAGCCACTGCACCCGGCCGGATTAACTCTTAATGTAAATATTTTTAGCACTTGGGTAATTTTTATAGTAGCCTCCAATTTAAAATCACAATACTGATAAAATCGTAAAACATAAAATGTATTTTCTCAGATGCCATGAAGTACACCATTGTGGTGTCGGCTACGGCCTCGGATGCTGCCCCACTTCAGTACCTGGCTCCTTACTCTGGCTGTTCCATGGGAGAGTATTTTAGAGACAATGGGAAACATGCCTTGATCATCTATGACGACTTATCCAAACAGGTCAAAGGAAATATATTTTTAGAATCCATTTATTTGTACTGAAGTAAAAGTTCACAATATGCAACTTCTATTTAATAGGTTAACTTCACAAACCTATTCTGTACCATAGGCTGTTGCTTACCGTCAGATGTCTCTGTTGCTCCGCCGACCCCCTGGTCGTGAGGCCTATCCTGGTGATGTGTTCTACTTACACTCTCGGTTGCTGGAGAGAGCAGCCAAAATGAATGATGCTTTTGGTGGTGGCTCTTTGACTGCTTTGCCAGTCATAGAAACACAGGCTGGTGATGTGTCTGCTTACATTCCAACAAATGTCATTTCCATCACTGATGGACAGGTATTATTTTAATGATTAAATGTAAAAAAAAGATTTGGATAATTCTAAGGCATTGGTTGAGACTAATGGTATATTGACTGATATGCTAAATGCATTTTATTTTTTATTATGGAAAATTTCAAATACATAGAGAAGTTAGGAGAATGGCATAGTGAAACCCCATGTATTTGTCACCCAGTTATTTCATAGAGTAGTGTGTTTCATTCTAGTTTCATTTTTAACCACTACTGTTCTCCCTTCTAGATAATTTTGAATCGAATAGAAATTATATCACTTCATTTGTGTATATTTCAGTATAAATATGTTGTCTATTATGTTTTTTTCTCATCTCATGCACATCTCCTAATTGCAGCAATAAAATATACAGGTCAGTTCAGGTCCTGAAAGATTTGGGATACTGATGCTTTGCATTGTTAGGTTTTGAGTTTCAGCTTCTTGGCATAATGACTTAAATTTGAAGATAGTTGATTTCTTACTTTAAGCTTGCTAGCGTGCGTATTTCCCTACGTTATAGATCTTCTTGGAAACAGAATTGTTCTACAAAGGTATCCGCCCTGCAATTAACGTTGGTCTGTCTGTGTCTCGTGTGGGATCCGCTGCCCAAACCAGGGCTATGAAGCAGGTAATTTTGCATCACTTTGGCAGTAAGGGGGCTATCATTAGATTAGTATCTTAAGGTATTAATATATTAACTATGTTTGTGTAGTGCTCCGTGTCATTGAGTTACAGTACAGTAATTTGTGTATTTCAGGTAGCAGGTACCATGAAGCTGGAATTGGCTCAGTATCGTGAGGTTGCTGCTTTTGCCCAGTTCGGTTCTGACCTCGATGCTGCCACTCAACAACTTTTGAGTCGTGGCGTGCGTCTAACTGAGTTGCTGAAGCAAGGACAGTATTGTGAGTTGTTCTTTTCTTCATTTGGTCAGATTGCTATTGTGTATCAAGGTCTTCCCAGGCCTACAAAGCTACATCATATATCATGGCCTGTACTATGTGTTGTTATCTGTTATCTTTCATCAAAGGCACTTTTACTTAAACTACATTTGTTTTTTGATTTTTGGTTTTTCTTTTATTTTTTTGAGACGAAGTTTCATTCTTGTGGCCTAGGCTGAAGTGCAGTGGCGCGACCTTGGCTCACTGCAACCTCCACCTTCTGGATTCACGCGATTCTCCTGCCTCAGCCTCCTGAGTAGCTTGGATTACAGGCGTGAGCCATCATGCCCAGCTAATTTTTGTATTTTTAGTAGAGACAGGGTTTCACCATGTTGGCCAGGCTGGTCTCGAACTCCTGACCTCAAGCAATCCACCCTGCCTCAGCCTCCCAAAGTGCTGGGATTACAGGCGTGAGCCACCATGCCCGGCCCTGTATTTTGTTTTTTAAAGAGAGACAGTGTCTTGCTGTGTCACCCAGGCTGGAGTGCAGTGGTGCCATCATAGCTCACTGCAGTGTTGAACTCCTGGGCTCAAGCAGTCCTGCAGCCTTAGCTTCCTGAGTAGCTAGGACTATGGGCATGCACTACCATGCCTGGCTAATTTTTTTATATTTTGTAGAGACAAGGTCTCACTATGTTGCCCAGGCTGGTCTTGAACTCCTGGCCTTATGCCATCTTCCCACCTCTCAAAGTGCTGGTATTATAGGCGTGAGCCACCATGTCCGGCCCCAAACTACCTTTTTTTTTTAATACAGAGTCTCCTGTCACTCAGGCTGGAGTATATTTTTAGTAGAAATGGTAAAACCTCTACCATTTTGGCCAGGCTGGTCTCAAACCCCTGACCTTAAGTGGTCCACCCACCTCAGAGTCCTAAAGTGCTAGGATTACAGGTGTGAGTTACCACACCCGGCCCAAACTACATTTCTTATTATCATTTGAATGTAAATGATAGGGGCTTCACAACCAGGAAAACTTAAGTATATTTAATGTCTTCCTTTCAGGAATTAAAGCCTGTTAGAGTCCCCTCCCCCACTTGGCTATATGAATGTGTAATTTGGCAGATTTAAAAGAAAGTTAATATGTTTTTATTTTGTCAAGTGATTTCAGCAAAATATTTATACTCAAAACAGTATTAACACTGTCAGATTATAAACAGTGCTTATGGACTATACTGAAAGATTATATCTCAAGCCTTGAAAATACAAGAAATAACTGTTTTCTGTCGGAGGAGGGAGGAAGGATTATTAGGTAGAGTTCTAGGTCACTGAGATTGTGAAGAATAGATAATTTACAGGGACATGTTAGGAATTGGAGAAAAAGTAAGTTTTCCTGACCTTAGTAACATGGCATTCATTTCTTTGAGCAACTCACTTGGCATTCTTTTTGTATCTTTTCAGCTCCCATGGCTATTGAAGAACAAGTGGCTGTTATCTATGCGGGTGTAAGGGGGTATCTTGATAAACTGGAGCCCAGCAAGATTACAAAGTTTGAGAATGCTTTCTTGTCTCATGTCGTCAGCCAGCACCAAGCCTTGTTGGGCACTATCAGGTATGAATGCAATTGTTGGCATCTTTTTGTAAAGTTATGTTTAAGATATGAAGTTAAAATTATTTTCAAATCTGTAGTTAGGCTAGTCATTAAAATTTTTTCCAGGTCAGAACTTAAGACCTTTTATTTCCAAATAGGGCTGATGGAAAGATCTCAGAACAATCAGATGCAAAGCTGAAAGAGATTGTAACAAACTTCTTGGCTGGATTTGAAGCTTAAACTCCTGTGGATTCACATCAAATACCAATTCAGTTTTGTCATTGTTCTAGTAAATTAGTTCCATTTGTAAAAGGGTTACTCTCATACACCTTGTGTACAGAAATCACATGAAAAATAAAGGTTCCATAATGCGTAGTTTTCTGTCATTTGTGTTATTCTTTAAAACCAAGATCAAATTGAGAAATTGGTAAGCATGCTTCTTGATCTATTTTACTTGAATATTGGTACAGTCAGCTGGGCTAGATAATTCAAGGCTGAGCTCTTTGTAAGTTTTTTTTTTTTTTTTTTTTTTTTTTTGAGATGGATTCTCACTCTGTCACTGAGGCTGGAGTGCAGTGGCACCCTGTCAGCCCACTGCAACCTCCGTCTCCAGGGTTCAAGCAATTTTCTTGCCTCAGCCTCCCGAGTGGCTGGGATTACAGGTGCCCACCACCACGCCTGGCTAGTTTTTTAGTATTTTTAGTAGAGACGGGTTTTCACCATGTTGGCCAGGCCGGTCTCGAACTCCTGACCTCAGGTGATCCACCTGCCTTGGCCTCCCACAGTGCTGGGATTACGGTGTGAGCCACTGCGCCTGGCTGCTCTTAAGTTTCTAGAGTACTTTGTGTTTAAGAGAAATTCCTAAACTGGATATATGTGGCAGGCTGACAATACTGAAGAGCATAGCTGCCTTCTCTGCCCAGAGGATGTACCTGCATAAAGAGGTACTGTAGGCAGGAAAATAATAGGACAGTTAAAATTCTCAGGGAAATGAAAAAATTGCTGGGAACAAAAGCTGAGAAGATAGAATGCATAGGATTATGAAAACTTGCCAATATCTCTTTTGTTTGTTTTGTGACAGGGTCTCCATCTCTCTCACCCAGGCTGGAGTACAGTGGTGTGATCTCAGCTCACTGCAGCTTCTGCCACTTGGGTTCAATTGATTCTCCCACCTCAGCCTCCTGAGTAGCTGGGGTCATAGGCACATACCACCACACCCAGCCAATTTTTCTACTTTTGTAGAGAGAGGGTCTTGCCATGTTGTCCAGGCTGATGATGAACTCCTGGGCTCAAGTGATCCTCCTGCCTTGGTCTCCGAAAGTGCTGGGATTACAGGTGTGAACTACCACACCCGGCCATCTTTTAATATTTTAACAGCTACTTTATTTCCTCTGTTATAGCTTTTCATAGCCTTTGCTCATTCTTACTGCATTAAATTTTTTTTACTGATTTGTTTTTTTGAGACAGAGTCTTGCTCTGTCGCCTAGGCTGGAGAGCAGTGGCGCGATCTCAGCTCACTGCAACTTGCACTCCGGGGTTCAAGCGATTCTCCTGCCTTAGCCTCCCAATTAGCCGGGACCACAGGCACATGCCACCACACCCGGCTAACATTTTGTATTTTTAGTAGAGACGAGGTTTCCCCATGTTGGCCATGCTGCTCTTGAGCTCCTGACCTCGTGATCTGCCCGCCTCAGCCTCCCAAAGTGCTGGGATTACAGGTGTGAGCCACCACGCCCAGCCTACTGATTTATTTATTTATTTACTTTTAATTTTTCATAGGCTTTCCTCATTCTTACTGTGTTACATTTTTTTTACTTGTTTATTTATTTGTTTATTTATTTGAGATGGAGTCTTTGTTGTCTAGGCTGGAGTGCAATGACCTGGTCTCGGCTCACTGCAACCTCTGCCTCCAGGTTCAGGCAATTCTGCCTCAGCCTCCCGAGAAGCTGGAACTACAGGCACCCACCACCATGCCCTGCTAATTTTTGTATTTTTAGTAGAGACGGGGTTTCACCATATTGGCCAGGCTCGTCTCAAAGTCCTGACCTTGTGATCCACCTGCCTGGGCCTCCCACAGTGCTGGGATTACAGGCATGAGCCACCACGCCCGGCCATTTTTTTTTTTTTTTTTTTTTTTTTTTTTTTTTACTGATTTATAAAGGCTTTTGTCTGTAAGGGTCGTGCATGGTCATGTTCTAAAATATTTTTCCTAGGGTTCCCCCTCCCTTGCTATTTAATTTTGTTGATGAGGATTTGCTATACCGAAACTTCATTCTTATCCATCTCTGTCTCCAGTAAGTCAAAATATATTTACATATGTGGGCTCCAGTATCTTTGGTAGGAAAAGGAGAGTTCTTAAAGTACTCATAAGTCCTTTTCAGTACTTAAAGGAACACTAAACTCGATAGCAATTGGTCATTTCTGATCTTGACTCTTGCTTTATAGCTACTTGAGAAATAACTTCTGAATCTGATTTTCCTTTTCTGGAATAAGGAAGTTACTTTTAGTTAGAAGGTTCTGCACATTTCTTTTTTCTTTTTTTTTTTTTTTTGAGAGTTTCGCTCTTGTTGCTCAGGCTGGAGTGCAATGGCACGATCTCGGCTCACCACAACCACCGCCTCCTG
The DNA here is from genome assembly GCF_006542625.1 of Nomascus leucogenys. NCBI lineage: Eukaryota > Metazoa > Chordata > Mammalia > Primates > Hylobatidae > Nomascus > Nomascus leucogenys. The sequence continues at coordinate 33,708,883 of NC_044384.1, forward strand.
GGTTCAAGGGATTCTCCTGCCTCAGGCTCCCGAGTAGCTGGGGTTACAGGCATGCACCACCACGCCTGGCTAATTTTGTATTTTTAGTAGAGATGGGGTTTCTCCATGTTGGTCAGGCTGGTCTCAAACTCCCAACCTCAGGTGGTCCACTGGCCTCCCAAAGTGCTGGGATGACATGGTGAGCCACTTGCACCCGGCTTGTTGGAGCATTTTATACCTAGTGTCAGTGGTGATTACTACTTTGGAGAAAAATACTTTGAGTGGCTAATGGATTGGGATTAATTTATTACTGGGACTATATATTGTTTGCTTGTTGACTGGATCTTGTAGCCCACTCCTGGCACATAATTGCTCAATAAACTTCTCAAATGAAGATAACCATGTTTGTCCATTATAAATCAAATTCCAAATGTTAACTACTGGTCTGGTCTGATGGGATTTTTTTTTTTTCTTTGAGATGGAGTTTCGTTTTTGTTGCCCAGGCTGGAGTGCAATGGTGCGATCTCGGCTCACTGCAACCTCCACCTCCTGGGTTCAAGCGATTCTTCTACCTCAGGCTCCTGAGTAGCTGTGATTATAGGTGTGCACCACCATGCCTGGCTAATTTTTGTATTTTTAGTAGAGACGGGGTTTCACCATGTTGGCCAGGCTGGTTTTGAACTCCTGACCTTAGATGATCCACCCGCCTCGACCTCCCAAAGTGCTGGGATTACAGGCGCGAGCCACTGCGCCTGGCCCTGATGTAATATTTTTAAAGAATATGATAGCCCAGGCACAGTGGCTTATGCCTGTAATCTCAGCACTTTGGGAGGATCACTTGAGCCCAGGAGTTTGAAACAGGCTGCAGTCAGCTATGATCACCCCACTGCACTCCAGCCTAGGTGACAGAGTGAGACCCTGACTTAAAAAAAGTTGTGCTAGAAGAAGATCTCCCCTAAAACTGTATAGTCCTTCCCCTGGTGTCTTTGCTGAGCTATAGAGTCCAGCCCTTTCTGTTACAGCAGTGAACCATGAGATTTAAATACTGCTTTTTACTAAGTACTTAGAGACTAATGACATAGGAGACCTCATAGGCACCTGGCTGTTTTTACCAGGCAGGCCTAAATACACTGCCCAAATGGCCCTTCTGTGTGGCATCCAAATGGCTGTCATAAAATTGTGTCTGTGTGCATTTATCTTATCACTGGGGGTGGTGAACATTTGAGAAGTCACTTGACCTTTGAAATGTGAAGTTTTATGGCTTTCAGACTTGTATTTTTAAAACTATTTGTTAACTGTAAGGTGTTGTCTTTTTTGCTCTCCTGAAAGTCTCTTAGCGTCTCAGCTCTATAATCTATGATTGCAAGAATATTAAGATAAGCATATCTGAAGTAGTACTTAATTCAGCTATTAATTGAGCATTATGTATGAGATGAACACTTAAAAAGGATTCAAAGATGAGTAAGACGCAAAAGGACTCCATCAGTAACTTACCTAACCTAGGAGTAAGGAGGAGGAGGGAGAACAAAAGACCAATTCATCATGGCTTGTAAATACTACATAATTACTACATAGAAATACAAATAAGATGGAGTAACTAACCACTACCAAGTGGCATTTGGATTGAAAGATCTATGTTTAATGGTAGAACTAGGAGAGAACTTATGGAGGAATTGGCCTTTGGCAAGAGTTATAAGGCTGCCGGACTTTTGACTGACTTTATGGGATGGATGTGACAAACCAAATATTGGTCATAAACCATTTTAGCAATTTAGGACAGTCGCTACACAAACACTCATTATTTGGATTGTTTTAGCCCTTCCATGATGATCCATAGATTGCAGAGCTTTTAATAATGGAAGCTTTAAGGACTCAGGGAAGACAGTGGCCATCTAGGCTCTCCATGAGTCCATGCTTAACACTAGATTTATATCCTTTTTTTAAAAATCTAAAAATATTTTGTACAGCTGGGGTCTCACTCTGTTGCCCTGCCTGGCCTTCAGTGATCCTCCCACCTTGACCTCCCAAAGCGCTAGAATTACAGGCATGAGACATCATACCTGGCCTGTATCCTCCTAACTACCAATTTTGCTTCTCTAATTCAGGTACATAGCACTGTCTATTAAATCAGCTTTCACAGGTAATATGACTTGGACCATAAGTGTTTATTCAAATTGCATATATAAACAATTTCAGTTCTGGCTAATTCGGCATGAAAATATGGCAAATTATTTTCTTGATATTCAATTAGTTTTTATCCTGTTTGTATTACCAGTTTCATAAACCAGGCAGTCTCTTCATTAGAGTTCTGAGACTTCTTATCCAGTCCAAATAATATGATCCTAAAGTTACTGGAAGCCTGTATTTAAGAGTGCTTGTCAGGGTCCATTCCATCCTTTTCATGAATCTCTTTGAAGACACACTCTAGGATTTTACTTGCTTGCAAAGAGCTTTTAGAAAATGTGTTGGATTTAGGCACTTAACTGTGGAAATGACTTGAAGTGGTCACGGTTAAAGACACAGTTGACAAATTTGGTTATTTCTGTGCCTACAATAATTTAATATAATTACCATAATTACATGATAACATACCAAGACATATCAGAATTTTAGGAATCTAAAATAATTTTGGAATATGTATAACAACATATCCATAAAAATGTAAGTCAAGGAGACCACCTGGCCAACATGGTGAAACCCTGTCTCTACTAAAAATACAAAAATTAGCTGGGCGTGGTGGCATGCACCTGTAGTCCTAGCTACTTGGGAGGCTGAGGTGAGAGAATTGCTTGAATCCGGGAGGCAGAGATTACAGTGAGCCAAGATCATGCCACTGCACTCCAGCCTGGGTGACAGAGTGAGACTCTGTCTCAGAAAAAAAAAGAAAAATGTAACTCAAGGTCAAACATCATTCCTTATTTGTCAGTGCTTCCTATATGGTTTGTTTGTTTATTTATTTATTTTTTGAGATGGAGTTTCGCTTTTGTTATCCAGGCTGGAGTGCAATGGCACAATCTCGGCTCACTGCAACCTTCAGCTCCCAGGTTCAAGCAGTTCTCCCTCAGCCTCCCGAATAGCTGGGATTACAGGCATGCGCCACCACACACGGCTAATTTTGTGTTTTTGGTAGAGACAGTTTCCTCATGTTTGTCAGGCTGGTCTCAAACTCCTGACCTCAGGTGATCTGCCTGCCTTGGCCTCCCAAAATGCTGGGATTACAGGCGTAGGCCACTGTGCCCGGCCTGCCATGGAGTTTCTAAGTGGCATGGCTAGTTCACTGTACCAGGGCATTCTGACAACAGTATGGGTTCCTCCCCAAAGCAAAACCTAGACTCCAGCTAGCAGTGTTAATGCTGTGTGTGGGTGACCACTGATGGGCAGAGAGGAGACACAGCAGTGCCTCACAGGTCTGAGTTGCATGGGAATCTCCATTCAGACCCAGGGTTGGGGTCTGGGTGAGGTAGGAACTCCTGCCACTTGTTGGTGACATGGCCCTAAATAGGGCTCCGAGATTAGGTTATAAAAATAATATGGCCTCTGTGTCTGAGTTTCTTTCTCTCTCAGATCCCTTGCTCTGGGAAAGGCAGGTTGCCATGTTGTGAGCAGCTTTATGACAAAGCCCATGCCACTATGACGTTTACCTCAGGCAAACAGCCAGCAAGCAGCTGGAGACAGCCACAGGACTTAGCTCAAAGCGGATTCTCCAGTTCCTGGTGGGGCTCAGGCCTACTGCAGCCCCACCGACAGCCTGCCTACCACTTCATGAGTTGCCCTGAGCCAGACTCACACAATTCTAAAATCCTTAGCCCTGAGAAACTGTGGGCAATAATAAATATTTCTTGTTTTAAGCTGCAATTTTTGAAGTAATGTATTTTGCAGCAATAGGTAATGAGTACAGGTTGGGTGGGATGATTTCTTACTTTTTGAAGTCAGCAAGTCCTTGTAACTACAAGATAGGTCTGACCCGAGGTTCTTCCAAGTCACATCTGTGTTGCACTGATCCTGGATGGGGAAGGAATTTTAAGCAAAACAAGCAATGGAAAAAATGACAGAGGACGTCAATACATAGGGTTGTATAAACATGAAAACGGGGCCCCCAAAAATCTAATTAAATACAAATTAATTCAGTTAAATCAATGTTTATTGAGCACCTATGATGTGCTAGGTAGCGTGCTAGGCCGTGAAATACAGAGCAAGACATGTTTGCAACAAAAATGGCAAATTGGTTAAAAAAAAAAGAGCAAGACTATTGGCTGGTCCAGTGGTAGTGGATTATCAGAACTTACTAACATTAGTGTCACTAAAGTTGATGTACAGTCCCCCACTGCTAAATTTGACTGGCTTTAAAAAAGAAAAAAGAAAACTAACAAAACTTCTAGAGATAAATGGGCAAAGGACAAGGACAATTCCCAAAAGATGGCATAGCCTGAAAAAACATGCATATGAAAAACCAGATCAAGTAGTGATTAAAACCATGCAAATTTAAAGTATCATGAGAGTGTTTTCATGATCATATAACAAGGATTATGAATGATGTTATCCAATGTTTCTGAAAAGGCAGGAACACCGCTGTACACTACTGAGAGTATAGACTGATACAACTTCTGTGGAAAACTATTTGGTAATATATTTCAAGACCCTTAAAAATATTTGTATTCTTTAACCTGTAATTCCACTATGAGTAATTTTTTTTTTTTTTTTTGAGATGTAGTCTCACTCCGTCGCCCAGGCTGGAGTGCAGTGGTGTGATCTCAGCTCACTGCAACCTCCGCCTCCCAGGTTCAAGTGATTCTCCTGCCTCAGTCTCCCAAGTAGCTAGGATTACAGGCGCCCACCACCACACCCGGCTAATTTTTGTATTTTTATTAGAGGCAGGGTTTCACCATGTTGGCCAGGCTGGTCTGGAACTCCTGACCTCAAATGATCCACCCACCTCAGCCTCCCAAAGTGCTGGGATTACAGGCGTGAGCCACTGCACCCGGCCTCCACTATGAGTAATTTTAACAATGATTTATATAAAAGATATTTATCACAGTAATATTTCCAAAAGCATTAGGGAAATGCTAAGTACATAATGGTATATCCACTTGATGGGAAGTTATGCAAAAATTAAAAATGATGAGTTTTCTTTGGGTTTATAATAAACTCACAGAGTATAAATTCTACGGTCCAGAAGGGCATGGGATGAAAAGTAGGGCTCTCTTCCGCTCTCTCCTATCTCTCAGGCCCCAGATCCCCACTTCAGAGGGGACCATAGAAAGTGTGTGTGTGGGCCGGGCATGGTGGCTCATGCCTGTAATCCTGGCACTTTGGGAGGCCAAGGTGGGTGGATCACGAGGTCAGGAGATACAGACCATCTTGGCTAACACGGTGAAACCCCGTCTCTACTAAAAATACAAAAAATTAGCCGAGTGTGGTGGCGGGCACCTGTAGTCCCAGCTACTCGGGAGGCTGAGGCAGGAGAATGGCGTGAACCGGGGAGGCAGAGCTTGCAGTGAGCCGAAATGGCGCCACTGCACTCCAGCCTGGGCGACAGAGCAAGACTCTGTCTCAAAAAAAAAAAAAAAAAAAAAAAAGAAAATGTGTGCGTGTTCTTTTTTCTTCTCACTCTAGTGACAGCTTGTTTTGCTTTTTGTTTTTCACTTATTAATATATCTGATGATTGTTCCACATCAATATGCAAAGAGCTTCCTCATTTTTTATGCTTGAATATGATTTCATTGGATCGATATATGACAATATATTGAGCTAGTACACTCCATGGATGGACATTAACTATTTCAAGTCTTTTGCCAAAATAACCACACTGCTATGAACAACTGTATCATATTTTACTTTGCATATGTGAGAATATATTTGAAGGGTAAGTTTTTTGACATGGACTTACTGGGTCAAAAGATAGGGGCATTTTACATTTTGATCACATGGCCAAATTTCTCTTCACAGATGTTTTTATTTTATTTTATTTTGAGATGGAGTCTCGCTCTGTTGCCCAGGCTGGAGTGCAGTGGTGCAAACTTGGCTCACTGTAACTTCCACCTCCCAAGCTTAAGCGATTCTCCTGGCTCAGCCTCTCAAGTAGGTGGGATTACAGGTGCTGCGCCACCTCCGCCCGACTAATTTTTGTATTTTTAGTAGAGACGGGGTTTCACCATGTTGGCCAGGCTGGTGTCGAACTCCTGACCTCAAGTGATCCGCCTGCCTCAGCCTCCCAAAGTGCTGGGATTACAGATGTGAGCCACCCCACCCAGCCCTTCACAGAGATTTTCAATTTTTACATGCAAGATTGTCTGCTTACAAAGTGGCCAGCCCTGTATTCTATCAAACTTTTTGTTAGAAAAAATATATTTAGTGATTTTAGAAAATACTTAGAAATACTAAGTTAAAAAAGCAAGACTCAAAGTTTTATGTACAATAAGAACTTATTCTTGCAAGTATATATTGTTGAAAGAGATTATGCCAAAATATTCAGTGATTATCTTAAATGTATTGTCTTAAATGTATTAAATAATTTCATTATTTCATGATTGCTATAGTAATGGTGTTTAATTTTGTTAGTGTCTTAGTATGTTTTCTGTTGCTTATAACAGAGTATCTGACATTGGGTAGTTTATAAAGGAAAAGAATTTATTTCTCACAGTTATGAAGGCTGAAAAGTCCGAGGTTGAGGGGCCGCATTTGTGCCAGCCTTCTTGCTGGTAGGAATTCTGTGGCACCGGGCGTAACATAGCAAGGAGGTTGATTGTGCTAGCTCAGGCCTCTCTACCTCTTCTTGTTCTTTTTTTTCTGAGATGGTGTCTCAGTCTGTCTCGCCCAGGCTGGAGTGCAGTAGCGTGGTCTTGGCTCACTGCAGCCTGTGCCTCCTGGGTTCAAGCGATTCTCCTATCTCAGCCTCCCAAGTAGCTGGGACTACAGGCGTGTGCCATCGCACCCTGCTAATTTTGTATTTTTAATAGAGATGGGGTTACATCATGTTGGCCTGCCTGGTCTTGAACTCCTGACCTCAGGTGATCCACCTGCCTTGGCCTCCCAAAGTGCTGGGATTACAGGCATGAGCCACTGCGCCCAGCCATCTCTTCCTCTTCTTATAAAGTATAAAGCCACCAGTTTCATCTCCTGATAACCCATTAATCTACTAACCCATTAATCCATGAATGGGACTAGTGGCTCTCATGACCCAATCACCTCTTAAAGACCCTACCTCTCTCAATACTGTCTCATTTCAGATTAAGTTTCAACAAGAATTCTTGGTGGGGGCAACATTCAAACCATAGAAGTCAGTAAAATATCCTAAATATATCTCTTGGATATAGCACACACTTTGTTTTTTTACTCACAATACCTGCCCCAGCGATGAACTTAACTGAGGAATGAAGAGTATTTTCCAGCAGTGTGGATGACCATTTGCAATTAAAAACTTTGTCACCAGATGGCGGAAGAGGGTTAAAATTTAGGGAGCTTAGGGTCTGAGTCGCGAAAATCAAGCACAATGTACTGTGAGAGCTTGTGAAACGTTCTAGTAAGTTAAAATTATACATGTATTAAAAATTAAAATGTGACAATTACAATGGTCTCTAAACTATTTTTCCAGAATATTTAAAACTTCCAGGAAAAACCTTAGTGGTGTCTTCAGCTCTCCCCCTTCTAGTCCCCAGTTAGTGCCATTTCTTACCCCCTGCAGTTAAGCGTAGCTTCCTAGTGCTTACCACGTCCTCTGCTGCCCCTTGATGGTTCTGCCAGGCTTCCTGCCTTCCTTCTAACCTCACTGCTTTCAAAGGATATGAGCAAGTAGGTAAATGGATGCATCCCTTGGAAATGCTTGGTGGCTGGAGGCCACCTCTCCGTCTTTGTAGTCGCGGATGACTTTATTGGTGGGAGTTCATCTGAGTGGGGCTGGCGGCAGTATTATGGAGCAGAACTTGTTCCAGGTGCTTCACATAACTCTAGCAATTGCCCTTTCACTGTGTCTGGGCGTAGCTAGAACCTGCTCCAGGGGTGAATGCTTGCTTCTCCAGGCTGGGCCGGTGCCAGTCTTGGCAACCTTGACCTTTATCCTCCCCCCTTTGAGCACCTATTCCTCTGCCGAGGATGGATCTGCCCCAGGAAGGATGTCTGTCTTTGCCTCTGTTTAGAAGGGCAGAGCTCTAACCTTGAGCTCTTCATCCCTTAAATAAACTGTGATCTTGGGCAAGCCATTCAACCCCTCTGGGCCTCAGGTTGGGCTTGGGGCCTGTCGCAGCAGGCAGTACTTTGTCATAAGCCCTGCATTACTATTAAAAGTAATGGCAAAAACCGCAATTACTTTTGTACCAATCTAATACAATGCAGAGAGGGGTGTGACTCGCCCTGGGGAGGGAGAAGAAGGAATCTTGGGCCCCTCTTGCTGGGGTGGAATGGGCAGGGAAGGTTCTTGCCTTCTGAGAATGGAAAGGGAGTCAGAGAGCGGCTGAGCTCCTGGAAGCCCTGTTAGGACACCACCAAGTGACTAGAGTCAAGGGGAAACAGCAGAGATGACCTCTCCATGACATTTTAGACTAAAACGTGACCCCATTCATTAAAAACACCTGCAACAACAAAAAGTAAAATAAAAAATGAAACGTGCGCCAGGGCCTGATCTGCAGCAGGTGCTGGTGGGACCCGCCGTGACGCCAAGGCGTCTGCGGTCGTTGTCGGCCCCCAGGCCTTCTGCAGGTTAAACCGGGTCCTCGCGACTATCCGATCAGATCCCTTCTATCACCCCGCAGAGCCTGGATTTCATTCGGTCCAGGGGGCGTTGTGGGCAGGAACCCAAGCCAGGACCAGTTATTTCCAATCCCCAAAGGCTTCCAGAAGGAGGCAGCTAGCTTCGAGCTGATATATTGATCGTGGCCTGACGCTGTGGGGCTTTAAATGGGCCTGGGTCCGGGTGCGGGCTGCCCCTGGGCCAGTGAGCGCCGCGGGTCCCGCCCAGGTCCCGCGCGGGGAGCGCAGAGCACCGACGGCGGCCGTCGCAATCGGGAGTGGTTTAGGACCCGGGGGCGGCTTTCCTGCGCGAGTGTGGAACGCAGAAGTTGAGGCTGCGGGGCCGCGGGCAGTGGCAGTCAGGCCTCCCGGCTCTGTGCCACTTGCGGCCCGGCTCTCCTCCGCGCCCGCACTCGCGCTGCGATGACGCGCTCACTGTTCAAGGGAAACTTTTGGGTAAGTCGCGGGGCCGACAGTGGATCGCGGGGCTCGGGACCCGGCCCGGGAGGGAGGCTAGCGCGGCGGGCTTGGGGGGCGCCCCAGCTCCGGCGCCACTCGGTGACCGCGCGCCCGGGGGCTCGGCGGAGCTCGCGCGTGACGGGGTCGGGGCCCCAGCCCCACTGCTCGAGGGGCAGACCTGGAGCGGACGCCGGGCTGCTGTTCGCTCTCTGTCCCGACCCGCTACCCTCCGCGTGCCCGCGAGTCCCGGGGGCTCGGACTCCAGGGCCCACTCTCTGCCGCTCGCGCCCCCAGCAGCGCGTGTTCCTGAGGACGCAGAGAGCCGAGACACCTTAGAGTCAGGACATCAACTCCTCTCACAGGCGAAGCAGAGACCCTTAGGGAGGCGAGACCCGTCCGGGGAGAGTCTCTGCCGGCCCCTGGAGCTGAGCCGTGAGAGGATCTCGGGGGATCTGGTGTGGGGGCTTGTGAGCTTTACCGGGTTGACAGCAGCAGCTGCCCCCGGGATCGTCCTTTCCAGGAAACGTACAGCATAGAGGGCTTTCCTTTGCTGGAGCTTTCCCTGTTCGGCAGCCTTGTTTCCTGAGCCCCCTCCCCAGGCCATTGCCCCAGCCCTTCCGTCCGGGCCCCACAGCGGGGCTGATGGTGTGGGAGACCCTATAAGCTGGAGGGGGTACCCCAGCCCGGTAGGGCCAGCCCAGCCTGGAGGGAGCAGGTCTGCCTGTCTCCCTCCTCTGTCCAGTCCTCTTCCCTCTGTCCTCTCACTCCCCAGGTGCCCCTCAAGGTCCATGCCCCCTCATTCAGAGGAGCTGTCCTCATCCCTTTAAGACAGGAGCAGGAGGCCTCACACCTCAAAGTTTACCGCAGCTGCCAAGGGGCCCTGACTCCTTACTGGGGCTCCTGCTTCCCCCCCCCCCCCATCCAGGTAGCTTCACAGCTGCCTGCTGCCTAGATGGTCCCTCTACCCCACGTAGGCTGCAGGGTAGAGAAACCTGGCTGGGGACCTCAGGGACACAGTTTAGACTGTGCCTGTGAGTCCCTTCACTGGAGTTTGTGAGGTCCTCCTGGGGCACTACTCACCCTAGGGTGCAGGGTGGTGGCAGCCTCACAGAGGAACCAAGGGCACCACAGCTGGCTCTCACGGGAGGCCTGCGAGTTTTTCGGGTAGAATGGAAGACTGTGGGATCCCATGGCAGGCATTGTGGGAAAAAGGCTCTGTATAATACAAACGGGAGAATGAGATGTGGGCCCCAGAAATAAGGAAGTCAGCAGAGGAAATGGTTCGTGGAGACATAAGGAGAAGGAGGCAGACGTGATACTGACAGTATTTAGTTCAGGCACAGTGGCTCATGCCTGTAATCCCAGCACTTTGGGAGGCTGAGGTAGGAGGATTGCTTGAGGCCAGGAGTTCGAGACCACCCTGGGCAACATAGCGAGACTGCCTCTACAAAAAAATCTTAAAAATTAGCTGGGCATGGTGGTGCATGCCTGTAGATATAGTTACTTGGGAGGCTGAGGCAAGAGGATTGCTTGAGGCCAGGAGTTTGAGGTTGCAGTGAGCTATGATCACATCACTGCACTCCAGCCTGGACGACAGAGTGATTTGTGTTTGTCTCAAAAACAAACAAACAAACAAACCCAACCAAACAACACAATCCTCAGTATTTAGCCATAGTTGTAGCACTGGCAAGGCCAAGGCCAGGTGGGCGCTAAGCCCCTCCCCACCAGCCTCCACCCCTCAGCCCCATGCCAGGGATGCTGGATATGGGGAGGTCTTAGCGGAGAGGGTGACAGCATGAAGACAGGGTTCCAGGCCACAGAGTTTGCAGTATTTTAATATCTTCACAGCCAGTATGAACATGTCAGTGAGTACTCTAATGTCTGGTGGGTGACATGCCGGGTTTGAGGCACTGGTGGGATGGCCCCGCCCCTTGGGAAGATGTCCAGTTTTGAGAGCTTACTGAACAGCATGAAGCCTCTGAGGTGGGCTGCCCAGGCTTGAATCCAGTTCTGCCCCTTACTAGCTAGGTGACCCTGGGCAGCCTGCTTCCACCACCAAAATTTCAGTTTTTCCATACATAAAAATGGGGATAATAACAGTGTCTACTCCTTAGGACTGTTGGGAGGATTAAACTTGAGAGTTTAGTACAGTGCCTGACACACAGAGAGCACCTATAGTTGCCAGCTATTATTATCAGCAGCAGAGGTGACAAGTAAAAGAAGTGAGTGATGGTTATTCAGGGAGAAAGAATGAAGAGATCGAAAGTCCACAAAGAAGCACTCTTAGTGAATGCCTCTATTGATGGAGGAGGAGAAAGGGGACACAGAAATAGAGGAAGAGATGAAGGGATACAACCAGGAAAGAGCTATCACAGGCCCAAGAGAGGGACATTCCAAGGAAGGTGAGAGGACTGTGGTCAAACATGTTTGTACATGTTCCTGAAAAAGTATGAGTCAATACACACTTCATAAATGAATGTATTTAAATGCTTCGTGAAAATGTTTATTTAAAGAAACTTTCGATGAATCTGCTTCAAAAGGGAATAATCAGTGTTTAAAACTGGGATTGGAGCTGGCGTGCGCCTGTAGTCCCAGCTACTAAGGAGGCTGGGCAACATAGTGAGGCCCTGTCTCTAAAAATCATTTAAAAATAAATGAATAAAACTGGGATCAGCCCCAAATGAATTTGCCTGCTATTGGTACATACCGTGTGTTGTTTCTCTCCCATCCTTCCCTGTGTATACCTTCTTTGTGGCACTTTGGTTAAGCATTGCTGTGTAATTTCTCTTGGTTAACTTTGATTGTATCTTGTCAGAATAAGACAGTGACCGTGGTTTCCAAAGATCCAGGGAAACAGCCAGGCCACGATGAGAAAAAATTCCAGTTTTTGGGACGATCAGACACCAGTGTCCTTCAGATACGGGTGTGCACGGGTGACAGTGGGACCTGTTCTGGAAGGGGTAGATGAAAGCAGTGGTCTCTCACCCCTGGGGATTTCCAGGCTTCTCACTTGGGTGTGAGGTCCAAATCGTCCCTGAACCTCCTGTAGATACTTATTTTTCCTGGGCCTTCCTGATTCCCAAGGTTCTTGGCATAGACCAGCTTCCTAGTTGCTGTTTCAGCAACCCTGTTCCTGTAGTGGGAGGGGCTTCTCTCTGCCTGGGATTGACTAGGGCGAGTCTTGGGGCTGTCTGAACTGGCTCACTGCCCTGCTGTCAACACAGGGCTGTCTCTCTCATCCAAACCTTTTACCAGATTGGAATCTTGTCATTCTGGAGGCTTAGCAGAGTTTGAACTGATGTTGCATCTGGCTTTGCTCAATGGCTTTTCTCTATACAGTCATCTCTTGGTATCTGCAGGGGATTGGTTGTAGGACTCCCATGCAGGTACCAAAATTCATGGACATTCAAGTCCTTTCTTTTCTTTTTTCTTTTTCATATAGAGATTGGGTCTTGCTGTGTTGGCCAGGCTGGTTTCAAACTCCTGGCCTTAAGCTATCCTCTTGCTTTGGCCTCCCAAAGCGCTGGGATAAGAGGTGTAAGCTGGCCAGGCGTGGTGGCTCACGCCTGTAATCCCAGCACTTTGGTAGGCTGAGGCGGGTGGATCAAGAGGTCAGGAGATTGAGACCATCCAGCTAACACAGTGAAACCCCGTCTTTACTAAAAATACAAAAAAATTAGCCGGGCGTGGTGGTGGGCACCTGTAGTCCCAGCTACTCAGGAGGCTGAGGCAGGAGAATGCTGTGAACTTGGGAGGCGGAGCTTGCAGTGAGCTGAGATCGTGCCACTGCACTCCAGCCTGGGCAACAGAGCGAGACTCCATCTCAAAAAAAAGAGGTGTAAGCCACCATGCCTGGCCTCAAATTCTTTCTATAAAATGGTGTAGTATTTACATATAACCTACACACATCTTCCTGTATACTTTAGATATTCTCCAGATTGTTTATAATACCTAATACAATATTAATGCTATGTAAATAGTTGTTTACACTGTATTTTTATTTGCATTTTTTAATTGTTATATTTTTATTTTTTAATTTTTGGAATATTTTTCATCTGTGGTTGGTTGAATCCATGGATGCAGATATGGAGAACTGACTGTACAGTGCTCTAGATAAATATAGGAGGCTGCTTTTAAAAAAGAATAAAGAAAGAATACAGGTTAACACCACAGACTCTCCATGCTGACCCCATAGTGTATTTTGTACAATGTTTAGATTGTTGCTGTAATTTTTAAACACTCTCTAGGATTTTATGAAAAGAAAAACTTCAGACTAGTTAAATTTAGCAGAGTTTATCTGAGCAAAGAAACTATTCATGAATCAGGCAGCAGCCTGAACCAGTAAAGGTTCAGAGAGCTCCACAAGGCAAAAGTGGGCAGGCAATACTTACAGACAGAAAAAAGAGGTGATACAGAAATAGCCTGATTGGTTACAGCTGGGTGGTTGCCTTATTTGGACATGACTGGGCAGTCTGCAGCCTGGGATTGGCTGAAAGCTCCCCTGTTATGGTTGGCAGAGACCCAGCTACTTGTTACAAGAATATACTCTTAGTTAGGTTATGGTTTGTTTACACACTAAGTTAGGTTGTGGCTTGCTATTTATGGAGGCAGCTTTAGGCCAAATTTTTTTTTTTTTTGAGACAGAGTCTCGCCCTGTCACCCAGGCTGGAGTCCAGTGGTGCGATCTCGGGTCACTGCAAGCTCTGCCTCCTGGGTTCACGCTATTCTCCTGCCTCAGCCTCCTGAGTAGCTGGGACTACAGGGGCCCGCCACCACGCCTGGCTAATTTTTTTGTATTTTTAGTAGAGACGGTGTTTCACCGTGTTAGTCAGGATGGTCTCGATCTCCTGACCTCGTGATCCGCCCGCCTTGGCCTCCCAAAGTGCTGGGATTACAGGCATGAGCCATCACACCCGGCCTAGGCCAAATTTAATTTGACAATCTGGTCCCCAGAAACACACCAGGAGGGCTGTTTCCTTTTGTCTTGCCTAGTGGCAAAAGGGAAGATAGAGTCATGAACAATTACCTGCTCTCCCATACATTCTTCGTAGAGCAGCCGGAGGGAGCTAGCTTTAAAATAATTGTCAAAAATCTTTTTTTTTTTTTTGAGATGGAGTTTCACTTTTGTTGCCCAGGCTGGAGTGCAGTTGCGAGATCTCGGCTCACTGCAACCTCTGCCTCCTGGGTTCAAGCGATTCTTCTGCCTCAGCATCCTGAGTAGCTGGGATTACAGGCATGCGCCACCATGCCCGGCTAATTTTTTGTATTTTTAGTAGAGACGGGATTTTCACCATGTTGGGCAGGCTGGTCTGGAACTCCTGACCTCAGGTGATCCGCCCACCTGGGCCTCCCGAAGTCCTGGGATTACAGGCGTGAGCCACCGCGCCCGGCCTGTTCCACCCTTTTAAAGAACCTGTTCTGCTATGACTGGCTGGTGGTCTTGCATGAGGAGAATATCATTAAGGATGGGCTCTGGCTTCTTTAGAAGCCCTATACTCAAGAAGGGGTGCAGCACAAAGCCCACACACGTGGGGCTCACCTTCTGGTGAGAGACCTTGTGACCAACGGAGAAAACATAGCAACTTGTCAAAGAGAGGAATTTCTTCTGCATTCCCCACGTAATCTCAGGCAGTTCAACTCAGCAAATGTCTATGTGAAGTCTGAATGGCCAGCCTTGTGGTAGCTGCTGTGGACTCACAGAGAGACAGACACACAACATCTCACCTCTAAGAGATTATTAGCTACTCAAGAAGATGAGTCTCAACATGAAATTTTAAAACAATAGTTTTAATTTAATTTAATTATTTATTTTTGAGACAGGGTCTTGCTCTGTCACTCAGGCTAGAGTGCAGTGGTGCGATCACGGCTCACTGCAGCCTCAAATTCCTGGGCTCAAGCAATCCTCCCAAGTAGCTGGGACCGCAGGCACATGCCACCACGCCTGATTAATTTTCGTATTTTTTGTAGAAACGCTGTTTCACCATGTTGCCCAGGCTGGTCTCAAACTCCTGAGCTCAAGCAATCCGCCTGCCTTGGCTTCCCAAAGTGCTGGGATTACAGGCATGAGCTACTGCACCTGGCCAATAGTGTTTAATATTAACATAAAATTAAGGTTATTAGAATATATATTATTGGTGATTTGGTACTTTCCCAACTTTTTTCCTCCATGCATAATTATAATCCTATAGTATCTGTACTATCTTGTATTCTACTGCTTTAATTAAAATATCGTAACTTTGGCTGGGCACAGTGGCTCATGCCTGTAATCCCAGCACTTTGGGAGGCCAAGGCAGGTGGATCACTTGAGATCAGGAGTTTGAGACCAGCCTGGCCAACATGATGAAATCTCGTCTCTACTAAAAAAATACAAAAATTGGCTGGGTGCGGTGGCTCACGCCTGTAATCCCAGCACTTTCAGAGGCTGAGGCAGGTGCATCACAAGGTCTGGAGTTCGAGACCAGCCTGGCAGATACGGTGAAACCCTGTCCCTACTAAAATTAGCCCGGTGTAGTGGTGGGTGCCTGTAGTCCCAGCTACTCGGGAGGCTGAGGCAGGAGAATCACTTGAACCTGGGAGGCGGAAGTTGCAGTGAGCCGAGATCGCGCCACCATACTCCAGCCTGGGCAACAGAGTGAGACTCCGTCTCAAAACAAACAAACAAACAAACAAAAACAAAAATTAGCTGGGCATGGTGGTGGGCACTTGTACTCAGCTACTTGGGGGACTGAGACAGGAGAATCATTTGAACCCAGGAGGCGGAGGTTGCAGGGAGCTGAGAGCGCACCACTGCTCTCCAGCCTGGGTGACAGAGCCAGACTACATCTCAAAATATATATATAACTTATTTTATATATTGCTATCTACTTTTCCTAACAATTATTTAGAAAAGTTTTGTGAGTGATACAACTATCCTGTCACTGTTTGGCATTTATGTAATTTCCAGAGTTTTCTTTTCTTTTCTTTTTTTTTTTTTGAGACAGAGTTTCGTTCTTGTTGCCCAGGCTGAAGTGCAATGGCACGCCCTCGGCTCGCTGTAACCTCCGCCTCCTGGGTTCAAGTGATTCTCCTACCTCAGCCTCCCAAGTAGCTGGAATTACAGGCATGTGCCACCATGCCTGGCTAATTTTGTATTTTTAGTAGAGATGGGGTTTTTCCATGTTGGTCAGGCTGGTCTAGAACTCCTGACCTCAGGTGATCTGCCTGCCTCAGCCTCCCAAAGTGCTGGGATTACAGGCATAAGCCACCGCACCCAGCCCAGTGTTTTCAATAATAAAGAATGTGGTGCATGTCATTCATGTAAGGTATTTAAAATTTGGATTCTTTAAGTATCTATTTCTGGAAACTCAAGACAGAACTCATCATTGCCCAGTCATTTTACTATGTTTCTCTAATAAGATCACTCTTTCCCTTTCTGCAGTGATAATTTCATGCCTTTTCCACTCAGACCTCCACATCCCTCCCACATTCTCACTGTGTTTTGGTGATCTTGCCTCTACTCCATTAAGAAACCCGACAGCACACCTGTAATCCCAGCACTTTGGGAGGCCCAGCGGGGTGAATCACCTGACGTCAGGAGTTGGAGGCCAGCCTGGCCAACATGGTGAAACTCCATCTTTACTAAAAAAAAAAAAAATACAAAAATTAGCCTGGTGTTGTGGTGGGTGCCTGTAGTCCCAGCTACTCGGGAGGCTGAGGCAGGAGAATTGCTTGAACTTGGGAGGGGGCGGTTGCAGTGAGCCGAGGTCACTCCGCTGCACTCCAGCCTGGGCAACAGAGTGAGACTCTGTCTCAAAAAAAGAAAAAGAAAAAAGAAACCAGAGCAGCTGGTGAAAGCTCACTTACCTTCTGTAAAAATAGGCTTCAGTTTGGCTGCAAGTAATAGAAAACCCCAAAACAACAGTGGCCTAGACAAGGAAGAGTTTTATTTCTCTCTCATCTGCAAGCCCCTAATTGGTCATTCCAGGGCTGGCATGGCTGCCCTTGGGGTGAGGACCCACACTCCTGTCTGCTTACTCCAGTGGTACCTGGTTCAATGCCTGGCACATGACAGATTCTCAGTAATACCTACTGAATGACTGAAAAAACCATTAACTAACAGGAGGACATTGAAAAACTTTTGATGTGTAGAACCAGGATGATTTCCTAAAGAGTGGGCATATTCTCAGTGTTCCCAATAGTATGTGAGGATGCTAGTTTCACTCTGTCAATCATAGCTATTGTCTTTTTTTCTGCTCATTTAACAAGCAAAACTTGGTGCCTTATTCAACTTTCATTTGCGTTTTTATCACCAGGGAGAGTGCACATTTGGTTATTTTCTTGTAATTCCTCTTTTACAAATGGTTTTGTTTTCTTCCTCATGCTTTGCTTGTAAATTTATGTGTATCTTAAAATATATATTCTTGTATATATATATATATATATATATATATATATATACGTGTGTGTGTGTGTGTGTGTGTAATTCACATGTTCTAACATCCAGTATAGGCATGACACAGTGAGAGGGAGTCCTCAGGCCCTCAAGCTTTTACATTGGACATTCCCGGGTTTGATTCCCAGTTTGGCTCCTTTCAAGACAAAGAATGTGTGTGCCCCTGTTCAAATTATTCAGCTTTCCTCAGCTTTGCCTTCTCATCTGTAAAATGATATATGTATATGGATTTTGAAAACACTTTATACAGTCAGGTTTATTGATCTAATGTTTTGTGATTTCTTCTATTACACATCAAGGTTTTCTGTAGTCCAAGTTTTACTCAACATGTGTCTTTTGATTGGGCGCTGTGGCTCATGCCTATAATCCTAGTAATTTGGGAGGCCGAGGTGGGAGAATTGCTTGAGTCCAGGAGTTCAAGACCAGCCTGGGCAACATAGTGAGACCCTGTCTCTACAAAAAAAATTTTTTTAAATTAGCAAGGCATGGTGGCCAGTACCTGCAGTCCCAGATAATCAGGAGGCTGAGGCAGAAGGATCACTTGAGTCCATGTGGTTGAAGCTGCAGTGAGCCATTATTGCACCACTGCACTGCAACCTGGATGACAGAGCAAGACTCTGTCTCACTAAAAATACTGTCTTTTAAGTATGAGGGCTTATGTATTCTGACATTCGCAGAAGTCAGAGACCTGTGTGGACCTGCAAAATGAGGAGAAGGTGGATTCCTGCCCTCAGGGTCCTACATTCTTCTTAAGGAAGCAAACAAAGAGGTAGGACGCTAATGGGAAACAGACTGACCTACTCTCCTTCAGGCTAAAAAGAGTGGTTTACCTGCCGGGGCGGTGGCTCCTGCCTGTAATCCCAGCACTTTGGGAGGCCGAGGCGGGTGGATCACGAGGTCAGGAGATCGAGACCATCCTGGCTAACACGGTGAAACACCATCTCTACTAAAAGTAGAAAAAAAATTAGCCGGGTGTGGTGGCCTATGCACTCAGGAGGAGAATAGCTTGAACCTGGGAGGCAGAGGTTGCAGTGAGCCGAGACTGCGCCACTGCACTCCGGCCTGGGTGACAGAGTGAGACTCCGTCTCAAAAAAAAAAAAAAAAAAAAAAGTGGTTTACCAGGGCAAGATTCTTTTTATTTTTATTTTTAGTAGAGATGGGGTTTCACCATATTGGCCAGGCTGGTCTGGAACTCCTGACCTTACATGATCCACCCATCTCGGCCTCCTAAAGTGCTGGGATTACAGGCATGAGCCACCACGCCCGGCATACCAGGGCAAGATTCTGGGACAAGTCTTGCTGGGTGGGTGTGATAGGGTAGCAGTCCTTGAAGAGTGCTAAAATGGCACCAGGCATGCAACAAGATGGGGAAATCTTTGTTTTCAGAATACCTCTCAGGGAGAGGATGGTGTGGCACAAGGCTGGAAGGCTGGAAGGAAGACTTGAATAAGCTGTTCAGGGTAGGGAGACTGAGAGCCCATCCCTATCTGAAGCACATGCCTTCTAACGGGCAGGAGCCTAACTAACTTCTGAGCTTAGTTTTGCTGAGTGAGGCATGCAAGCTGAACTGCCAGAGAAAGCAGTCTCCATGGTGTGTCCTCTTTACACTTGCCCTTTAGTACTTGGTCTCTGCTTCTATTTGAACTTTACTATTGAAAGAATAGCTGTTGGAAGTGATAGTTTCACAAGTGGCCACAAATATTGGAAAACCCTAGAAATATGGGCATCTAAGTCCCTTCACTTCTCCAAACCCTGGTGGCCCCACCTCTTGGAATCTGCTCTGAGCCCTTATTATCAAATACAGATATTGTTTTCTCTGTCCCAGGAGATCCAGATCCTGCCCTACAAGGACTGAACTAGGGGTTCAAAAAGACCTAAGTTCTCAGGAATAAAAAGTATTGACTCAGGCCTTTGTCAGCGCTTCCGCAGATGGCCAGATCTGGGCACTGTTGATTTGTCCTGTGGGCTGTCTGTCCCAAGCTCAGGTTTCCTCATCTACCTGTCCTATGTTAGGGCATAACTATTTAATCAGCGTTCTGGTCTGATTCCTGCCCATAAGAGTGGTTGACCTTTACTGTGACCAGCCACAGCCCAGGGCCACTGTCTTGGCTGGCAGGGCTCTCCCTAGCTGACACAGACTGGTATTGCTTTTCCCTGGGCAGCAAGGGCAGGAAGTTTGTGGATAAGGGACCTTGATGCTCCTGCCAGGTCTTCCGAATCTCCATCTCATCTGCTTCCTTTGACTTAGGGCTATTGTTTCTCAGTGCGAAGCAGCCTCATTTTGCTCATGAACTTCATATGTGATTTTTTTTTTTTTTTTTTGGTGAAATGGAGTCTCGCTCCATTGACCAGGCTGGAGTGCAGTGGTGCGATCTTGGCTCAGTGCAACCTCCGCCTCTCAGGTTCAAGCAATTCTCCTGCCTTAGCCTCCCGAGTAGCTGGGATTACAGGCACGCACCACCATGCCTAGCTAATTTTTGTATTTTTAGTAGAGATGGGATTTCACCATGTTGGCCAGGTTGGTCTTGAACTCCTGACCTCAAGTGATCTGCCCACCTCGGCCTCCCAAAGTGTCAGGATTATAGGTGTGAGCTACCGCACCCAGCCTCGTGTATGATTTTTTTTTATTAATGTGCATCTATTGGTGCATTCCCTCTTATCTGCCAACCACTGACCATTTCATCTCTGTTGTTTTATACATGTCATTGTCAATTAGTAATGTAATATTGATGTCAAGGATAGAGTACTATAGAGTACAAGGCACCTGCCTGTGAGCACGTGGCCCTTCCCTGCAGAAACTAAGCGGAAAAGCCCAAGGCCAAAGGGCTCAGCAAGTTATTATAGAAGCCTGTCTGCTCTCAGAGGGCAAAGAAACTAGTCCTCTGGGCGGAGCCTCACATGGGGAAGCTGGAAGCCTGGAAAGACCAGCACCCTCCCCTGCCACGTAAAGTTTGAGTGTACAAAGACTGCAGCCATTTAGAGGGAATTGTGATTGATTCTGAGAGAACAGAAAATGGAGAGGGCAAGGCCACCAACCAATGGCAGCCACAGCCCTCCTACCCTTATTAGGAGTCATTTGGGGCCTACACGCTATTGTACTCAGACCAAATGAGTGACTTGTCCAATGCCACCCAACTAACCACTCTGGACTTGAGCTTCCTGTTGTGCAGTGAGGATAATGATATCTGGCAAGCCCAATTTTAGGACTACAATGTGTTTCAAATGATAAAGTACATCATAGTTGTGTTAAGGAGGTGGAATTGTGGGCAATGTGTTAGTATATCCACAGAATAGTATCTTTGCAGTTAAATTAATTTTTTAAAATTTAGATAATGAATGAAAATGATGAGTGGAAATCACTTTCAAAAATTTAAGGAATTGCAGTGAAATACCATAGTGAAATAGAGTCCCTAATCACTAAAAATTATGATTTAAAACAAGCACCTGGGAAGATATTTGAAATATAATAACATTATAAAGATATTTAAATGACGATTTAAAACAAACACTAGGAAAGACACTTGTAATATTAAGTTTAAAAGAAAGTTACTAAACAATTTGGAAAATAAGACCTCATTTTAATTTTTTTTATTTATTTATTTTTGAGACGGAGTTTCACTCTTGTTGCCCAGTCTGGAGTACAATGGTGCAATCTCAGCTCACTGCAACCTCTGCCTCCCAGATTCAAGCAATTCTTCTGCCTCAGCCTCCCTAGTGGCTGGGATTACAGGCATGCGCCACCATGCCCGGGTAATTTTTTTGTATTTTTAGTAGAGACGGGGTTTCAACATGTTGGTCAGGCTGTCTCAAACTCCTGACCTCAGGTGATCCACCCGCCTTGGCCTCCCAAGTGCTGGTATTACAGGTGTGAGCCACCACGCCCAGCCTAGACCTCATTTTTATTAAACAAAAAATGAAGACAGTCATATGTCACTAGGAAAATATATGAGGATTACATAGCAAATATTAACTATTGTTTTCTCTGGAATTTTAGGCAATTTGAAAAATATTATTTTCTTTTTATCTATACTTAAAATTTTTCAACAATAAAATAAGTACAACTTTTAAAATAAAGAAATAAGACCAGGCGCGGTGGCTCACGCCTGTAATCCCAGCACTTTGGGAAGCTGAGGCAGGCGGATCACTTGAGGTCAGGAGTTCCAGACCAGCCTGGCCAACAAGGCAAAACCATGTGTTTACTAAAAATACAAAAGTTAGCTGGGCGTGTTAGCAGGCACCTGTAATCCCAGCTATTTGGTAGGCTGAGGCAGGAGAATCACTTGACCCTGGAAGGCAGAAGTTGCAGTGAGCTGAGATCGTGCCACTCCATCTAGCCTGGGTGACAGAGTGAGACTCTGTCTTAAATTAAAAAAAAAAAAAAGACCGGCCTGGCCATCACGTTGAAACCCTGTCTCCATTAAAAATATGAAAATTAGGTGGGCATGGTGGTGCGTGCCTGTAATCCCTGCTACTCAGGAGGCTGAGGCAGGAGAATCACTTGAACCTGAGAGGCAGAGGTTGCAGCGAGCCAAGATCGCACCGTTGCACTCCAGCCTGGGTGACAGAGGGAGACCCTATCTCACAAAAAAAAAAAAAAAAAAAAAAAAAAAAAAAGAATTAAGACGATTTTCCCCTAAAGTATTAAAAGAAGAGCAAGTATACTTGTTCAGACCATAGAAGACAAAAAATACTAAACCTGCAACTTGTACCCAAACCCAGATGGAAGTGGACCAGCCTCCCAGGCAGTGTCCAGGGTCCTGAGTCCTGGCCACTTGCCTGTGGCAAGGCCACAACCAGTCGCTTGAGGACACAGAGGGTCCCACCCCGCTGGTGACAGGACTTGCCTAATGACAATTATCTCACAGCGAGACCTCTCCTCAGCACCCCTGCCTTTAAGCAGAGAGAACCGCCTATGGATTCCATGAGCTATTTATTTTTCATTTTTATTGGTACCTTAAAAAACTAGGAATGTAGGGCCGGGTGCGGTGGCCCATGCATGTAATCCCAGCATTTTGGGAGGCCAAGGCGGATGGATCACGAGGTCAGGAGTTCAAGACCAGCCTGGCCAACATGGCGAAACCCCGTCTCTACTACGAATACAAAAAAAATAGCTGGGTGTGGTGGTGCACCCCTGTAGTCCCGCCTACTCAGGAGCCTGAGGCAGGAGAGTTGCTTGAACCCGGGAGGCGGAGGTTGCGCTGAGCCGTGATCGTGCAACTACACTCCAGCCTGGGTGACAGAGTGATACTCTGTCTCAAAAAAACAAAAAACATAAAAAAAACTAGGAATGTAACACATGCTTATTGTACAATATCAAAACAATACAGATGTGTATGGAGTAAAAAACCATAAAAATCCCTCCCTTAGCCTTCAAATCCCAACCTCCAGGGGTAAATTACTCATAGAGGATCTTTTCAGAGTCTTTTCCAGGAGTCTCCCATCCTATATAGGTGGGCAAGTGTAATTGTCTACATGAGATGTTGAAGAAGTGTACTTATCATGTGAAGGAATGGCAGGTTAGCAAGCCATCCCTTCCTCTGACCCAGAGTTTTGTATGTTTTTTAAAGCATAAAAACAGAAATTTTACCAGGTTTTTAAGATTATGGGTGATTTTTTTTTTTTTTTTTTGAGATGGAGTCTCGCTCTGTCACCCTGGCTGGAGTGCAGTGGCGTGATCTCTGCTCACTGCAAGCTCCGCCTCCTGGGTTCACGCCATTCTCCTGCCTCAGCCTCCCAAGTAGCTGGGACTACAGGTGCCTGCCACCACACCCGGCTAATTTTTTGTATTTTTTAGTAGAGACGGGGTTTCACTGTGTTAGCCAGGATGGTCTCGATCTCCTGACCTCGTGATCTGCCCGCCTCGGCCTCCCAAAGTGCTGGGATTACAGGCATGAGCCACCATGCCCGGCCTATGGGTGATTTTTGATTTTTCTTTTTTGCTAATGTGTTCATCGTAGAACAATGAGCTATTCTGTAAACTAAGAAAAAATAGTTTTGGCCAGGCACAGTGGGGCACACCTGTAATCCCAGTGTTTTGGGAGATGGAGGCGGGTGGATCACCTGAGGTCAGGAGTTTGAGACCAGCCTGGCCAACGTGGCGAAATCCCATCTCTACTAAAAATACAAAACAATTAGACAGGCGTGGTGGTGCTCGCCTGTAATCCTAGCTACTCAGGAGGCTGAGGCAGGAGAATCCCTTGAACCTGGGAGGTGGAGTTTGCAGTGAGCTGAGACTGCGCCATTGTACTCCAGCCTGGGTGACAAGAGCAAAACTCTGTCTCAAAAAAAAAAAAAAAAAAAAAGAAAAATAAAAGAAAAAAAAGTTTTAAATGTCTCCCGAGAAAGGTGGTGGTTAAGTCATGTGCACCTTCATGTGACTGAGCAATCTTTTCTCTGAGGGAGGCCCCTGTGGAGGGAGGGAGGGGTCTCTGCTGAGTGGGAGGCAGGCAGAGCCAGGGCTAGGCTGAGGCACTTGCCTTGCACATAAAATTTAAGGGGGTGCCAAAAAATCCCTCAGTAGTTTTTTTCCTTTGAGATGGAGTCTTGTTCTGTCGCCCAGGCTGGAGTGCAATGCCCTGATCTCAGCTCACTGCAACCTCCGCCTCCCGGGTTCAAGCAGTTCTCCTGCCTCAGCCTCCCAAGTAGCTAGGATTACAGGTACCCAACACTGCACCCAGCTAATTTTTTTGTATTTTTAGTAGAGATGGAGTTTCACCATGTTGGCCAGGCTGGTCTTGAACTCCTGACCTCAAGTGATCTGCCCACCTCGGCCTCCCAAAGTGCTGGGATTACAGGTGTGAGCCACCGCATCTGGCCAAGATAAATTGTTCTTTAATGTAATATTTTAAAAAATCAAAGTTAATGAGAAAAACCCTTCGAGGAACAAAATATCAAAACTTTATTTCTTTAGAGACAGGGTCTCACTCTTTTGCCCAGGCTGGAGTGCAGTGGTGCAACCATACCTCACTGCAGCTTTGAACTCTTTGGTTCAAGTGAGCCTCCTGCCTCAGCCCCCAGAGTAGCTGAGACCACAGGTGTGCACCACCACGCTCTGCTATTTTAAACATTTCTTGTAGAGACAGAGTCTTGCTGTGTTGCCCACACTAGTCTCAAACTCCTGGTCTCAAACTCCTGGCCGCAAGCGATCCTCCCACCCAGGCCTCCCAAAGCACTGGGATTACAGGCATGAACCACCACGCCTGGCCCCTCAAAATTGTAAAGAAAGACAGAATTGAACTCTGCACATGCACGACCATGCCTCATCCTAGTAGGGGCCCTGGAGGAGGGTGACGTTTTGGACTAATGGGCACTTTAAGGAAGCACAGGGCACAACAGAGGGAAGCATGGATTTGGGATGGGCAGGAAAAGCCTGGAGAGGGGAGCTAGAGAACATAAGTGATGATCCATTTTGCAAAGGGAATTCCTACAGACTCCCAGACCAGCTAAGGGATCTACGTTGCCGAGGGACCACCTGGACATAAGAAGTGGAGCCAGCACAGATTCCCCATCATCCCAGCCCCTGCAGGGCTGTGGGAGCTGTGGGAAGCCCACCTCTGCTGTAGAGAGAGAAAGGAGAGGGCAAGTTTGTGCTTGGGGCTCCTATAGAAGCTGTGCTAGTGAGAAGATGCACCTGCAGTTCAGTTAGGTACTTACTAAACAAGAAAGATACAGTCTAAATATACTCGGTTTTCCCGTGGAGTAGAAGCTTGTTTGCCTGCTTTCTCTACCTTTTTTTTCCTTATTCTCTTTTAAAAGTGATTTTTCCAGTATACAAATGAGAGTCTAAAAGTAAATTGTAAAAATATGGATAACTTTTAGACTTTACTACTAATAAAAAAATCCAAATTATACAGTTTTACTTATTAAATTTAGCAAGTTTTAAAAAGTATATCAAGTGTCAGTATCTTTCACTGGGGGATGGTGCAGGAAATGAGCATTTAGTCACTGTAGGTAAGCTGTTAGAGTTATTTTGGAGAGGATTTGGCTGTGTGCATTATTATCCTTAACAATCACAAATGTTGGCACTGGCTGGGCACAGTGGCTCATGCCTATAATCCTAGCACTTTGGGAGGCCGAGGCAGGCAGCTCGCTTGAGCCTAGGAGTTTGAGACCAACCTGGGCAACATCATGAAACCTCGACCAAAAAAATTCAAAATATTAGCTGGGCATGGTGGCATGTGCCTGCAGTCCCAGCTACTTGGGTGGCAGAGGTGGGAGGATCACTTGAGCCCAAGAAGGTCAGGGTTGCAGTGAGCTGTGATGACATCACTGCGCTCCAGCCTGGGTAGCAAAGTGAGGCTATACAAAGTAACAAATTAACTATTAATAATTCCAGGGATTAGGATTTGGACATCTTTGGGGGAGGGTGTCATTATCTGCCTACCACATTAGGTGATTGGAGGGAGAGGCACTGGATGTGTATGAAGGACAGAGGGACCATAGAGGACTTCTCTATGGAGATGACATTTGAATTGAGATGTGGTAAGGTCAAGCCAGCCTTCTGGATGGCTGGGGAAAGGGGAGAGATAACGGTGAGTCTGGAAAGGATCAGTGAGAGGAACAGAAAGACCAGTGCGACTTCAGTAGGAAGCAGGAACGGACCAAATTGCTGAAAATCAGTTGACAAGAGCCAATGTGCTGAAACGATCAAGTCACTAAAAACTAGTTTCTGTTAATTACCCACAAAGCTAAAATATGCTGTTGCCTCATTTTCAACAATTTTTAAAAATTAGTAGGTTTTTGGGAGGCTGAGGTGGGTGGATAACGAGGTCAGGAGTTCGAGACCAGCTTGACCAACGGTGAAGCCCCGTCTCTACTAAAAATACAAAAATTAGCTGGGCGTGGTGGCACGTGCCTGTAATCCCAGCTACTCAGGAGGCTGAGGCAGGAGAATCATTTGAACCCAGGAGGCAGAGGTTGCAGTGAGCCAAGATCGCGCCACTGCACTCCAACCTGGGCAACAGAGCAAGACTCTGTCTCAAAAAAAAATTAGAAAAAAAATTAGTAGGTTTTATTATTTAGAGCGGTTTTAGGTTTACAGAAAACTTGAACTCAAGCCCAGATTTCCCATCTGTTCTCCCTATTTTTCCTATTATTAACACCTTGCATTAATGTGGTATATTTGTTACAATTATGCACCAATATGGATACATTATTATTCAGTGAAGCTCATGGTTTATATTAGGTGTAGCTCTTTGTGTCCCATGGGTTTTGACAAATGAATAATGTCATATATCCACCATTATTGTATCATGCAGAGTAGTTTCACTGCCCTAAAATTCCCCTGTGCTCCACTTTTTCATCCATCACTCTTCCCTTAAACCCCTGGCAACCAATGGTCTTTTTACAATCTCTATAGTTTTGCCTTTCCTAGAATGTCGTATGTAGACATGGGCCACATAATGACGTTTTGGTCAACAAGAGACTGCATATATGATGGTGGTCCCATAAAATAATAATGGAGCTGCTTTATACAGATGTACCATTTAAAAACATCCTCCGTACAAGTATTTTTACTATACCATTTCTGTTTAGATATGTTTAGTTACATAATGCTCACCAGTGTGTTACAATTGCCTACAATATTCAACACAGCGACATGCTGTACAGGTTTGTAGCCTAGGAGCAATAGGCCATACCATATAGCCTCACTTTGTAGCAGGCTACACCATCTAGGTTTGTGTAACTATACTCTGTGATGTTCAAATAATGACAAAATCACCTAATGACGCATTTCTTACAATGTATCCCCATTGTTGAGTGACATATGACTGTAGCTGGAGTCATACAGTGTGTAGCCTTTTCAGACTGGCTTCTTTTACTTAGCGCTATGCATTTAAGATCCCCTCATGTCTTTTTGTGGCTTGATAGCTCATTTCTTCTTATCATTGATTAATGCTCCATTGTATGGATGTAGGAGTTTATCCACTCACCTATTGAAGGGTCTTGGTCGCTTCCAATTTTTGGCAATTATGACTAGAGCTTCTATAAACATTTGTGTGCAGGTTTGTGTGGGTATAAGTTTTCAACTCAATTTAATTGAGGTTTAGTTTCAATGAATCAGACTTAATGGTCTGGCTGAGCTGAATGTCATTTTCACATGTGTTTCACATCAAGATGTTTGCATACTCTGCTGTGCTCAAAACTCATGCAAGATGTTCATTAGATCAAGCTGGGTAAAAAATCAGCAAGTTAGAGAAGGAGAAAAGGGATTGGACTTCGACGAACATGTACTGAAAGAAACACTTCCTGTAAGTTGCTTCTAAAATCCTGACATTTAAGACTTGCTTAATTCTGAAATTTGAATATATAAAACATCCCCATTCCCATAAGTTATGGACTTGAACTAAACTGAACTTGGGCTGGCCTCAGTGAAATGGCAGTAGTGAAGTTAAAAATAAGCTTAATCTAAAACTTAATTTAAATGAAAACTTTGGAAAAAAACCTCAAGGACAACACAAAATGTCAATTTTATAAATAGTAAGTAGAAACAAGAGTCACATATTTCAAGGATTGGAGAAGGCTGACCCACTGAGACATGGAAGGTGAAAAGTTCTTGGAATAAACAATGGACACTTGGTGTTACTTGTCGGAGGCAAAGTTAATCAGTCTGATGTGTAAACTTGGAGATTACTTTTTTGTATTTATGTATTTTTGTTCATATGAGGAGTCTAAAGATTTTGGTCAACTTGCAATCTATGCTTGTTTGTTTTTTCATTTGTAAAAAGATGGAAATTAATGATATGATTGATCTCCAAGATGTACTCTACCTCTGATATCCTAGCACTCTAAAACTAGAGCACTGTAGGAAAGTAAACAGACTCCTTGATTACCTAGAACATTTAGGAGATGGGATAATCTTAGTAATTGTACCTTCTGATTCATTGATAATGAACACTGATTCATTTCTGGTTCAAAAAGTATTAGAAACTATAAATCTACTTTTGTCTGGGAAAATCCAAGTGTGGAGAACAGAAGGGAATTTGTTTTGGAGGATTCTTCCAATTATGCTTTGGGATTTGAAGATGGATAAGATGGAAGAAACTGAATGGGAATGAATGCACTGAGGTCAGGTTTTACCTTAGAAAAAGTTTTTGTTTTT